>NW_027509025.1:0-39178 GCF_051911475.1 Siphateles boraxobius
GGATTGTCGATTTGAGCGAAGAAAAATTTGTTATGGCCAATTTTGTCCAAAACCTACTTTTGCGAACTAGTCCCTGGTTTTTTGCCTGATCGGAACCAGACCAGTCTAGGACAATTCTCTGGACTCTCTAGATCAATAATTATCAAAAAAAAGTTGAACTTTGCCCTTTGGTTCACTGTAACAGGGTCATTTAGAAAAGGGGGCGTGTCAAAATACACTCAAAAGCCTATAAATCATAAATAAAAACTCAGAACTTCACAAAAATTGATGAGCACATGTGTCCTAACATGGTGAAGAAGCATGCAAAGTTTCATGGAGATCGGACCATAGGTGGCGCTATAACGGGCAAAAAGGTCCCCTATTATTAGGTGTTCAAGCACGAAGTGCTGAAAACCTATTGTAATTGCTATTTGAAAAAAAAAAAAACCTAAAACGCATCGTGCAGCCCAAACCGTAAGGCCTAGAGACTTGAAACCTGGCCAGGTGGTAGGGCCTCAGTTTGGGGAGAACCTATCAGAGTATGACCCCGATTGGCCCATAGGTGGCGCTACAGCAACCAAAAGTACTAAATTGCCCATAACTCCTCGACCGTTTGACCTAGAATCAAGGTTTTGACACCACTGTGTTCCTTGGCTCAAGACGGACAAGATGTATATCTCGGGATTGTCGATTTGAGCGAAGAAAAATTTGTTATGGCCAATTTTGTCCAAAACCTACTTTTGCGAACTAGTCCCTGGTTTTTTGCCTGATCGGAACCAGACCAGTCTAGGACAATTCTCTGGACTCTCTAGATCAATAATTATCAAAAAAAAGTTGAACTTTGCCCTTTGGTTCACTGTAACAGGGTCATTTAGAAAAGGGGGCGTGTCAAAATACACTCAAAAGCCTATAAATCATAAATAAAAACTCAGAACTTCACAAAAATTGATGAGCACATGTGTCCTAACATGGTGAAGAAGCATGCAAAGTTTCATGGAGATCGGACCATAGGTGGCGCTATAACGGGCAAAAAGGTCCCCTATTATTAGGTGTTCAAGCACGAAGTGCTGAAAACCTATTGTAATTGCTATTTGAAAAAAAAAAAACCTAAAACGCATCGTGCAGCCCAAACCGTAAGGCCTAGAGACTTGAAACCTGGCCAGGTGGTAGGGCCTCAGTTTGGGGAGAACCTATCAGAGTATGACCCCGATTGGCCCATAGGTGGCGCTACAGCAACCAAAAGTACTAAATTGCCCATAACTCCTCGACCGTTTGACCTAGAATCAAGGTTTTGACACCACTGTGTTCCTTGGCTCAAGACGGACAAGATGTATATCTCGGATTGTCGATTTGAGCGAAGAAAAATTTGTTATGGCCAATTTTGTCCAAAACCTACTTTTGCGAACTAGTCCCTGGTTTTTTGCCTGATCGGAACCAGACCAGTCTAGGACAATTCTCTGGACTCTCTAGATCAATAATTATCAAAAAAAAGTTGAACTTTGCCCTTTGGTTCACTGTAACAGGGTCATTTAGAAAAGGGGGCGTGTCAAAATACACTCAAAAGCCTATAAATCATAAATAAAAACTCAGAACTTCACAAAAATTGATGAGCACATGTGTCCTAACATGGTGAAGAAGCATGCAAAGTTTCATGGAGATCGGACCATAGGTGGCGCTATAACGGGCAAAAAGGTCCCCTATTATTAGGTGTTCAAGCACGAAGTGCTGAAAACCTATTGTAATTGCTATTTGAAAAAAAAAAAAACCTAAAACGCATCGTGCAGCCCAAACCGTAAGGCCTAGAGACTTGAAACCTGGCCAGGTGGTAGGGCCTCAGTTTGGGAGAACCTATCAGAGTATGACCCCGATTGGCCCATAGGTGGCGCTACAGCAACCAAAAGTACTAAATTGCCCATAACTCCTCGACCGTTTGACCTAGAATCAAGGTTTTGACACCACTGTGTTCCTTGGCTCAAGACGGACAAGATGTATATCTCGGATTGTCGATTTGAGCGAAGAAAAATTTGTTATGGCCAATTTTGTCCAAAACCTACTTTTGCGAACTAGTCCCTGGTTTTTTGCCTGATCGGAACCAGACCAGTCTAGGACAATTCTCTGGACTCTCTAGATCAATAATTATCAAAAAAAAGTTGAACTTTGCCCTTTGGTTCACTGTAACAGGGTCATTTAGAAAAGGGGGCGTGTCAAAATACACTCAAAAGCCTATAAATCATAAATAAAAACTCAGAACTTCACAAAAATTGATGAGCACATGTGTCCTAACATGGTGAAGAAGCATGCAAAGTTTCATGGAGATCGGACCATAGGTGGCGCTATAACGGGCAAAAAGGTCCCCTATTATTAGGTGTTCAAGCACGAAGTGCTGAAAACCTATTGTAATTGCTATTTGAAAAAAAAAAAAACCTAAAACGCATCGTGCAGCCCAAACCGTAAGGCCTAGAGACTTGAAACCTGGCCAGGTGGTAGGGCCTCAGTTTGGGGAGAACCTATCAGAGTATGACCCCGATTGGCCCATAGGTGGCGCTACAGCAACCAAAAGTACTAAATTGCCCATAACTCCTCGACCGTTTGACCTAGAATCAAGGTTTTGACACCACTGTGTTCCTTGGCTCAAGACGGACAAGATGTATATCTCGGATTGTCGATTTGAGCGAAGAAAATTTGTTATGGCCAATTTTGTCCAAAACCTACTTTTGCGAACTAGTCCCTGGTTTTTTGCCTGATCGGAACCAGACCAGTCTAGGACAATTCTCTGGACTCTCTAGATCAATAATTATCAAAAAAAAGTTGAACTTTGCCCTTTGGTTCACTGTAACAGGGTCATTTAGAAAAGGGGGCGTGTCAAAATACACTCAAAAGCCTATAAATCATAAATAAAAACTCAGAACTTCACAAAAATTGATGAGCACATGTGTCCTAACATGGTGAAGAAGCATGCAAAGTTTCATGGAGATCGGACCATAGGTGGCGCTATAACGGGCAAAAAGGTCCCCTATTATTAGGTGTTCAAGCACGAAGTGCTGAAAACCTATTGTAATTGCTATTTGAAAAAAAAAAAAACCTAAAACGCATCGTGCAGCCCAAACCGTAAGGCCTAGAGACTTGAAACCTGGCCAGGTGGTAGGGCCTCAGTTTGGGGAGAACCTATCAGAGTATGACCCCGATTGGCCCATAGGTGGCGCTACAGCAACCAAAAGTACTAAATTGCCCATAACTCCTCGACCGTTTGACCTAGAATCAAGGTTTTGACACCACTGTGTTCCTTGGCTCAAGACGGACAAGATGTATATCTCGGATTGTCGATTTGAGCGAAGAAAAATTTGTTATGGCCAATTTTGTCCAAAACCTACTTTTGCGAACTAGTCCCTGGTTTTTTGCCTGATCGGAACCAGACCAGTCTAGGACAATTCTCTGGACTCTCTAGATCAATAATTATCAAAAAAAAGTTGAACTTTGCCCTTTGGTTCACTGTAACAGGGTCATTTAGAAAAGGGGGCGTGTCAAAATACACTCAAAAGCCTATAAATCATAAATAAAAACTCAGAACTTCACAAAAATTGATGAGCACATGTGTCCTAACATGGTGAAGAAGCATGCAAAGTTCATGGAGATCGGACCATAGGTGGCGCTATAACGGGCAAAAAGGTCCCCTATTATTAGGTGTTCAAGCACGAAGTGCTGAAAACCTATTGTAATTGCTATTTGAAAAAAAAAAAAACCTAAAACGCATCGTGCAGCCCAAACCGTAAGGCCTAGAGACTTGAAACCTGGCCAGGTGGTAGGGCCTCAGTTTGGGGAGAACCTATCAGAGTATGACCCCGATTGGCCCATAGGTGGCGCTACAGCAACCAAAAGTACTAAATTGCCCATAACTCCTCGACCGTTTGACCTAGAATCAAGGTTTTGACACCACTGTGTTCCTTGGCTCAAGACGGACAAGATGTATATCTCGGATTGTCGATTTGAGCGAAGAAAAATTTGTTATGGCCAATTTTGTCCAAAACCTACTTTTGCGAACTAGTCCCTGGTTTTTTGCCTGATCGGAACCAGACCAGTCTAGGACAATTCTCTGGACTCTCTAGATCAATAATTATCAAAAAAAGTTGAACTTTGCCCTTTGGTTCACTGTAACAGGGTCATTTAGAAAAGGGGGCGTGTCAAAATACACTCAAAAGCCTATAAATCATAAATAAAAACTCAGAACTTCACAAAAATTGATGAGCACATGTGTCCTAACATGGTGAAGAAGCATGCAAAGTTTCATGGAGATCGGACCATAGGTGGCGCTATAACGGGCAAAAAGGTCCCCTATTATTAGGTGTTCAAGCACGAAGTGCTGAAAACCTATTGTAATTGCTATTTGAAAAAAAAAAAACCTAAAACGCATCGTGCAGCCCAAACCGTAAGGCCTAGAGACTTGAAACCTGGCCAGGTGGTAGGGCCTCAGTTTGGGGAGAACCTATCAGAGTATGACCCCGATTGGCCCATAGGTGGCGCTACAGCAACCAAAAGTACTAAATTGCCCATAACTCCTCGACCGTTTGACCTAGAATCAAGGTTTTGACACCACTGTGTTCCTTGGCTCAAGACGGACAAGATGTATATCTCGGATTGTCGATTTGAGCGAAGAAAAATTTGTTATGGCCAATTTTGTCCAAAACCTACTTTTGCGAACTAGTCCCTGGTTTTTTGCCTGATCGGAACCAGACCAGTCTAGGACAATTCTCTGGACTCTCTAGATCAATAATTATCAAAAAAAAGTTGAACTTTGCCCTTTGGTTCACTGTAACAGGGTCATTTAGAAAAGGGGGCGTGTCAAAATACACTCAAAAGCCTATAAATCATAAATAAAAACTCAGAACTTCACAAAAATTGATGAGCACATGTGTCCTAACATGGTGAAGAAGCATGCAAAGTTTCATGGAGATCGGACCATAGGTGGCGCTATAACGGGCAAAAAGGTCCCCTATTATTAGGTGTTCAAGCACGAAGTGCTGAAAACCTATTGTAATTGCTATTTGAAAAAAAAAAAACCTAAAACGCATCGTGCAGCCCAAACCGTAAGGCCTAGAGACTTGAAACCTGGCCAGGTGGTAGGGCCTCAGTTTGGGGAGAACCTATCAGAGTATGACCCCGATTGGCCCATAGGTGGCGCTACAGCAACCAAAAGTACTAAATTGCCCATAACTCCTCGACCGTTTGACCTAGAATCAAGGGTTTTGACACCACTGTGTTCCTTGGCTCAAGACGGACAAGATGTATATCTCGGATTGTCGATTTGAGCGAAGAAAAATTTGTTATGGCCAATTTTGTCCAAAACCTACTTTTGCGAACTAGTCCCTGGTTTTTTGCCTGATCGGAACCAGACCAGTCTAGGACAATTCTCTGGACTCTCTAGATCAATAATTATCAAAAAAAAGTTGAACTTTGCCCTTTGGTTCACTGTAACAGGGTCATTTAGAAAAGGGGGCGTGTCAAAATACACTCAAAAGCCTATAAATCATAAATAAAAACTCAGAACTTCACAAAAATTGATGAGCACATGTGTCCTAACATGGTGAAGAAGCATGCAAAGTTTCATGGAGATCGGACCATAGGTGGCGCTATAACGGGCAAAAAGGTCCCCTATTATTAGGTGTTCAAGCACGAAGTGCTGAAAACCTATTGTAATTGCTATTTGAAAAAAAAAAAAACCTAAAACGCATCGTGCAGCCCAAACCGTAAGGCCTAGAGACTTGAAACCTGGCCAGGTGGTAGGGCCTCAGTTTGGGGAGAACCTATCAGAGTATGACCCCGATTGGCCCATAGGTGGCGCTACAGCAACCAAAAGTACTAAATTGCCCATAACTCCTCGACCGTTTGACCTAGAATCAAGGTTTTGACACCACTGTGTTCCTTGGCTCAAGACGGACAAGATGTATATCTCGGATTGTCGATTTGAGCGAAGAAAAATTTGTTATGGCCAATTTTGTCCAAAACCTACTTTTGCGAACTAGTCCCTGGTTTTTTGCCTGATCGGAACCAGACCAGTCTAGGACAATTCTCTGGACTCTCTAGATCAATAATTATCAAAAAAAAAGTTGAACTTTGCCCTTTGGTTCACTGTAACAGGGTCATTTAGAAAAGGGGGCGTGTCAAAATACACTCAAAAGCCTATAAATCATAAATAAAAACTCAGAACTTCACAAAAATTGATGAGCACATGTGTCCTAACATGGTGAAGAAGCATGCAAAGTTTCATGGAGATCGGACCATAGGTGGCGCTATAACGGGCAAAAAGGTCCCCTATTATTAGGTGTTCAAGCACGAAGTGCTGAAAACCTATTGTAATTGCTATTTGAAAAAAAAAAAAACCTAAAACGCATCGTGCAGCCCAAACCGTAAGGCCTAGAGACTTGAAACCTGGCCAGGTGGTAGGGCCTCAGTTTGGGGAGAACCTATCAGAGTATGACCCCGATTGGCCCATAGGTGGCGCTACAGCAACCAAAAGTACTAAATTGCCCATAACTCCTCGACCGTTTGACCTAGAATCAAGGTTTTGACACCACTGTGTTCCTTGGCTCAAGACGGACAAGATGTATATCTCGGATTGTCGATTTTGAGCGAAGAAAAAATTTGTTATGGCCAATTTTGTCCAAAACCTACTTTTGCGAACTAGTCCCTGGTTTTTTGCCTGATCGGAACCAGACCAGTCTAGGACAATTCTCTGGACTCTCTAGATCAATAATTATCAAAAAAAAGTTGAACTTTGCCCTTTGGTTCACTGTAACAGGGTCATTTAGAAAAGGGGGCGTGTCCAAAATACACTCAAAAGCCTATAAATCATAAATAAAAACTCAGAACTTCACAAAAATTGATGAGCACATGTGTCCTAACATGGTGAAGAAGCATGCAAAGTTTCATGGAGATCGGACCATAGGTGGCGCTATAACGGGCAAAAAGGTCCCCTATTATTAGGTGTTCAAGCACGAAGTGCTGAAAACCTATTGTAATTGCTATTTGAAAAAAAAAAAAACCTAAAACGCATCGTGCAGCCCAAACCGTAAGGCCTAGAGACTTGAAACCTGGCCAGGTGGTAGGGCCTCAGTTTGGGGAGAACCTATCAGAGTATGACCCCGATTGGCCCATAGGTGGCGCTACAGCAACCAAAAGTACTAAATTGCCCATAACTCCTCGACCGTTTGACCTAGAATCAAGGTTTTGACACCACTGTGTTCCTTGGCTCAAGACGGACAAGATGTATATCTCGGATTGTCGATTTGAGCGAAGAAAAATTTGTTATGGCCAATTTTGTCCAAAACCTACTTTTGCGAACTAGTCCCTGGTTTTTTGCCTGATCGGAACCAGACCAGTCTAGGACAATTCTCTGGACTCTCTAGATCAATAATTATCAAAAAAAAGTTGAACTTTGCCCTTTGGTTCACTGTAACAGGGTCATTTAGAAAAGGGGGCGTGTCAAAATACACTCAAAAGCCTATAAATCATAAATAAAAACTCAGAACTTCACAAAAATTGATGAGCACATGTGTCCTAACATGGTGAAGAAGCATGCAAAGTTTCATGGAGATCGGACCATAGGTGGCGCTATAACGGGCAAAAGGTCCCCTATTATTAGGTGTTCAAGCACGAAGTGCTGAAAACCTATTGTAATTGCTATTTGAAAAAAAAAAAAAACCTAAAACGCATCGTGCAGCCCAAACCGTAAGGCCTAGAGACTTGAAACCTGGCCAGGTGGTAGGGCCTCAGTTTGGGGAGAACCTATCAGAGTATGACCCCGATTGGCCCATAGGTGGCGCTACAGCAACCAAAAGTACTAAATTGCCCATAACTCCTCGACCGTTTGACCTAGAATCAAGGTTTTGACACCACTGTGTTCCTTGGCTCAAGACGGACAAGATGTATATCTCGGATTGTCGATTTGAGCGAAGAAAAATTTGTTATGGCCAATTTTGTCCAAAACCTACTTTTGCGAACTAGTCCCTGGTTTTTTGCCTGATCGGAACCAGACCAGTCTAGGACAATTCTCTGGACTCTCTAGATCAATAATTATCAAAAAAAAGTTGAACTTTGCCCTTTGGTTCACTGTAACAGGGTCATTTAGAAAAGGGGGCGTGTCAAAATACACTCAAAAGCCTATAAATCATAAATAAAAACTCAGAACTTCACAAAAATTGATGAGCACATGTGTCCTAACATGGTGAAGAAGCATGCAAAGTTTCATGGAGATCGGACCATAGGTGGCGCTATAACGGGCAAAAAGGTCCCCTATTATTAGGTGTTCAAGCACGAAGTGCTGAAAACCTATTGTAATTGCTATTTGAAAAAAAAAAAAACCTAAAACGCATCGTGCAGCCCAAACCGTAAGGCCTAGAGACTTGAAACCTGGCCAGGTGGTAGGGCCTCAGTTTGGGGAGAACCTATCAGAGTATGACCCCGATTGGCCCATAGGTGGCGCTACAGCAACCAAAAGTACTAAATTGCCCATAACTCCTCGACCGTTTGACCTAGAATCAAGGTTTTGACACCACTGTGTTCCTTGGCTCAAGACGGACAAGATGTATATCTCGGATTGTCGATTTGAGCGAAGAAAAATTTGTTATGGCCAATTTTGTCCAAAACCTACTTTTGCGAACTAGTCCCTGGTTTTTTGCCTGATCGGAACCAGACCAGTCTAGGACAATTCTCTGGACTCTCTAGATCAATAATTATCAAAAAAAAGTTGAACTTTGCCCTTTGGTTCACTGTAACAGGGTCATTTAGAAAAGGGGGCGTGTCAAAATACACTCAAAAGCCTATAAAATCATAAATAAAAACTCAGAACTTCACAAAAATTGATGAGCACATGTGTCCTAACATGGTGAAGAAGCATGCAAAGTTTCATGGAGATCGGACCATAGGTGGCGCTATAACGGGCAAAAAGGTCCCCTATTATTAGGTGTTCAAGCACGAAGTGCTGAAAACCTATTGTAATTGCTATTTGAAAAAAAAAAAAACCTAAAACGCATCGTGCAGCCCAAACCGTAAGGCCTAGAGACTTGAAACCTGGCCAGGTGGTAGGGCCTCAGTTTGGGGAGAACCTATCAGAGTATGACCCCGATTGGCCCATAGGTGGCGCTACAGCAACCAAAAGTACTAAATTGCCCATAACTCCTCGACCGTTTGACCTAGAATCAAGGTTTTGACACCACTGTGTTCCTTGGCTCAAGACGGACAAGATGTATATCTCGGATTGTCGATTTGAGCGAAGAAAAATTTGTTATGGCCAATTTTGTCCAAAACCTACTTTTGCGAACTAGTCCCTGGTTTTTTGCCTGATCGGAACCAGACCAGTCTAGGACAATTCTCTGGACTCTCTAGATCAATAATTATCAAAAAAAAGTTGAACTTTGCCCTTTGGTTCACTGTAACAGGGTCATTTAGAAAAGGGGGCGTGTCAAAATACACTCAAAAGCCTATAAATCATAAATAAAAACTCAGAACTTCACAAAAATTGATGAGCACATGTGTCCTAACATGGTGAAGAAGCATGCAAAGTTTCATGGAGATCGGACCATAGGTGGCGCTATAACGGGCAAAAAGGTCCCCTATTATTAGGTGTTCAAGCACGAAGTGCTGAAAACCTATTGTAATTGCTATTTGAAAAAAAAAAAAAACCTAAAACGCATCGTGCAGCCCAAACCGTAAGGCCTAGAGACTTGAAACCTGGCCAGGTGGTAGGGCCTCAGTTTGGGGAGAACCTATCAGAGTATGACCCCGATTGGCCCATAGGTGGCGCTACAGCAACCAAAAGTACTAAATTGCCCATAACTCCTCGACCGTTTGACCTAGAATCAAGGTTTTGACACCACTGTGTTCCTTGGCTCAAGACGGACAAGATGTATATCTCGGATTGTCGATTTGAGCGAAGAAAAATTTGTTATGGCCAATTTTGTCCAAAACCTACTTTTGCGAACTAGTCCCTGGTTTTTTGCCTGATCGGAACCAGACCAGTCTAGGACAATTCTCTGGACTCTCTAGATCAATAATTATCAAAAAAAAGTTGAACTTTGCCCTTTGGTTCACTGTAACAGGGTCATTTAGAAAAGGGGGGCGTGTCAAAATACACTCAAAAGCCTATAAATCATAAATAAAAACTCAGAACTTCACAAAAATTGATGAGCACATGTGTCCTAACATGGTGAAGAAGCATGCAAAGTTTCATGGAGATCGGACCATAGGTGGCGCTATAACGGGCAAAAAGGTCCCCTATTATTAGGTGTTCAAGCACGAAGTGCTGAAAACCTATTGTAATTGCTATTTGAAAAAAAAAAAAACCTAAAACGCATCGTGCAGCCCAAACCGTAAGGCCTAGAGACTTGAAACCTGGCCAGGTGGTAGGGCCTCAGTTTGGGGAGAACCTATCAGAGTATGACCCCGATTGGCCCATAGGTGGCGCTACAGCAACCAAAAGTACTAAATTGCCCATAACTCCTCGACCGTTTGACCTAGAATCAAGGTTTTGACACCACTGTGTTCCTTGGCTCAAGACGGACAAGATGTATATCTCGGATTGTCGATTTGAGCGAAGAAAAATTTGTTATGGCCAATTTTGTCCAAAACCTACTTTTGCGAACTAGTCCCTGGTTTTTTGCCTGATCGGAACCAGACCAGTCTAGGACAATTCTCTGGACTCTCTAGATCAATAATTATCAAAAAAAAGTTGAACTTTGCCCTTTGGTTCACTGTAACAGGGTCATTTAGAAAAGGGGGCGTGTCAAAATACACTCAAAAGCCTATAAATCATAAATAAAAACTCAGAACTTCACAAAAATTGATGAGCACATGTGTCCTAACATGGTGAAGAAGCATGCAAAGTTTCATGGAGATCGGACCATAGGTGGCGCTATAACGGGCAAAAAGGTCCCCTATTATTAGGTGTTCAAGCACGAAGTGCTGAAAACCTATTGTAATTGCTATTTGAAAAAAAAAAAAACCTAAAACGCATCGTGCAGCCCAAACCGTAAGGCCTAGAGACTTGAAACCTGGCCAGGTGGTAGGGCCTCAGTTTGGGGAGAACCTATCAGAGTATGACCCCGATTGGCCCATAGGTGGCGCTACAGCAACCAAAAGTACTAAATTGCCCATAACTCCTCGACCGTTTGACCTAGAATCAAGGTTTTGACACCACTGTGTTCCTTGGCTCAAGACGGACAAGATGTATATCTCGGATTGTCGATTTGAGCGAAGAAAAATTTGTTATGGCCAATTTTGTCCAAAACCTACTTTTGCGAACTAGTCCCTGGTTTTTTGCCTGATCGGAACCAGACCAGTCTAGGACAATTCTCTGGACTCTCTAGATCAATAATTATCAAAAAAAAGTTGAACTTTGCCCTTTGGTTCACTGTAACAGGGTCATTTAGAAAAGGGGGCGTGTCAAAATACACTCAAAAGCCTATAAATCATAAATAAAAACTCAGAACTTCACAAAAATTGATGAGCACATGTGTCCTAACATGGTGAAGAAGCATGCAAAGTTTCATGGAGATCGGACCATAGGTGGCGCTATAACGGGCAAAAAGGTCCCCTATTATTAGGTGTTCAAGCACGAAGTGCTGAAAACCTATTGTAATTGCTATTTGAAAAAAAAAAAAACCTAAAACGCATCGTGCAGCCCAAACCGTAAGGCCTAGAGACTTGAAACCTGGCCAGGTGGTAGGGCCTCAGTTTGGGGAGAACCTATCAGAGTATGACCCCGATTGGCCCATAGGTGGCGCTACAGCAACCAAAAGTACTAAATTGCCCATAACTCCTCGACCGTTTGACCTAGAATCAAGGTTTTGACACCACTGTGTTCCTTGGCTCAAGACGGACAAGATGTATATCTCGGATTGTCGATTTGAGCGAAGAAAAATTTGTTATGGCCAATTTTGTCCAAAACCTACTTTTGCGAACTAGTCCCTGGTTTTTTGCCTGATCGGAACCAGACCAGTCTAGGACAATTCTCTGGACTCTCTAGATCAATAATTATCAAAAAAAAGTTGAACTTTGCCCTTTGGTTCACTGTAACAGGGTCATTTAGAAAAGGGGGCGTGTCAAAATACACTCAAAAGCCTATAAATCATAAATAAAAACTCAGAACTTCACAAAAATTGATGAGCACATGTGTCCTAACATGGTGAAGAAGCATGCAAAGTTTCATGGAGATCGGACCATAGGTGGCGCTATAACGGGCAAAAAGGTCCCCTATTATTAGGTGTTCAAGCACGAAGTGCTGAAAACCTATTGTAATTGCTATTTGAAAAAAAAAAAAACCTAAAACGCATCGTGCAGCCCAAACCGTAAGGCCTAGAGACTTGAAACCTGGCCAGGTGGTAGGGCCTCAGTTTGGGGAGAACCTATCAGAGTATGACCCCGATTGGCCCATAGGTGGCGCTACAGCAACCAAAAGTACTAAATTGCCCATAACTCCTCGACCGTTTGACCTAGAATCAAGGTTTTGACACCACTGTGTTCCTTGGCTCAAGACGGACAAGATGTATATCTCGGATTGTCGATTTGAGCGAAGAAAAATTTGTTATGGCCAATTTTGTCCAAAACCTACTTTTGCGAACTAGTCCCTGGTTTTTTGCCTGATCGGAACCAGACCAGTCTAGGACAATTCTCTGGACTCTCTAGATCAATAATTATCAAAAAAAAGTTGAACTTTGCCCTTTGGTTCACTGTAACAGGGTCATTTAGAAAAGGGGGCGTGTCAAAATACACTCAAAAGCCTATAAATCATAAATAAAAACTCAGAACTTCACAAAAATTGATGAGCACATGTGTCCTAACATGGTGAAGAAGCATGCAAAGTTTCATGGAGATCGGACCATAGGTGGCGCTATAACGGGCAAAAAGGTCCCCTATTATTAGGTGTTCAAGCACGAAGTGCTGAAAACCTATTGTAATTGCTATTTGAAAAAAAAAAAACCTAAAACGCATCGTGCAGCCCAAACCGTAAGGCCTAGAGACTTGAAACCTGGCCAGGTGGTAGGGCCTCAGTTTGGGGAGAACCTATCAGAGTATGACCCCGATTGGCCCATAGGTGGCGCTACAGCAACCAAAAGTACTAAATTGCCCATAACTCCTCGACCGTTTGACCTAGAATCAAGGTTTTGACACCACTGTGTTCCTTGGCTCAAGACGGACAAGATGTATATCTCGGATTGTCGATTTGAGCGAAGAAAAATTTGTTATGGCCAATTTTGTCCAAAACCTACTTTTGCGAACTAGTCCCTGGTTTTTTGCCTGATCGGAACCAGACCAGTCTAGGACAATTCTCTGGACTCTCTAGATCAATAATTATCAAAAAAAAGTTGAACTTTGCCCTTTGGTTCACTGTAACAGGGTCATTTAGAAAAGGGGGCGTGTCAAAATACACTCAAAAGCCTATAAATCATAAATAAAAACTCAGAACTTCACAAAAATTGATGAGCACATGTGTCCTAACATGGTGAAGAAGCATGCAAAGTTTCATGGAGATCGGACCATAGGTGGCGCTATAACGGGCAAAAAGGTCCCCTATTATTAGGTGTTCAAGCACGAAGTGCTGAAAACCTATTGTAATTGCTATTTGAAAAAAAAAAAAACCTAAAACGCATCGTGCAGCCCAAACCGTAAGGCCTAGAGACTTGAAACCTGGCCAGGTGGTAGGGCCTCAGTTTGGGGAGAACCTATCAGAGTATGACCCCGATTGGCCCATAGGTGGCGCTACAGCAACCAAAAGTACTAAATTGCCCATAACTCCTCGACCGTTTGACCTAGAATCAAGGTTTTGACACCACTGTGTTCCTTGGCTCAAGACGGACAAGATGTATATCTCGGATTGTCGATTTGAGCGAAGAAAAATTTGTTATGGCCAATTTTGTCCAAAACCTACTTTTGCGAACTAGTCCCTGGTTTTTTGCCTGATCGGAACCAGACCAGTCTAGGACAATTCTCTGGACTCTCTAGATCAATAATTATCAAAAAAAAGTTGAACTTTGCCCTTTGGTTCACTGTAACAGGGTCATTTAGAAAAGGGGGCGTGTCAAAATACACTCAAAAGCCTATAAATCATAAATAAAAACTCAGAACTTCACAAAAATTGATGAGCACATGTGTCCTAACATGGTGAAGAAGCATGCAAAGTTTCATGGAGATCGGACCATAGGTGGCGCTATAACGGGCAAAAAGGTCCCCTATTATTAGGTGTTCAAGCACGAAGTGCTGAAAACCTATTGTAATTGCTATTTGAAAAAAAAAAAAACCTAAAACGCATCGTGCAGCCCAAACCGTAAGGCCTAGAGACTTGAAACCTGGCCAGGTGGTAGGGCCTCAGTTTGGGGAGAACCTATCAGAGTATGACCCCGATTGGCCCATAGGTGGCGCTACAGCAACCAAAAGTACTAAATTGCCCATAACTCCTCGACCGTTTGACCTAGAATCAAGGTTTTGACACCACTGTGTTCCTTGGCTCAAGACGGACAAGATGTATATCTCGGATTGTCGATTTGAGCGAAGAAAAATTTGTTATGGCCAATTTTGTCCAAAACCTACTTTTGCGAACTAGTCCCTGGGTTTTTTGCCTGATCGGAACCAGACCAGTCTAGGACAATTCTCTGGACTCTCTAGATCAATAATTATCAAAAAAAAGTTGAACTTTGCCCTTTGGTTCACTGTAACAGGGTCATTTAGAAAAGGGGGCGTGTCAAAATACACTCAAAAGCCTATAAATCATAAATAAAAACTCAGAACTTCACAAAAATTGATGAGCACATGTGTCCTAACATGGTGAAGAAGCATGCAAAGTTTCATGGAGATCGGACCATAGGTGGCGCTATAACGGGCAAAAAGGTCCCCTATTATTAGGTGTTCAAGCACGAAGTGCTGAAAACCTATTGTAATTGCTATTTGAAAAAAAAAAAAACCTAAAACGCATCGTGCAGCCCAAACCGTAAGGCCTAGAGACTTGAAACCTGGCCAGGTGGTAGGGCCTCAGTTTGGGGAGAACCTATCAGAGTATGACCCCGATTGGCCCATAGGTGGCGCTACAGCAACCAAAAGTACTAAATTGCCCATAACTCCTCGACCGTTTGACCTAGAATCAAGGTTTTGACACCACTGTGTTCCTTGGCTCAAGACGGACAAGATGTATATCTCGGATTGTCGATTTGAGCGAAGAAAAATTTGTTATGGCCAATTTTGTCCAAAACCTACTTTTGCGAACTAGTCCCTGGTTTTTTGCCTGATCGGAACCAGACCAGTCTAGGACAATTCTCTGGACTCTCTAGATCAATAATTATCAAAAAAAAGTTGAACTTTGCCCTTTGGTTCACTGTAACAGGGTCATTTAGAAAAGGGGGCGTGTCAAAATACACTCAAAAGCCTATAAATCATAAATAAAAACTCAGAACTTCACAAAAATTGATGAGCACATGTGTCCTAACATGGTGAAGAAGCATGCAAAGTTTCATGGAGATCGGACCATAGGTGGCGCTATAACGGGCAAAAAGGTCCCCTATTATTAGGTGTTCAAGCACGAAGTGCTGAAAACCTATTGTAATTGCTATTTGAAAAAAAAAAAAACCTAAAACGCATCGTGCAGCCCAAACCGTAAGGCCTAGAGACTTGAAACCTGGCCAGGTGGTAGGGCCTCAGTTTGGGGAGAACCTATCAGAGTATGACCCCGATTGGCCCATAGGTGGCGCTACAGCAACCAAAAGTACTAAATTGCCCATAACTCCTCGACCGTTTGACCTAGAATCAAGGTTTTGACACCACTGTGTTCCTTGGCTCAAGACGGACAAGATGTATATCTCGGATTGTCGATTTGAGCGAAGAAAAATTTGTTATGGCCAATTTTGTCCAAAACCTACTTTTGCGAACTAGTCCCTGGTTTTTGCCTGATCGGAACCAGACCAGTCTAGGACAATTCTCTGGACTCTCTAGATCAATAATTATCAAAAAAAAGTTGAACTTTGCCCTTTGGTTCACTGTAACAGGGTCATTTAGAAAAGGGGGCGTGTCAAAATACACTCAAAAGCCTATAAATCATAAATAAAAACTCAGAACTTCACAAAATTTGATGAGCACATGTGTCCTAACATGGTGAAGAAGCATGCAAAGTTTCATGGAGATCGGACCATAGGTGGCGCTATAACGGGCAAAAAGGTCCCCTATTATTAGGTGTTCAAGCACGAAGTGCTGAAAACCTATTGTAATTGCTATTTGAAAAAAAAAAAAACCTAAAACGCATCGTGCAGCCCAAACCGTAAGGCCTAGAGACTTGAAACCTGGCCAGGTGGTAGGGCCTCAGTTTGGGGAGAACCTATCAGAGTATGACCCCGATTGGCCCATAGGTGGCGCTACAGCAACCAAAAGTACTAAATTGCCCATAACTCCTCGACCGTTTGACCTAGAATCAAGGTTTTGACACCACTGTGTTCCTTGGCTCAAGACGGACAAGATGTATATCTCGGATTGTCGATTTGAGCGAAGAAAAATTTGTTATGGCCAATTTTGTCCAAAACCTACTTTTGCGAACTAGTCCCTGGTTTTTTGCCTGATCGGAACCAGACCAGTCTAGGACAATTCTCTGGACTCTCTAGATCAATAATTATCAAAAAAAAGTTGAACTTTGCCCTTTGGTTCACTGTAACAGGGTCATTTAGAAAAGGGGGGCGTGTCAAAATACACTCAAAAGCCTATAAATCATAAATAAAAACTCAGAACTTCACAAAAATTGATGAGCACATGTGTCCTAACATGGTGAAGAAGCATGCAAAGTTTCATGGAGATCGGACCATAGGTGGCGCTATAACGGGCAAAAAGGTCCCCTATTATTAGGTGTTCAAGCACGAAGTGCTGAAAACCTATTGTAATTGCTATTTGAAAAAAAAAAAAACCTAAAACGCATCGTGCAGCCCAAACCGTAAGGCCTAGAGACTTGAAACCTGGCCAGGTGGTAGGGCCTCAGTTTGGGGAGAACCTATCAGAGTATGACCCCGATTGGCCCATAGGTGGCGCTACAGCAACCAAAAGTACTAAATTGCCCATAACTCCTCGACCGTTTGACCTAGAATCAAGGTTTTGACACCACTGTGTTCCTTGGCTCAAGACGGACAAGATGTATATCTCGGATTGTCGATTTGAGCGAAGAAAAATTTGTTATGGCCAATTTTGTCCAAAACCTACTTTTGCGAACTAGTCCCTGGTTTTTTGCCTGATCGGAACCAGACCAGTCTAGGACAATTCTCTGGACTCTCTAGATCAATAATTATCAAAAAAAAGTTGAACTTTGCCCTTTGGTTCACTGTAACAGGGTCATTTAGAAAAGGGGGCGTGTCAAAATACACTCAAAAGCCTATAAATCATAAATAAAAACTCAGAACTTCACAAAAATTGATGAGCACATGTGTCCTAACATGGTGAAGAAGCATGCAAAGTTTCATGGAGATCGGACCATAGGTGGCGCTATAACGGGCAAAAAGGTCCCCTATTATTAGGTGTTCAAGCACGAAGTGCTGAAAACCTATTGTAATTGCTATTTGAAAAAAAAAAAAACCTAAAACGCATCGTGCAGCCCAAACCGTAAGGCCTAGAGACTTGAAACCTGGCCAGGTGGTAGGGCCTCAGTTTGGGGAGAACCTATCAGAGTATGACCCCGATTGGCCCATAGGTGGCGCTACAGCAACCAAAAGTACTAAATTGCCCATAACTCCTCGACCGTTTGACCTAGAATCAAGGTTTTGACACCACTGTGTTCCTTGGCTCAAGACGGACAAGATGTATATCTCGGATTGTCGATTTGAGCGAAGAAAAATTTGTTATGGCCAATTTTGTCCAAAACCTACTTTTGCGAACTAGTCCCTGGTTTTTTGCCTGATCGGAACCAGACCAGTCTAGGACAATTCTCTGGACTCTCTAGATCAATAATTATCAAAAAAAAGTTGAACTTTGCCCTTTGGTTCACTGTAACAGGGTCATTTAGAAAAGGGGGCGTGTCAAAATACACTCAAAAGCCTATAAATCATAAATAAAAACTCAGAACTTCACAAAAATTGATGAGCACATGTGTCCTAACATGGTGAAGAAGCATGCAAAGTTTCATGGAGATCGGACCATAGGTGGCGCTATAACGGGCAAAAAGGTCCCCTATTATTAGGTGTTCAAGCACGAAGTGCTGAAAACCTATTGTAATTGCTATTTGAAAAAAAAAAAAACCTAAAACGCATCGTGCAGCCCAAACCGTAAGGCCTAGAGACTTGAAACCTGGCCAGGTGGTAGGGCCTCAGTTTGGGGAGAACCTATCAGAGTATGACCCCGATTGGCCCATAGGTGGCGCTACAGCAACCAAAAGTACTAAATTGCCCATAACTCCTCGACCGTTTGACCTAGAATCAAGGTTTTGACACCACTGTGTTCCTTGGCTCAAGACGGACAAGATGTATATCTCGGATTGTCGATTTGAGCGAAGAAAAATTTGTTATGGCCAATTTTGTCCAAAACCTACTTTTGCGAACTAGTCCCTGGTTTTTTGCCTGATCGGAACCAGACCAGTCTAGGACAATTCTCTGGACTCTCTAGATCAATAATTATCAAAAAAAAGTTGAACTTTGCCCTTTGGTTCACTGTAACAGGGTCATTTAGAAAAGGGGGCGTGTCAAAATACACTCAAAAGCCTATAAATCATAAATAAAAACTCAGAACTTCACAAAAATTGATGAGCACATGTGTCCTAACATGGTGAAGAAGCATGCAAAGTTTCATGGAGATCGGACCATAGGTGGCGCTATAACGGGCAAAAAGGTCCCCTATTATTAGGTGTTCAAGCACGAAGTGCTGAAAACCTATTGTAATTGCTATTTGAAAAAAAAAAAACCTAAAACGCATCGTGCAGCCCAAACCGTAAGGCCTAGAGACTTGAAACCTGGCCAGGTGGTAGGGCCTCAGTTTGGGGAGAACCTATCAGAGTATGACCCCGATTGGCCCATAGGTGGCGCTACAGCAACCAAAAGTACTAAATTGCCCATAACTCCTCGACCGTTTGACCTAGAATCAAGGTTTTGACACCACTGTGTTCCTTGGCTCAAGACGGACAAGATGTATATCTCGGATTGTCGATTTGAGCGAAGAAAAATTTGTTATGGCCAATTTTGTCCAAAACCTACTTTTGCGAACTAGTCCCTGGTTTTTTGCCTGATCGGAACCAGACCAGTCTAGGACAATTCTCTGGACTCTCTAGATCAATAATTATCAAAAAAAGTTGAACTTTGCCCTTTGGTTCACTGTAACAGGGTCATTTAGAAAAGGGGGCGTGTCAAAATACACTCAAAAGCCTATAAATCATAAATAAAAACTCAGAACTTCACAAAAATTGATGAGCACATGTGTCCTAACATGGTGAAGAAGCATGCAAAGTTTCATGGAGATCGGACCATAGGTGGCGCTATAACGGGCAAAAAGGTCCCCTATTATTAGGTGTTCAAGCACGAAGTGCTGAAAACCTATTGTAATTGCTATTTGAAAAAAAAAAAAACCTAAAACGCATCGTGCAGCCCAAACCGTAAGGCCTAGAGACTTGAAACCTGGCCAGGTGGTAGGGCCTCAGTTTGGGGAGAACCTATCAGAGTATGACCCCGATTGGCCCATAGGTGGCGCTACAGCAACCAAAAGTACTAAATTGCCCATAACTCCTCGACCGTTTGACCTAGAATCAAGGTTTTGACACCACTGTGTTCCTTGGCTCAAGACGGACAAGATGTATATCTCGGATTGTCGATTTGAGCGAAGAAAAATTTGTTATGGCCAATTTTGTCCAAAACCTACTTTTGCGAACTAGTCCCTGGTTTTTTGCCTGATCGGAACCAGACCAGTCTAGGACAATTCTCTGGACTCTCTAGATCAATAATTATCAAAAAAAAGTTGAACTTTGCCCTTTGGTTCACTGTAACAGGGTCATTTAGAAAAGGGGGCGTGTCAAAATACACTCAAAAGCCTATAAATCATAAATAAAAACTCAGAACTTCACAAAAATTGATGAGCACATGTGTCCTAACATGGTGAAGAAGCATGCAAAGTTTCATGGAGATCGGACCATAGGTGGCGCTATAACGGGCAAAAAGGTCCCCTATTATTAGGTGTTCAAGCACGAAGTGCTGAAAACCTATTGTAATTGCTATTTGAAAAAAAAAAAAACCTAAAACGCATCGTGCAGCCCAAACCGTAAGGCCTAGAGACTTGAAACCTGGCCAGGTGGTAGGGCCTCAGTTTGGGGAGAACCTATCAGAGTATGACCCCGATTGGCCCATAGGTGGCGCTACAGCAACCAAAAGTACTAAATTGCCCATAACTCCTCGACCGTTTGACCTAGAATCAAGGTTTTGACACCACTGTGTTCCTTGGCTCAAGACGGACAAGATGTATATCTCGGATTGTCGATTTGAGCGAAGAAAAATTTGTTATGGCCAATTTTGTCCAAAACCTACTTTTGCGAACTAGTCCCTGGTTTTTTGCCTGATCGGAACCAGACCAGTCTAGGACAATTCTCTGGACTCTCTAGATCAATAATTATCAAAAAAAAGTTGAACTTTGCCCTTTGGTTCACTGTAACAGGGTCATTTAGAAAAGGGGGCGTGTCAAAATACACTCAAAAGCCTATAAATCATAAATAAAAACTCAGAACTTCACAAAAATTGATGAGCACATGTGTCCTAACATGGTGAAGAAGCATGCAAAGTTTCATGGAGATCGGACCATAGGTGGCGCTATAACGGGCAAAAAGGTCCCCTATTATTAGGTGTTCAAGCACGAAGTGCTGAAAACCTATTGTAATTGCTATTTGAAAAAAAAAAAAACCTAAAACGCATCGTGCAGCCCAAACCGTAAGGCCTAGAGACTTGAAACCTGGCCAGGTGGTAGGGCCTCAGTTTGGGGAGAACCTATCAGAGTATGACCCCGATTGGCCCATAGGTGGCCTACAGCAACCAAAAGTACTAAATTGCCCATAACTCCTCGACCGTTTGACCTAGAATCAAGGTTTTGACACCACTGTGTTCCTTGGCTCAAGACGGACAAGATGTATATCTCGGATTGTCGATTTGAGCGAAGAAAAATTTGTTATGGCCAATTTTGTCCAAAACCTACTTTTGCGAACTAGTCCCTGGTTTTTTGCCTGATCGGAACCAGACCAGTCTAGGACAATTCTCTGGACTCTCTAGATCAATAATTATCAAAAAAAAGTTGAACTTTGCCCTTTGGTTCACTGTAACAGGGTCATTTAGAAAAGGGGGCGTGTCAAAATACACTCAAAAGCCTATAAATCATAAATAAAAACTCAGAACTTCACAAAAATTGATGAGCACATGTGTCCTAACATGGTGAAGAAGCATGCAAAGTTTCATGGAGATCGGACCATAGGTGGCGCTATAACGGGCAAAAAGGTCCCCTATTATTAGGTGTTCAAGCACGAAGTGCTGAAAACCTATTGTAATTGCTATTTGAAAAAAAAAAAAACCTAAAACGCATCGTGCAGCCCAAACCGTAAGGCCTAGAGACTTGAAACCTGGCCAGGTGGTAGGGCCTCAGTTTGGGGAGAACCTATCAGAGTATGACCCCGATTGGCCCATAGGTGGCGCTACAGCAACCAAAAGTACTAAATTGCCCATAACTCCTCGACCGTTTGACCTAGAATCAAGGTTTTGACACCACTGTGTTCCTTGGCTCAAGACGGACAAGATGTATATCTCGGATTGTCGATTTGAGCGAAGAAAAATTTGTTATGGCCAATTTTGTCCAAAACCTACTTTTGCGAACTAGTCCCTGGTTTTTTGCCTGATCGGAACCAGACCAGTCTAGGACAATTCTCTGGACTCTCTAGATCAATAATTATCAAAAAAAAGTTGAACTTTGCCCTTTGGTTCACTGTAACAGGGTCATTTAGAAAAGGGGGCGTGTCAAAATACACTCAAAAGCCTATAAATCATAAATAAAAACTCAGAACTTCACAAAAATTGATGAGCACATGTGTCCTAACATGGTGAAGAAGCATGCAAAGTTTCATGGAGATCGGACCATAGGTGGCGCTATAACGGGCAAAAAGGTCCCCTATTATTAGGTGTTCAAGCACGAAGTGCTGAAAACCTATTGTAATTGCTATTTGAAAAAAAAAAAAACCTAAAACGCATCGTGCAGCCCAAACCGTAAGGCCTAGAGACTTGAAACCTGGCCAGGTGGTAGGGCCTCAGTTTGGGGAGAACCTATCAGAGTATGACCCCGATTGGCCCATAGGTGGCGCTACAGCAACCAAAAGTACTAAATTGCCCATAACTCCTCGACCGTTTGACCTAGAATCAAGGTTTTGACACCACTGTGTTCCTTGGCTCAAGACGGACAAGATGTATATCTCGGATTGTCGATTTGAGCGAAGAAAAATTTGTTATGGCCAATTTTGTCCAAAACCTACTTTTGCGAACTAGTCCCTGGTTTTTTGCCTGATCGGAACCAGACCAGTCTAGGACAATTCTCTGGACTCTCTAGATCAATAATTATCAAAAAAAAGTTGAACTTTGCCCTTTGGTTCACTGTAACAGGGTCATTTAGAAAAGGGGGCGTGTCAAAATACACTCAAAAGCCTATAAATCATAAATAAAAACTCAGAACTTCACAAAAATTGATGAGCACATGTGTCCTAACATGGTGAAGAAGCATGCAAAGTTTCATGGAGATCGGACCATAGGTGGCGCTATAACGGGCAAAAAGGTCCCCTATTATTAGGTGTTCAAGCACGAAGTGCTGAAAACCTATTGTAATTGCTATTTGAAAAAAAAAAAAACCTAAAACGCATCGTGCAGCCCAAACCGTAAGGCCTAGAGACTTGAAACCTGGCCAGGTGGTAGGGCCTCAGTTTGGGGAGAACCTATCAGAGTATGACCCCGATTGGCCCATAGGTGGCGCTACAGCAACCAAAAGTACTAAATTGCCCATAACTCCTCGACCGTTTGACCTAGAATCAAGGTTTTGACACCACTGTGTTCCTTGGCTCAAGACGGACAAGATGTATATCTCGGATTGTCGATTTGAGCGAAGAAAAATTTGTTATGGCCAATTTTGTCCAAAACCTACTTTTGCGAACTAGTCCCTGGTTTTTTGCCTGATCGGAACCAGACCAGTCTAGGACAATTCTCTGGACTCTCTAGATCAATAATTATCAAAAAAAAGTTGAACTTTGCCCTTTGGTTCACTGTAACAGGGTCATTTAGAAAAGGGGGCGTGTCAAAATACACTCAAAAGCCTATAAATCATAAATAAAAACTCAGAACTTCACAAAAATTGATGAGCACATGTGTCCTAACATGGTGAAGAAGCATGCAAAGTTTCATGGAGATCGGACCATAGGTGGCGCTATAACGGGCAAAAAGGTCCCCTATTATTAGGTGTTCAAGCACGAAGTGCTGAAAACCTATTGTAATTGCTATTTGAAAAAAAAAAAAACCTAAAACGCATCGTGCAGCCCAAACCGTAAGGCCTAGAGACTTGAAACCTGGCCAGGTGGTAGGGCCTCAGTTTGGGGAGAACCTATCAGAGTATGACCCCGATTGGCCCATAGGTGGCGCTACAGCAACCAAAAGTACTAAATTGCCCATAACTCCTCGACCGTTTGACCTAGAATCAAGGTTTTGACACCACTGTGTTCCTTGGCTCAAGACGGACAAGATGTATATCTCGGATTGTCGATTTGAGCGAAGAAAAATTTGTTATGGCCAATTTTGTCCAAAACCTACTTTTGCGAACTAGTCCCTGGTTTTTTGCCTGATCGGAACCAGACCAGTCTAGGACAATTCTCTGGACTCTCTAGATCAATAATTATCAAAAAAAAGTTGAACTTTGCCCTTTGGTTCACTGTAACAGGGTCATTTAGAAAAGGGGGCGTGTCAAAATACACTCAAAAGCCTATAAATCATAAATAAAAACTCAGAACTTCACAAAAATTGATGAGCACATGTGTCCTAACATGGTGAAGAAGCATGCAAAGTTTCATGGAGATCGGACCATAGGTGGCGCTATAACGGGCAAAAAGGTCCCCTATTATTAGGTGTTCAAGCACGAAGTGCTGAAAACCTATTGTAATTGCTATTTGAAAAAAAAAAAACCTAAAACGCATCGTGCAGCCCAAACCGTAAGGCCTAGAGACTTGAAACCTGGCCAGGTGGTAGGGCCTCAGTTTGGGGAGAACCTATCAGAGTATGACCCCGATTGGCCCATAGGTGGCGCTACAGCAACCAAAAGTACTAAATTGCCCATAACTCCTCGACCGTTTGACCTAGAATCAAGGTTTTGACACCACTGTGTTCCTTGGCTCAAGACGGACAAGATGTATATCTCGGATTGTCGATTTGAGCGAAGAAAAATTTGTTATGGCCAATTTTGTCCAAAACCTACTTTTGCGAACTAGTCCCTGGTTTTTTGCCTGATCGGAACCAGACCAGTCTAGGACAATTCTCTGGACTCTCTAGATCAATAATTATCAAAAAAAAGTTGAACTTTGCCCTTTGGTTCACTGTAACAGGGTCATTTAGAAAAGGGGGCGTGTCAAAATACACTCAAAAGCCTATAAATCATAAATAAAAACTCAGAACTTCACAAAAATTGATGAGCACATGTGTCCTAACATGGTGAAGAAGCATGCAAAGTTTCATGGAGATCGGACCATAGGTGGCGCTATAACGGGCAAAAAGGTCCCCTATTATTAGGTGTTCAAGCACGAAGTGCTGAAAACCTATTGTAATTGCTATTTGAAAAAAAAAAAAACCTAAAACGCATCGTGCAGCCCAAACCGTAAGGCCTAGAGACTTGAAACCTGGCCAGGTGGTAGGGCCTCAGTTTGGGGAGAACCTATCAGAGTATGACCCCGATTGGCCCATAGGTGGCGCTACAGCAACCAAAAGTACTAAATTGCCCATAACTCCTCGACCGTTTGACCTAGAATCAAGGTTTTGACACCACTGTGTTCCTTGGCTCAAGACGGACAAGATGTATATCTCGGATTGTCGATTTGAGCGAAGAAAAATTTGTTATGGCCAATTTTGTCCAAAACCTACTTTTGCGAACTAGTCCCTGGTTTTTTGCCTGATCGGAACCAGACCAGTCTAGGACAATTCTCTGGACTCTCTAGATCAATAATTATCAAAAAAAAGTTGAACTTTGCCCTTTGGTTCACTGTAACAGGGTCATTTAGAAAAGGGGGCGTGTCAAAATACACTCAAAAGCCTATAAATCATAAATAAAAACTCAGAACTTCACAAAAATTGATGAGCACATGTGTCCTAACATGGTGAAGAAGCATGCAAAGTTTCATGGAGATCGGACCATAGGTGGCGCTATAACGGGCAAAAAGGTCCCCTATTATTAGGTGTTCAAGCACGAAGTGCTGAAAACCTATTGTAATTGCTATTTGAAAAAAAAAAAAACCTAAAACGCATCGTGCAGCCCAAACCGTAAGGCCTAGAGACTTGAAACCTGGCCAGGTGGTAGGGCCTCAGTTTGGGGAGAACCTATCAGAGTATGACCCCGATTGGCCCATAGGTGGCGCTACAGCAACCAAAAGTACTAAATTGCCCATAACTCCTCGACCGTTTGACCTAGAATCAAGGTTTTGACACCACTGTGTTCCTTGGCTCAAGACGGACAAGATGTATATCTCGGATTGTCGATTTGAGCGAAGAAAAATTTGTTATGGCCAATTTTGTCCAAAACCTACTTTTGCGAACTAGTCCCTGGTTTTTTGCCTGATCGGAACCAGACCAGTCTAGGACAATTCTCTGGACTCTCTAGATCAATAATTATCAAAAAAAAGTTGAACTTTGCCCTTTGGTTCACTGTAACAGGGTCATTTAGAAAAGGGGGCGTGTCAAAATACACTCAAAAGCCTATAAATCATAAATAAAAACTCAGAACTTCACAAAAATTGATGAGCACATGTGTCCTAACATGGTGAAGAAGCATGCAAAGTTTCATGGAGATCGGACCATAGGTGGCGCTATAACGGGCAAAAAGGTCCCCTATTATTAGGTGTTCAAGCACGAAGTGCTGAAAACCTATTGTAATTGCTATTTGAAAAAAAAAAAAACCTAAAACGCATCGTGCAGCCCAAACCGTAAGGCCTAGAGACTTGAAACCTGGCCAGGTGGTAGGGCCTCAGTTTGGGGAGAACCTATCAGAGTATGACCCCGATTGGCCCATAGGTGGCGCTACAGCAACCAAAAGTACTAAATTGCCCATAACTCCTCGACCGTTTGACCTAGAATCAAGGTTTTGACACCACTGTGTTCCTTGGCTCAAGACGGACAAGATGTATATCTCGGATTGTCGATTTGAGCGAAGAAAAATTTGTTATGGCCAATTTTGTCCAAAACCTACTTTTGCGAACTAGTCCCTGGTTTTTTGCCTGATCGGAACCAGACCAGTCTAGGACAATTCTCTGGACTCTCTAGATCAATAATTATCAAAAAAAAGTTGAACTTTGCCCTTTGGTTCACTGTAACAGGGTCATTTAGAAAAGGGGGCGTGTCAAAATACACTCAAAAGCCTATAAATCATAAATAAAAACTCAGAACTTCACAAAAATTGATGAGCACATGTGTCCTAACATGGTGAAGAAGCATGCAAAGTTTCATGGAGATCGGACCATAGGTGGCGCTATAACGGGCAAAAAGGTCCCCTATTATTAGGTGTTCAAGCACGAAGTGCTGAAAACCTATTGTAATTGCTATTTGAAAAAAAAAAAAACCTAAAACGCATCGTGCAGCCCAAACCGTAAGGCCTAGAGACTTGAAACCTGGCCAGGTGGTAGGGCCTCAGTTTGGGGAGAACCTATCAGAGTATGACCCCGATTGGCCCATAGGTGGCGCTACAGCAACCAAAAGTACTAAATTGCCCATAACTCCTCGACCGTTTGACCTAGAATCAAGGTTTTGACACCACTGTGTTCCTTGGCTCAAGACGGACAAGATGTATATCTCGGATTGTCGATTTGAGCGAAGAAAAATTTGTTATGGCCAATTTTGTCCAAAACCTACTTTTGCGAACTAGTCCCTGGTTTTTTGCCTGATCGGAACCAGACCAGTCTAGGACAATTCTCTGGACTCTCTAGATCAATAATTATCAAAAAAAAGTTGAACTTTGCCCTTTGGTTCACTGTAACAGGGTCATTTAGAAAAGGGGGCGTGTCAAAATACACTCAAAAGCCTATAAATCATAAATAAAAACTCAGAACTTCACAAAAATTGATGAGCACATGTGTCCTAACATGGTGAAGAAGCATGCAAAGTTTCATGGAGATCGGACCATAGGTGGCGCTATAACGGGCAAAAAGGTCCCCTATTATTAGGTGTTCAAGCACGAAGTGCTGAAAACCTATTGTAATTGCTATTTGAAAAAAAAAAAAACCTAAAACGCATCGTGCAGCCCAAACCGTAAGGCCTAGAGACTTGAAACCTGGCCAGGTGGTAGGGCCTCAGTTTGGGGAGAACCTATCAGAGTATGACCCCGATTGGCCCATAGGTGGCGCTACAGCAACCAAAAGTACTAAATTGCCCATAACTCCTCGACCGTTTGACCTAGAATCAAGGTTTTGACACCACTGTGTTCCTTGGCTCAAGACGGACAAGATGTATATCTCGGATTGTCGATTTGAGCGAAGAAAAATTTGTTATGGCCAATTTTGTCCAAAACCTACTTTTGCGAACTAGTCCCTGGTTTTTTGCCTGATCGGAACCAGACCAGTCTAGGACAATTCTCTGGACTCTCTAGATCAATAATTATCAAAAAAAAGTTGAACTTTGCCCTTTGGTTCACTGTAACAGGGTCATTTAGAAAAGGGGGCGTGTCAAAATACACTCAAAAGCCTATAAATCATAAATAAAAACTCAGAACTTCACAAAAATTGATGAGCACATGTGTCCTAACATGGTGAAGAAGCATGCAAAGTTTCATGGAGATCGGACCATAGGTGGCGCTATAACGGGCAAAAAGGTCCCCTATTATTAGGTGTTCAAGCACGAAGTGCTGAAAACCTATTGTAATTGCTATTTGAAAAAAAAAAAAACCTAAAACGCATCGTGCAGCCCAAACCGTAAGGCCTAGAGACTTGAAACCTGGCCAGGTGGTAGGGCCTCAGTTTGGGGAGAACCTATCAGAGTATGACCCCGATTGGCCCATAGGTGGCGCTACAGCAACCAAAAGTACTAAATTGCCCATAACTCCTCGACCGTTTGACCTAGAATCAAGGTTTTGACACCACTGTGTTCCTTGGCTCAAGACGGACAAGATGTATATCTCGGATTGTCGATTTGAGCGAAGAAAAATTTGTTATGGCCAATTTTGTCCAAAACCTACTTTTGCGAACTAGTCCCTGGTTTTTTGCCTGATCGGAACCAGACCAGTCTAGGACAATTCTCTGGACTCTCTAGATCAATAATTATCAAAAAAAAGTTGAACTTTGCCCTTTGGTTCACTGTAACAGGGTCATTTAGAAAAGGGGGCGTGTCAAAATACACTCAAAAGCCTATAAATCATAAATAAAAACTCAGAACTTCACAAAAATTGATGAGCACATGTGTCCTAACATGGTGAAGAAGCATGCAAAGTTTCATGGAGATCGGACCATAGGTGGCGCTATAACGGGCAAAAAGGTCCCCTATTATTAGGTGTTCAAGCACGAAGTGCTGAAAACCTATTGTAATTGCTATTTGAAAAAAAAAAAAACCTAAAACGCATCGTGCAGCCCAAACCGTAAGGCCTAGAGACTTGAAACCTGGCCAGGTGGTAGGGCCTCAGTTTGGGGAGAACCTATCAGAGTATGACCCCGATTGGCCCATAGGTGGCGCTACAGCAACCAAAAGTACTAAATTGCCCATAACTCCTCGACCGTTTGACCTAGAATCAAGGTTTTGACACCACTGTGTTCCTTGGCTCAAGACGGACAAGATGTATATCTCGGATTGTCGATTTGAGCGAAGAAAAATTTGTTATGGCCAATTTTGTCCAAAACCTACTTTTGCGAACTAGTCCCTGGTTTTTTGCCTGATCGGAACCAGACCAGTCTAGGACAATTCTCTGGACTCTCTAGATCAATAATTATCAAAAAAAAGTTGAACTTTGCCCTTTGGTTCACTGTAACAGGGTCATTTAGAAAAGGGGGCGTGTCAAAATACACTCAAAAGCCTATAAATCATAAATAAAAACTCAGAACTTCACAAAAATTGATGAGCACATGTGTCCTAACATGGTGAAGAAGCATGCAAAGTTTCATGGAGATCGGACCATAGGTGGCGCTATAACGGGCAAAAAGGTCCCCTATTATTAGGTGTTCAAGCACGAAGTGCTGAAAACCTATTGTAATTGCTATTTGAAAAAAAAAAAAACCTAAAACGCATCGTGCAGCCCAAACCGTAAGGCCTAGAGACTTGAAACCTGGCCAGGTGGTAGGGCCTCAGTTTGGGGAGAACCTATCAGAGTATGACCCCGATTGGCCCATAGGTGGCGCTACAGCAACCAAAAGTACTAAATTGCCCATAACTCCTCGACCGTTTGACCTAGAATCAAGGTTTTGACACCACTGTGTTCCTTGGCTCAAGACGGACAAGATGTATATCTCGGATTGTCGATTTGAGCGAAGAAAAATTTGTTATGGCCAATTTTGTCCAAAACCTACTTTTGCGAACTAGTCCCTGGTTTTTTGCCTGATCGGAACCAGACCAGTCTAGGACAATTCTCTGGACTCTCTAGATCAATAATTATCAAAAAAAAGTTGAACTTTGCCCTTTGGTTCACTGTAACAGGGTCATTTAGAAAAGGGGGCGTGTCAAAATACACTCAAAAGCCTATAAATCATAAATAAAAACTCAGAACTTCACAAAAATTGATGAGCACATGTGTCCTAACATGGTGAAGAAGCATGCAAAGTTTCATGGAGATCGGACCATAGGTGGCGCTATAACGGGCAAAAAGGTCCCCTATTATTAGGTGTTCAAGCACGAAGTGCTGAAAACCTATTGTAATTGCTATTTGAAAAAAAAAAAAACCTAAAACGCATCGTGCAGCCCAAACCGTAAGGCCTAGAGACTTGAAACCTGGCCAGGTGGTAGGGCCTCAGTTTGGGGAGAACCTATCAGAGTATGACCCCGATTGGCCCATAGGTGGCGCTACAGCAACCAAAAGTACTAAATTGCCCATAACTCCTCGACCGTTTGACCTAGAATCAAGGTTTTGACACCACTGTGTTCCTTGGCTCAAGACGGACAAGATGTATATCTCGGATTGTCGATTTGAGCGAAGAAAAATTTGTTATGGCCAATTTTGTCCAAAACCTACTTTTGCGAACTAGTCCCTGGTTTTTTGCCTGATCGGAACCAGACCAGTCTAGGACAATTCTCTGGACTCTCTAGATCAATAATTATCAAAAAAAAGTTGAACTTTGCCCTTTGGTTCACTGTAACAGGGTCATTTAGAAAAGGGGGCGTGTCAAAATACACTCAAAAGCCTATAAATCATAAATAAAAACTCAGAACTTCACAAAAATTGATGAGCACATGTGTCCTAACATGGTGAAGAAGCATGCAAAGTTTCATGGAGATCGGACCATAGGTGGCGCTATAACGGGCAAAAAGGTCCCCTATTATTAGGTGTTCAAGCACGAAGTGCTGAAAACCTATTGTAATTGCTATTTGAAAAAAAAAAAAACCTAAAACGCATCGTGCAGCCCAAACCGTAAGGCCTAGAGACTTGAAACCTGGCCAGGTGGTAGGGCCTCAGTTTGGGGAGAACCTATCAGAGTATGACCCCGATTGGCCCATAGGTGGCGCTACAGCAACCAAAAGTACTAAATTGCCCATAACTCCTCGACCGTTTGACCTAGAATCAAGGTTTTGACACCACTGTGTTCCTTGGCTCAAGACGGACAAGATGTATATCTCGGATTGTCGATTTGAGCGAAGAAAAATTTGTTATGGCCAATTTTGTCCAAAACCTACTTTTGCGAACTAGTCCCTGGTTTTTTGCCTGATCGGAACCAGACCAGTCTAGGACAATTCTCTGGACTCTCTAGATCAATAATTATCAAAAAAAAGTTGAACTTTGCCCTTTGGTTCACTGTAACAGGGTCATTTAGAAAAGGGGGCGTGTCAAAATACACTCAAAAGCCTATAAATCATAAATAAAAACTCAGAACTTCACAAAAATTGATGAGCACATGTGTCCTAACATGGTGAAGAAGCATGCAAAGTTTCATGGAGATCGGACCATAGGTGGCGCTATAACGGGCAAAAAGGTCCCCTATTATTAGGTGTTCAAGCACGAAGTGCTGAAAACCTATTGTAATTGCTATTTGAAAAAAAAAAAAACCTAAAACGCATCGTGCAGCCCAAACCGTAAGGCCTAGAGACTTGAAACCTGGCCAGGTGGTAGGGCCTCAGTTTGGGGAGAACCTATCAGAGTATGACCCCGATTGGCCCATAGGTGGCGCTACAGCAACCAAAAGTACTAAATTGCCCATAACTCCTCGACCGTTTGACCTAGAATCAAGGTTTTGACACCACTGTGTTCCTTGGCTCAAGACGGACAAGATGTATATCTCGGATTGTCGATTTGAGCGAAGAAAAATTTGTTATGGCCAATTTTGTCCAAAACCTACTTTTGCGAACTAGTCCCTGGTTTTTTGCCTGATCGGAACCAGACCAGTCTAGGACAATTCTCTGGACTCTCTAGATCAATAATTATCAAAAAAAAGTTGAACTTTGCCCTTTGGTTCACTGTAACAGGGTCATTTAGAAAAGGGGGCGTGTCAAAATACACTCAAAAGCCTATAAATCATAAATAAAAACTCAGAACTTCACAAAAATTGATGAGCACATGTGTCCTAACATGGTGAAGAAGCATGCAAAGTTTCATGGAGATCGGACCATAGGTGGCGCTATAACGGGCAAAAAGGTCCCCTATTATTAGGTGTTCAAGCACGAAGTGCTGAAAACCTATTGTAATTGCTATTTGAAAAAAAAAAAAACCTAAAACGCATCGTGCAGCCCAAACCGTAAGGCCTAGAGACTTGAAACCTGGCCAGGTGGTAGGGCCTCAGTTTGGGGAGAACCTATCAGAGTATGACCCCGATTGGCCCATAGGTGGCGCTACAGCAACCAAAAGTACTAAATTGCCCATAACTCCTCGACCGTTTGACCTAGAATCAAGGTTTTGACACCACTGTGTTCCTTGGCTCAAGACGGACAAGATGTATATCTCGGATTGTCGATTTGAGCGAAGAAAAATTTGTTATGGCCAATTTTGTCCAAAACCTACTTTTGCGAACTAGTCCCTGGTTTTTTGCCTGATCGGAACCAGACCAGTCTAGGACAATTCTCTGGACTCTCTAGATCAATAATTATCAAAAAAAAGTTGAACTTTGCCCTTTGGTTCACTGTAACAGGGTCATTTAGAAAAGGGGGCGTGTCAAAATACACTCAAAAGCCTATAAATCATAAATAAAAACTCAGAACTTCACAAAAATTGATGAGCACATGTGTCCTAACATGGTGAAGAAGCATGCAAAGTTTCATGGAGATCGGACCATAGGTGGCGCTATAACGGGCAAAAAGGTCCCCTATTATTAGGTGTTCAAGCACGAAGTGCTGAAAACCTATTGTAATTGCTATTTGAAAAAAAAAAAAACCTAAAACGCATCGTGCAGCCCAAACCGTAAGGCCTAGAGACTTGAAACCTGGCCAGGTGGTAGGGCCTCAGTTTGGGGAGAACCTATCAGAGTATGACCCCGATTGGCCCATAGGTGGCGCTACAGCAACCAAAAGTACTAAATTGCCCATAACTCCTCGACCGTTTGACCTAGAATCAAGGTTTTGACACCACTGTGTTCCTTGGCTCAAGACGGACAAGATGTATATCTCGGATTGTCGATTTGAGCGAAGAAAAATTTGTTATGGCCAATTTTGTCCAAAACCTACTTTTGCGAACTAGTCCCTGGTTTTTTGCCTGATCGGAACCAGACCAGTCTAGGACAATTCTCTGGACTCTCTAGATCAATAATTATCAAAAAAAAGTTGAACTTTGCCCTTTGGTTCACTGTAACAGGGTCATTTAGAAAAGGGGGCGTGTCAAAATACACTCAAAAGCCTATAAATCATAAATAAAAACTCAGAACTTCACAAAAATTGATGAGCACATGTGTCCTAACATGGTGAAGAAGCATGCAAAGTTTCATGGAGATCGGACCATAGGTGGCGCTATAACGGGCAAAAAGGTCCCCTATTATTAGGTGTTCAAGCACGAAGTGCTGAAAACCTATTGTAATTGCTATTTGAAAAAAAAAAAAACCTAAAACGCATCGTGCAGCCCAAACCGTAAGGCCTAGAGACTTGAAACCTGGCCAGGTGGTAGGGCCTCAGTTTGGGGAGAACCTATCAGAGTATGACCCCGATTGGCCCATAGGTGGCGCTACAGCAACCAAAAGTACTAAATTGCCCATAACTCCTCGACCGTTTGACCTAGAATCAAGGTTTTGACACCACTGTGTTCCTTGGCTCAAGACGGACAAGATGTATATCTCGGATTGTCGATTTGAGCGAAGAAAAATTTGTTATGGCCAATTTTGTCCAAAACCTACTTTTGCGAACTAGTCCCTGGTTTTTTGCCTGATCGGAACCAGACCAGTCTAGGACAATTCTCTGGACTCTCTAGATCAATAATTATCAAAAAAAAGTTGAACTTTGCCCTTTGGTTCACTGTAACAGGGTCATTTAGAAAAGGGGGCGTGTCAAAATACACTCAAAAGCCTATAAATCATAAATAAAAACTCAGAACTTCACAAAAATTGATGAGCACATGTGTCCTAACATGGTGAAGAAGCATGCAAAGTTTCATGGAGATCGGACCATAGGTGGCGCTATAACGGGCAAAAAGGTCCCCTATTATTAGGTGTTCAAGCACGAAGTGCTGAAAACCTATTGTAATTGCTATTTGAAAAAAAAAAAAACCTAAAACGCATCGTGCAGCCCAAACCGTAAGGCCTAGAGACTTGAAACCTGGCCAGGTGGTAGGGCCTCAGTTTGGGGAGAACCTATCAGAGTATGACCCCGATTGGCCCATAGGTGGCGCTACAGCAACCAAAAGTACTAAATTGCCCATAACTCCTCGACCGTTTGACCTAGAATCAAGGTTTTGACACCACTGTGTTCCTTGGCTCAAGACGGACAAGATGTATATCTCGGATTGTCGATTTGAGCGAAGAAAAATTTGTTATGGCCAATTTTGTCCAAAACCTACTTTTGCGAACTAGTCCCTGGTTTTTTGCCTGATCGGAACCAGACCAGTCTAGGACAATTCTCTGGACTCTCTAGATCAATAATTATCAAAAAAAAGTTGAACTTTGCCCTTTGGTTCACTGTAACAGGGTCATTTAGAAAAGGGGGCGTGTCAAAATACACTCAAAAGCCTATAAATCATAAATAAAAACTCAGAACTTCACAAAAATTGATGAGCACATGTGTCCTAACATGGTGAAGAAGCATGCAAAGTTTCATGGAGATCGGACCATAGGTGGCGCTATAACGGGCAAAAAGGTCCCCTATTATTAGGTGTTCAAGCACGAAGTGCTGAAAACCTATTGTAATTGCTATTTGAAAAAAAAAAAAACCTAAAACGCATCGTGCAGCCCAAACCGTAAGGCCTAGAGACTTGAAACCTGGCCAGGTGGTAGGGCCTCAGTTTGGGGAGAACCTATCAGAGTATGACCCCGATTGGCCCATAGGTGGCGCTACAGCAACCAAAAGTACTAAATTGCCCATAACTCCTCGACCGTTTGACCTAGAATCAAGGTTTTGACACCACTGTGTTCCTTGGCTCAAGACGGACAAGATGTATATCTCGGATTGTCGATTTGAGCGAAGAAAAATTTGTTATGGCCAATTTTGTCCAAAACCTACTTTTGCGAACTAGTCCCTGGTTTTTTGCCTGATCGGAACCAGACCAGTCTAGGACAATTCTCTGGACTCTCTAGATCAATAATTATCAAAAAAAAGTTGAACTTTGCCCTTTGGTTCACTGTAACAGGGTCATTTAGAAAAGGGGGCGTGTCAAAATACACTCAAAAGCCTATAAATCATAAATAAAAACTCAGAACTTCACAAAAATTGATGAGCACATGTGTCCTAACATGGTGAAGAAGCATGCAAAGTTTCATGGAGATCGGACCATAGGTGGCGCTATAACGGGCAAAAAGGTCCCCTATTATTAGGTGTTCAAGCACGAAGTGCTGAAAACCTATTGTAATTGCTATTTGAAAAAAAAAAAAACCTAAAACGCATCGTGCAGCCCAAACCGTAAGGCCTAGAGACTTGAAACCTGGCCAGGTGGTAGGGCCTCAGTTTGGGGAGAACCTATCAGAGTATGACCCCGATTGGCCCATAGGTGGCGCTACAGCAACCAAAAGTACTAAATTGCCCATAACTCCTCGACCGTTTGACCTAGAATCAAGGTTTTGACACCACTGTGTTCCTTGGCTCAAGACGGACAAGATGTATATCTCGGATTGTCGATTTGAGCGAAGAAAAATTTGTTATGGCCAATTTTGTCCAAAACCTACTTTTGCGAACTAGTCCCTGGTTTTTTGCCTGATCGGAACCAGACCAGTCTAGGACAATTCTCTGGACTCTCTAGATCAATAATTATCAAAAAAAAGTTGAACTTTGCCCTTTGGTTCACTGTAACAGGGTCATTTAGAAAAGGGGGCGTGTCAAAATACACTCAAAAGCCTATAAATCATAAATAAAAACTCAGAACTTCACAAAAATTGATGAGCACATGTGTCCTAACATGGTGAAGAAGCATGCAAAGTTTCATGGAGATCGGACCATAGGTGGCGCTATAACGGGCAAAAAGGTCCCTATTATTAGGTGTTCAAGCACGAAGTGCTGAAAACCTATTGTAATTGCTATTTGAAAAAAAAAAAACCTAAAACGCATCGTGCAGCCCAAACCGTAAGGCCTAGAGACTTGAAACCTGGCCAGGTGGTAGGGCCTCAGTTTGGGGAGAACCTATCAGAGTATGACCCCGATTGGCCCATAGGTGGCGCTACAGCAACCAAAAGTACTAAATTGCCCATAACTCCTCGACCGTTTGACCTAGAATCAAGGTTTTGACACCACTGTGTTCCTTGGCTCAAGACGGACAAGATGTATATCTCGGATTGTCGATTTGAGCGAAGAAAAATTTGTTATGGCCAATTTTGTCCAAAACCTACTTTTGCGAACTAGTCCCTGGTTTTTTGCCTGATCGGAACCAGACCAGTCTAGGACAATTCTCTGGACTCTCTAGATCAATAATTATCAAAAAAAAGTTGAACTTTGCCCTTTGGTTCACTGTAACAGGGTCATTTAGAAAAGGGGGCGTGTCAAAATACACTCAAAAGCCTATAAATCATAAATAAAAACTCAGAACTTCACAAAAATTGATGAGCACATGTGTCCTAACATGGTGAAGAAGCATGCAAAGTTTCATGGAGATCGGACCATAGGTGGCGCTATAACGGGCAAAAAGGTCCCCTATTATTAGGTGTTCAAGCACGAAGTGCTGAAAACCTATTGTAATTGCTATTTGAAAAAAAAAAAAACCTAAAACGCATCGTGCAGCCCAAACCGTAAGGCCTAGAGACTTGAAACCTGGCCAGGTGGTAGGGCCTCAGTTTGGGAGAACCTATCAGAGTATGACCCCGATTGGCCCATAGGTGGCGCTACAGCAACCAAAAGTACTAAATTGCCCATAACTCCTCGACCGTTTGACCTAGAATCAAGGTTTTGACACCACTGTGTTCCTTGGCTCAAGACGGACAAGATGTATATCTCGGATTGTCGATTTGAGCGAAGAAAAATTTGTTATGGCCAATTTTGTCCAAAACCTACTTTTGCGAACTAGTCCTGGTTTTTTGCCTGATCGGAACCAGACCAGTCTAGGACAATTCTCTGGACTCTCTAGATCAATAATTATCAAAAAAAAGTTGAACTTTGCCCTTTGGTTCACTGTAACAGGGTCATTTAGAAAAGGGGGCGTGTCAAAATACACTCAAAGCCTATAAATCATAAATAAAAACTCAGAACTTCACAAAAATTGATGAGCACATGTGTCCTAACATGGTGAAGAAGCATGCAAAGTTTCATGGAGATCGGACCATAGGTGGCGCTATAACGGGCAAAAAGGTCCCCTATTATTAGGTGTTCAAGCACGAAGTGCTGAAAACCTATTGTAATTGCTATTTGAAAAAAAAAAAACCTAAAACGCATCGTGCAGCCCAAACCGTAAGGCCTAGAGACTTGAAACCTGGCCAGGTGGTAGGGCCTCAGTTTGGGGAGAACCTATCAGAGTATGACCCCGATTGGCCCATAGGTGGCGCTACAGCAACCAAAAGTACTAAATTGCCCATAACTCCTCGACCGTTTGACCTAGAATCAAGGTTTTGACACCACTGTGTTCCTTGGCTCAAGACGGACAAGATGTATATCTCGGGATTGTCGATTTGAGCGAAGAAAAAATTTGTTATGGCCAATTTTGTCCAAAACCTACTTTTGCGAACTAGTCCCTGGTTTTTTGCCTGATCGGAACCAGACCAGTCTAGGACAATTCTCTGGACTCTCTAGATCAATAATTATCAAAAAAAGTTGAACTTTGCCCTTTGGTTCACTGTAACAGGGTCATTTAGAAAAGGGGGCGTGTCAAAATACACTCAAAAGCCTATAAATCATAAATAAAAACTCAGAACTTCACAAAAATTGATGAGCACATGTGTCCTAACATGGTGAAGAAGCATGCAAAGTTTCATGGAGATCGGACCATAGGTGGCGCTATAACGGGCAAAAAGGTCCCCTATTATTAGGTGTTCAAGCACGAAGTGCTGAAAACCTATTGTAATTGCTATTTGAAAAAAAAAAAAACCTAAAACGCATCGTGCAGCCCAAACCGTAAGGCCTAGAGACTTGAAACCTGGCCAGGTGGTAGGGCCTCAGTTTGGGGAGAACCTATCAGAGTATGACCCCGATTGGCCCATAGGTGGCGCTACAGCAACCAAAGTACTAAATTGCCCATAACTCCTCGACCGTTTGACCTAGAATCAAGGTTTTGACACCACTGTGTTCCTTGGCTCAAGACGGACAAGATGTATATCTCGGATTGTCGATTTGAGCGAAGAAAAATTTGTTATGGCCAATTTGTCCAAAACCTACTTTTGCGAACTAGTCCCTGGTTTTTTGCCTGATCGGAACCAGACCAGTCTAGGACAATTCTCTGGACTCTCTAGATCAATAATTATCAAAAAAAAGTTGAACTTTGCCCTTTGGTTCACTGTAACAGGGTCATTTAGAAAAGGGGGCGTGTCAAAATACACTCAAAAGCCTATAAATCATAAATAAAAACTCAGAACTTCACAAAAATTGATGAGCACATGTGTCCTAACATGGTGAAGAAGCATGCAAAGTTTCATGGAGATCGGACCATAGGTGGCGCTATAACGGGCAAAAAGGTCCCCTATTATTAGGTGTTCAAGCACGAAGTGCTGAAAACCTATTGTAATTGCTATTTGAAAAAAAAAAAACCTAAAACGCATCGTGCAGCCCAACCGTAAGGCCTAGAGACTTGAAACCTGGCCAGGTGGTAGGGCCTCAGTTTGGGGAGAACCTATCAGAGTATGACCCCGATTGGCCCATAGGTGGCGCTACAGCAACCAAAAGTACTAAATTGCCCATAACTCCTCGACCGTTTGACCTAGAATCAAGGTTTTTGACACCACTGTGTTCCTTGGCTCAAGACGGACAAGATGTATATCTCGGATTGTCGATTTGAGCGAAGAAAAATTTGTTATGGCCAATTTTGTCCAAAACCTACTTTTGCGAACTAGTCCCTGGTTTTTTGCCTGATCGGAACCAGACCAGTCTAGGACAATTCTCTGGACTCTCTAGATCAATAATTATCAAAAAAAAGTTGAACTTTGCCCTTTGGTTCACTGTAACAGGGTCATTTAGAAAAGGGGGCGTGTCAAATACACTCAAAAGCCTATAATCATAAATAAAAACTCAGAACTTCACAAAAATTGATGAGCACATGTGTCCTAACATGGTGAAGAAGCATGCAAAGT
>NW_027509026.1:5000-15000 GCF_051911475.1 Siphateles boraxobius
GGCCCGACCCTGCTTAGCTTCCGAGATCAGACGAGATCGGGCGTGACCAAGGTGGTATGGCCGTAAGCGAAAACTGCTGCCAAAATTGGGCAATTTAAAAGGTTAGACCATTAATGAAGAAAACTAAGAAGAACTTTTGAAAAAACTCAAACTCTTTCATGCTCTCTGAAGAATCTCAGAGACTTTTAAAGGCTTTCTGAAGAAGCTCAGTGAGTCTTTTTTTTAAAGTAAGAAGAACTTTTGAAAAAACTCAAACTCTTTCATGCTCTCTGAAGAATCTCAGAGACTTTTAAAGGCTTTCTGAAGAAGCTCAGGGACTCTTTTTTTTTTTAAATCAAAAAAGCTTACAGCACCTGGTATTCCCAGGCGGTCTCCCATCCAAGTACTAACCAGGCCCGACCCTGCTTAGCTTCCGAGATCAGACGAGATCGGGCGTGACCAAGGTGGTATGGCCGTAAGCGAAAACTGCTGCCAAAATTGGGCTATTTAAAAGGTTAGACCATTAATGAAGAAAACTAAGAAGAACTTTTGAAAAAACTCAAACTCTTTCATACTCTCTGTAGAATCTCAGAGACTTTTAAAGGCTTTCTGCAGAAGCTCAGTGAGTCTTTTTTTTAAAACTAAGAGGAACTTTTGAAAAAACTCAAACTCTTTCATGCTCTCTGAAGAATCTCAGAGACTTTTAAAGGCTTTCTGAAGAAGCTCAGGGACTCTTTTTTTTTTTTTAAATCAAAAAAGCTTACAGCACCTGGTATTCCCAGGCGGTCTCCCATCCAAGTACTAACCAGGCCCGACCCTGCTTAGCTTCCGAGATCAGACGAGATCGGGCGTGACCAAGGTGGTATGGCCGTAAGCGAAAACTGCTGCCAAAATTGGGCAATTTAAAAGGTTAGACCATTAATGAAGAAAACTAAGAAGAACTTTTGAAAAAACTCAAACTCTTTCATGCTCTCTGAAGAATCTCAGAGACTTTTAAAGGCTTTCTGAAGAAGCTCAGTGAGTCTTTTTTTTAAAGTAAGAAGAACTTTTGAAAAAACTCAAACTCTTTCATGCTCTCTGAAGAATCTCAGAGACTTTTAAAGGCTTTCTGAAGAAGCTCAGGGACTCTTTTTTTTTTTTTTTTTTTTTAAATCAAAAAAGCTTACAGCACCTGGTATTCCCAGGCGGTCTCCCATCCAAGTACTAACCAGGCCCGACCCTGCTTAGCTTCCGAGATCAGACGAGATCGGGCGTGACCAAGGTGGTATGGCCGTAAGCGAAAACTGCTGCCAAAATTGGGCAATTTAAAAGGTTAGACCATTAATGAAGAAAACTAAGAAGAACTTTTGAAAAAACTCAAACTCTTTCATGCTCTCTGAAGAATCTCAGAGACTTTTAAAGGCTTTCTGAAGAAGCTCAGTGAGTCTTTTTTTTAAAGTAAGAAGAACTTTTGAAAAAACTCAAACTCTTTCATGCTCTCTGAAGAATCTCAGAGACTTTTAAAGGCTTTCTGAAGAAGCTCAGGGACTCTTTTTTTTTTTTAAATCAAAAAAGCTTACAGCACCTGGTATTCCCAGGCGGTCTCCCATCCAAGTACTAACCAGGCCCGACCCTGCTTAGCTTCCGAGATCAGACGAGATCGGGCGTGACCAAGGTGGTATGGCCGTAAGCGAAAACTGCTGCCAAAATTGGGCTATTTAAAAGGTTAGACCATTAATGAAGAAAACTAAGAAGAACTTTTGAAAAAACTCAAACTCTTTCATACTCTCTGTAGAATCTCAGAGACTTTTAAAGGCTTTCTGCAGAAGCTCAGTGAGTCTTTTTTTTTAAACTAAGAGGAACTTTTGAAAAAACTCAAACTCTTTCATGCTCTCTGAAGAATCTCAGAGACTTTTAAAGGCTTTCTGCAGAAGCTCAGGGACTCTTTTTTTTTTTTTAAATCAAAAAAGCTTACAGCACCTGGTATTCCCAGGCGGTCTCCCATCCAAGTACTAACCAGGCCCGACCCTGCTTAGCTTCCGAGATCAGACGAGATCGGGCGTGACCAAGGTGGTATGGCCGTAAGCGAAAACTGCTGCCAAAATTGGGCAATTTAAAAGGTTAGACCATTAATGAAGAAAACTAAGAAGAACTTTTGAAAAAACTCAAACTCTTTCATGCTCTCTGAAGAATCTCAGAGACTTTTAAAGGCTTTCTGAAGAAGCTCAGTGAGTCTTTTTTTTAAAGTAAGAAGAACTTTTGAAAAAACTCAAACTCTTTCATGCTCTCTGAAGAATCTCAGAGACTTTTAAAGGCTTTCTGAAGAAGCTCAGGGACTCTTTTTTTTTTTTTTTTTTAAATCAAAAAAGCTTACAGCACCTGGTATTCCCAGGCGGTCTCCCATCCAAGTACTAACCAGGCCCGACCCTGCTTAGCTTCCGAGATCAGACGAGATCGGGCGTGACCAAGGTGGTATGGCCGTAAGCGAAAACTGCTGCCAAAATTGGGCAATTTAAAAGGTTAGACCATTAATGAAGAAAACTAAGAAGAACTTTTGAAAAAACTCAAACTCTTTCATGCTCTCTGAAGAATCTCAGAGACTTTTAAAGGCTTTCTGAAGAAGCTCAGTGAGTCTTTTTTTTAAAGTAAGAAGAACTTTTGAAAAAACTCAAACTCTTTCATGCTCTCCGAAGAATCTCAGAGACTTTTAAAGGCTTTCTGAAGAAGCTCAGGGACTCTTTTTTTTTTTAAATCAAAAAAGCTTACAGCACCTGGTATTCCCAGGCGGTCTCCCATCCAAGTACTAACCAGGCCCGACCCTGCTTAGCTTCCGAGATCAGACGAGATCGGGCGTGACCAAGGTGGTATGGCCGTAAGCGAAAACTGCTGCCAAAATTGGGCAATTTAAAAGGTTAGACCATTAATGAAGAAAACTAAGAAGAACTTTTGAAAAAACTCAAACTCTTTCATGCTCTCTGAAGAATCTCAGAGACTTTTAAAGGCTTTCTGAAGAAGCTCAGTGAGTCTTTTTTTTAAAGTAAGAAGAACTTTTGAAAAAACTCAAACTCTTTCACGCTCTCTGAAGAATCTCAGAGACTTTTAAAGGCTTTCTGAAGAAGCTCAGGGACTCTTTTTTTTTTTTAAATCAAAAAAGCTTACAGCACCTGGTATTCCCAGGCGGTCTCCCATCCAAGTACTAACCAGGCCCGACCCTGCTTAGCTTCCGAGATCAGACGAGATCGGGCGTGACCAAGGTGGTATGGCCGTAAGCGAAAACTGCTGCCAAAATTGGGCTATTTAAAAGGTTAGACCATTAATGAAGAAAACTAAGAAGAACTTTTGAAAAAACTCAAACTCTTTCATACTCTCTGTAGAATCTCAGAGACTTTTAAAGGCTTTCTGCAGAAGCTCAGTGAGTCTTTTTTTTTAAACTAAGAGGAACTTTTGAAAAAACTCAAACTCTTTCATGCTCTCTGAAGAATCTCAGAGACTTTTAAAGGCTTTCTGCAGAAGCTCAGGGACTCTTTTTTTTTTTTTAAATCAAAAAAGCTTACAGCACCTGGTATTCCCAGGCGGTCTCCCATCCAAGTACTAACCAGGCCCGACCCTGCTTAGCTTCCGAGATCAGACGAGATCGGGCGTGACCAAGGTGGTATGGCCGTAAGCGAAAACTGCTGCCAAAATTGGGCAATTTAAAAGGTTAGACCATTAATGAAGAAAACTAAGAAGAACTTTTGAAAAAACTCAAACTCTTTCATGCTCTCTGAAGAATCTCAGAGACTTTTAAAGGCTTTCTGAAGAAGCTCAGTGAGTCTTTTTTTTTAAACTAAGAAGAACTTTTGAAAAAACTCAAACTCTTTCATGCTCTCTGAAGAATCTCAGAGACTTTTAAAGGCTTTCTGCAGAAGCTCAGTGAGTCTTTTTTTTAAACTAAGAAGAACTTTTGAAAAAACTCAAACTCTTTCATGCTCTCTGAAGAATCTCAGAGACTTTTAAAGGCTTTCTGAAGAAGCTCAGTGAGTCTTTTTTTTAAAGTAAGAAGAACTTTTGAAAAAACTCAAACTCTTTCATGCTCTCTGAAGAATCTCAGAGACTTTTAAAGGCTTTCTGAAGAAGCTCAGGGACTCTTTTTTTTTTTTAAATCAAAAAAGCTTACAGCACCTGGTATTCCCAGGCGGTCTCCCATCCAAGTACTAACCAGGCCCGACCCTGCTTAGCTTCCGAGATCAGACGAGATCGGGCGTGACCAAGGTGGTATGGCCGTAAGCGAAAACTGCTGCCAAAATTGGGCTATTTAAAAGGTTAGACCATTAATGAAGAAAACTAAGAAGAACTTTTGAAAAAACTCAAACTCTTTCATACTCTCTGTAGAATCTCAGAGACTTTTAAAGGCTTTCTGCAGAAGCTCAGTGAGTCTTTTTTTTTAAACTAAGAGGAACTTTTGAAAAAACTCAAACTCTTTCATGCTCTCTGAAGAATCTCAGAGACTTTTAAAGGCTTTCTGAAGAAGCTCAGGGACTCTTTTTTTTTTTTTAAATCAAAAAAGCTTACAGCACCTGGTATTCCCAGGCGGTCTCCCATCCAAGTACTAACCAGGCCCGACCCTGCTTAGCTTCCGAGATCAGACGAGATCGGGCGTGACCAAGGTGGTATGGCCGTAAGCGAAAACTGCTGCCAAAATTGGGCAATTTAAAAGGTTAGACCATTAATGAAGAAAACTAAGAAGAACTTTTGAAAAAACTCAAACTCTTTCATGCTCTCTGAAGAATCTCAGAGACTTTTAAAGGCTTTCTGAAGAAGCTCAGTGAGTCTTTTTTTTAAAGTAAGAAGAACTTTTGAAAAAACTCAAACTCTTTCATGCTCTCTGAAGAATCTCAGAGACTTTTAAAGGCTTTCTGAAGAAGCTCAGGGACTCTTTTTTTTTTTAAATCAAAAAAGCTTACAGCACCTGGTATTCCCAGGCGGTCTCCCATCCAAGTACTAACCAGGCCCGACCCTGCTTAGCTTCCGAGATCAGACGAGATCGGGCGTGACCAAGGTGGTATGGCCGTAAGCGAAAACTGCTGCCAAAATTGGGCTATTTAAAAGGTTAGACCATTAATGAAGAAAACTAAGAAGAACTTTTGAAAAAACTCAAACTCTTTCATACTCTCTGTAGAATCTCAGAGACTTTTAAAGGCTTTCTGCAGAAGCTCAGTGAGTCTTTTTTTTAAAACTAAGAGGAACTTTTGAAAAAACTCAAACTCTTTCATGCTCTCTGAAGAATCTCAGAGACTTTTAAAGGCTTTCTGAAGAAGCTCAGGGACTCTTTTTTTTTTTTTAAATCAAAAAAGCTTACAGCACCTGGTATTCCCAGGCGGTCTCCCATCCAAGTACTAACCAGGCCCGACCCTGCTTAGCTTCCGAGATCAGACGAGATCGGGCGTGACCAAGGTGGTATGGCCGTAAGCGAAAACTGCTGCCAAAATTGGGCAATTTAAAAGGTTAGACCATTAATGAAGAAAACTAAGAAGAACTTTTGAAAAAACTCAAACTCTTTCATGCTCTCTGAAGAATCTCAGAGACTTTTAAAGGCTTTCTGAAGAAGCTCAGTGAGTCTTTTTTTTAAAGTAAGAAGAACTTTTGAAAAAACTCAAACTCTTTCATGCTCTCTGAAGAATCTCAGAGACTTTTAAAGGCTTTCTGAAGAAGCTCAGGGACTCTTTTTTTTTTTTTTTTTTTTTAAATCAAAAAAGCTTACAGCACCTGGTATTCCCAGGCGGTCTCCCATCCAAGTACTAACCAGGCCCGACCCTGCTTAGCTTCCGAGATCAGACGAGATCGGGCGTGACCAAGGTGGTGCTTACAGCACCTGGTATTATCAGACGAGATCGGGCGTGACCAAGGTGGTATGGCCGTAAGCGAAAACTGCTCAAAATTGGGCAATTTAAAAGGTTAGACCATTAATGAAGAAAACTAAGAAGAACTTTTGAATACTGAATCTCAGAGACTTTTAAAGGCTTTCTGAAGAAGCTCAGTGAGTCTTTTTTTAAGTAAAAACTCTTTCATGCTCTCTGAAGAATCTCAGAGACTTTTAAAGGCTTTCTGAAGAAGCTCAGGGACTCTTTTTTTTTTTTAAATCAAAAAAGCTTACAGCACCTGGTATTCCCAGGCGGTCTCCCATCCAAGTACTAACCAGGCCCGACCCTGCTTAGCTTCCGAGATCAGACGAGATCGGGCGTGACCAAGGTGGTATGGCCGTAAGCGAAAACTGCTGCCAAAATTGGGCTATTTAAAAGGTTAGACCATTAATGAAGAAAACTAAGAAGAACTTTTGAAAAAACTCAAACTCTTTCATACTCTCTGTAGAATCTCAGAGACTTTTAAAGGCTTTCTGCAGAAGCTCAGTGAGTCTTTTTTTTTAAACTAAGAGGAACTTTTGAAAAAACTCAAACTCTTTCATGCTCTCTGAAGAATCTCAGAGACTTTTAAAGGCTTTCTGCAGAAGCTCAGGGACTCTTTTTTTTTTTTTAAATCAAAAAAGCTTACAGCACCTGGTATTCCCAGGCGGTCTCCCATCCAAGTACTAACCAGGCCCGACCCTGCTTAGCTTCCGAGATCAGACGAGATCGGGCGTGACCAAGGTGGTATGGCCGTAAGCGAAAACTGCTGCCAAAATTGGGCAATTTAAAAGGTTAGACCATTAATGAAGAAAACTAAGAAGAACTTTTGAAAAAACTCAAACTCTTTCATGCTCTCTGAAGAATCTCAGAGACTTTTAAAGGCTTTCTGAAGAAGCTCAGTGAGTCTTTTTTTTAAAGTAAGAAGAACTTTTGAAAAAACTCAAACTCTTTCATGCTCTCTGAAGAATCTCAGAGACTTTTAAAGGCTTTCTGAAGAAGCTCAGGGACTCTTTTTTTTTTTTTTTTTTTAAATCAAAAAAGCTTACAGCACCTGGTATTCCCAGGCGGTCTCCCATCCAAGTACTAACCAGGCCCGACCCTGCTTAGCTTCCGAGATCAGACGAGATCGGGCGTGACCAAGGTGGTATGGCCGTAAGCGAAAACTGCTGCCAAAATTGGGCAATTTAAAAGGTTAGACCATTAATGAAGAAAACTAAGAAGAACTTTTGAAAAAACTCAAACTCTTTCATGCTCTCTGAAGAATCTCAGAGACTTTTAAAGGCTTTCTGAAGAAGCTCAGTGAGTCTTTTTTTTAAAGTAAGAAGAACTTTTGAAAAAACTCAAACTCTTTCATGCTCTCCGAAGAATCTCAGAGACTTTTAAAGGCTTTCTGAAGAAGCTCAGGGACTCTTTTTTTTTTTAAATCAAAAAAGCTTACAGCACCTGGTATTCCCAGGCGGTCTCCCATCCAAGTACTAACCAGGCCCGACCCTGCTTAGCTTCCGAGATCAGACGAGATCGGGCGTGACCAAGGTGGTATGGCCGTAAGCGAAAACTGCTGCCAAAATTGGGCAATTTAAAAGGTTAGACCATTAATGAAGAAAACTAAGAAGAACTTTTGAAAAAACTCAAACTCTTTCATGCTCTCTGAAGAATCTCAGAGACTTTTAAAGGCTTTCTGAAGAAGCTCAGTGAGTCTTTTTTTTAAAGTAAGAAGAACTTTTGAAAAAACTCAAACTCTTTCACGCTCTCTGAAGAATCTCAGAGACTTTTAAAGGCTTTCTGAAGAAGCTCAGGGACTCTTTTTTTTTTTTAAATCAAAAAAGCTTACAGCACCTGGTATTCCCAGGCGGTCTCCCATCCAAGTACTAACCAGGCCCGACCCTGCTTAGCTTCCGAGATCAGACGAGATCGGGCGTGACCAAGGTGGTATGGCCGTAAGCGAAAACTGCTGCCAAAATTGGGCTATTTAAAAGGTTAGACCATTAATGAAGAAAACTAAGAAGAACTTTTGAAAAAACTCAAACTCTTTCATACTCTCTGTAGAATCTCAGAGACTTTTAAAGGCTTTCTGCAGAAGCTCAGTGAGTCTTTTTTTTTAAACTAAGAGGAACTTTTGAAAAAACTCAAACTCTTTCATGCTCTCTGAAGAATCTCAGAGACTTTTAAAGGCTTTCTGCAGAAGCTCAGGGACTCTTTTTTTTTTTTTAAATCAAAAAAGCTTACAGCACCTGGTATTCCCAGGCGGTCTCCCATCCAAGTACTAACCAGGCCCGACCCTGCTTAGCTTCCGAGATCAGACGAGATCGGGCGTGACCAAGGTGGTATGGCCGTAAGCGAAAACTGCTGCCAAAATTGGGCAATTTAAAAGGTTAGACCATTAATGAAGAAAACTAAGAAGAACTTTTGAAAAAACTCAAACTCTTTCATGCTCTCTGAAGAATCTCAGAGACTTTTAAAGGCTTTCTGAAGAAGCTCAGTGAGTCTTTTTTTTTAAACTAAGAAGAACTTTTGAAAAAACTCAAACTCTTTCATGCTCTCTGAAGAATCTCAGAGACTTTTAAAGGCTTTCTGCAGAAGCTCAGTGAGTCTTTTTTTTAAACTAAGAAGAACTTTTGAAAAAACTCAAACTCTTTCATGCTCTCTGAAGAATCTCAGAGACTTTTAAAGGCTTTCTGAAGAAGCTCAGTGAGTCTTTTTTTTAAAGTAAGAAGAACTTTTGAAAAAACTCAAACTCTTTCATGCTCTCTGAAGAATCTCAGAGACTTTTAAAGGCTTTCTGAAGAAGCTCAGGGACTCTTTTTTTTTTTTAAATCAAAAAAGCTTACAGCACCTGGTATTCCCAGGCGGTCTCCCATCCAAGTACTAACCAGGCCCGACCCTGCTTAGCTTCCGAGATCAGACGAGATCGGGCGTGACCAAGGTGGTATGGCCGTAAGCGAAAACTGCTGCCAAAATTGGGCTATTTAAAAGGTTAGACCATTAATGAAGAAAACTAAGAAGAACTTTTGAAAAAACTCAAACTCTTTCATACTCTCTGTAGAATCTCAGAGACTTTTAAAGGCTTTCTGCAGAAGCTCAGTGAGTCTTTTTTTTTAAACTAAGAGGAACTTTTGAAAAAACTCAAACTCTTTCATGCTCTCTGAAGAATCTCAGAGACTTTTAAAGGCTTTCTGAAGAAGCTCAGGGACTCTTTTTTTTTTTTTAAATCAAAAAAGCTTACAGCACCTGGTATTCCCAGGCGGTCTCCCATCCAAGTACTAACCAGGCCCGACCCTGCTTAGCTTCCGAGATCAGACGAGATCGGGCGTGACCAAGGTGGTATGGCCGTAAGCGAAAACTGCTGCCAAAATTGGGCAATTTAAAAGGTTAGACCATTAATGAAGAAAACTAAGAAGAACTTTTGAAAAAACTCAAACTCTTTCATGCTCTCTGAAGAATCTCAGAGACTTTTAAAGGCTTTCTGAAGAAGCTCAGTGAGTCTTTTTTTTAAAGTAAGAAGAACTTTTGAAAAAACTCAAACTCTTTCATGCTCTCTGAAGAATCTCAGAGACTTTTAAAGGCTTTCTGAAGAAGCTCAGGGACTCTTTTTTTTTTTAAATCAAAAAAGCTTACAGCACCTGGTATTCCCAGGCGGTCTCCCATCCAAGTACTAACCAGGCCCGACCCTGCTTAGCTTCCGAGATCAGACGAGATCGGGCGTGACCAAGGTGGTATGGCCGTAAGCGAAAACTGCTGCCAAAATTGGGCTATTTAAAAGGTTAGACCATTAATGAAGAAAACTAAGAAGAACTTTTGAAAAAACTCAAACTCTTTCATACTCTCTGTAGAATCTCAGAGACTTTTAAAGGCTTTCTGCAGAAGCTCAGTGAGTCTTTTTTTTAAAACTAAGAGGAACTTTTGAAAAAACTCAAACTCTTTCATGCTCTCTGAAGAATCTCAGAGACTTTTAAAGGCTTTCTGAAGAAGCTCAGGGACTCTTTTTTTTTTTTTAAATCAAAAAAGCTTACAGCACCTGGTATTCCCAGGCGGTCTCCCATCCAAGTACTAACCAGGCCCGACCCTGCTTAGCTTCCGAGATCAGACGAGATCGGGCGTGACCAAGGTGGTATGGCCGTAAGCGAAAACTGCTGCCAAAATTGGGCAATTTAAAAGGTTAG
>NW_027509026.1:22500-25000 GCF_051911475.1 Siphateles boraxobius
GTGGTATGGCCGTAAGCGAAAACTGCTGCCAAAATTGGGCAATTTAAAAGGTTAGACCATTAATGAAGAAAACTAAGAAGAACTTTTGAAAAAACTCAAACTCTTTCATGCTCTCTGAAGAATCTCAGAGACTTTTAAAGGCTTTCTGAAGAAGCTCAGTGAGTCTTTTTTTTTAAACTAAGAAGAACTTTTGAAAAAACTCAAACTCTTTCATGCTCTCTGAAGAATCTCAGAGACTTTTAAAGGCTTTCTGCAGAAGCTCAGTGAGTCTTTTTTTTAAACTAAGAAGAACTTTTGAAAAAACTCAAACTCTTTCATGCTCTCTGAAGAATCTCAGAGACTTTTAAAGGCTTTCTGAAGAAGCTCAGTGAGTCTTTTTTTTAAAGTAAGAAGAACTTTTGAAAAAACTCAAACTCTTTCATGCTCTCTGAAGAATCTCAGAGACTTTTAAAGGCTTTCTGAAGAAGCTCAGGGACTCTTTTTTTTTTTTTAAATCAAAAAAGCTTACAGCACCTGGTATTCCCAGGCGGTCTCCCATCCAAGTACTAACCAGGCCCGACCCTGCTTAGCTTCCGAGATCAGACGAGATCGGGCGTGACCAAGGTGGTATGGCCGTAAGCGAAAACTGCTGCCAAAATTGGGCAATTTAAAAGGTTAGACCATTAATGAAGAAAACTAAGAAGAACTTTTGAAAAAACTCAAACTCTTTCATGCTCTCTGAAGAATCTCAGAGACTTTTAAAGGCTTTCTGAAGAAGCTCAGTGAGTCTTTTTTTTAAAGTAAGAAGAACTTTTGAAAAAACTCAAACTCTTTCATGCTCTCTGAAGAATCTCAGAGACTTTTAAAGGCTTTCTGAAGAAGCTCAGGGACTCTTTTTTTTTTTTAAATCAAAAAAGCTTACAGCACCTGGTATTCCCAGGCGGTCTCCCATCCAAGTACTAACCAGGCCCGACCCTGCTTAGCTTCCGAGATCAGACGAGATCGGGCGTGACCAAGGTGGTATGGCCGTAAGCGAAAACTGCTGCCAAAATTGGGCAATTTAAAAGGTTAGACCATTAATGAAGAAAACTAAGAAGAACTTTTGAAAAAACTCAAACTCTTTCATGCTCTCTGAAGAATCTCAGAGACTTTTAAAGGCTTTCTGAAGAAGCTCAGGGACTCTTTTTTTTTTTTTAAATCAAAAAAGCTTACAGCACCTGGTATTCCCAGGCGGTCTCCCATCCAAGTACTAACCAGGCCCGACCCTGCTTAGCTTCCGAGATCAGACGAGATCGGGCGTGACCAAGGTGGTATGGCCGTAAGCGAAAACTGCTGCCAAAATTGGGCAATTTAAAAGGTTAGACCATTAATGAAGAAAACTAAGAAGAACTTTTGAAAAAACTCAAACTCTTTCATGCTCTCTGAAGAATCTCAGAGACTTTTAAAGGCTTTCTGAAGAAGCTCAGTGAGTCTTTTTTTTAAAGTAAGAAGAACTTTTGAAAAAACTCAAACTCTTTCATGCTCTCTGAAGAATCTCAGAGACTTTTAAAGGCTTTCTGAAGAAGCTCAGGGACTCTTTTTTTTTTTTTTTTTTTTTAAATCAAAAAAGCTTACAGCACCTGGTATTCCCAGGCGGTCTCCCATCCAAGTACTAACCAGGCCCGACCCTGCTTAGCTTCCGAGATCAGACGAGATCGGGCGTGACCAAGGTGGTATGGCCGTAAGCGAAAACTGCTGCCAAAATTGGGCAATTTAAAAGGTTAGACCATTAATGAAGAAAACTAAGAAGAACTTTTGAAAAAACTCAAACTCTTTCATGCTCTCTGAAGAATCTCAGAGACTTTTAAAGGCTTTCTGAAGAAGCTCAGTGAGTCTTTTTTTTAAAGTAAGAAGAACTTTTGAAAAAACTCAAACTCTTTCATGCTCTCTGAAGAATCTCAGAGACTTTTAAAGGCTTTCTGAAGAAGCTCAGGGACTCTTTTTTTTTTTTTTTTTTTTAAATCAAAAAAGCTTACAGCACCTGGTATTCCCAGGCGGTCTCCCATCCAAGTACTAACCAGGCCCGACCCTGCTTAGCTTCCGAGATCAGACGAGATCAGGCGTGACCAAGGTGGTATGGCCGTAAGCGAAAACTGCTGCCAAAATTGGGCAATTTAAAAGGTTAGACCATTAATGAAGAAAACTAAGAAGAACTTTTGAAAAAACTCAAACTCTTTCATGCTCTCTGAAGAATCTCAGAGACTTTTAAAGGCTTTCTGAAGAAGCTCAGTGAGTCTTTTTTTTAAAGTAAGAAGAACTTTTGAAAAAACTCAAACTCTTTCATGCTCTCCGAAGAATCTCAGAGACTTTTAAAGGCTTTCTGAAGAAGCTCAGGGACTCTTTTTTTTTTAAATCAAAAAAGCTTACAGCACCTGGTATTCCCAGGCGGTCTCCCATCCAAGTACTAACCAGGCCCGACCCTGCTTAGCTTCCGAGATCAGACGAGATCGGGCGTGACCAAGGTGGTATGGCCGTAAGCGAA
>NW_027509027.1:0-30183 GCF_051911475.1 Siphateles boraxobius
ATCGGGCGTGCCCAAGGTGGTATGGCCGTAAGCTAAAACTGCTGCCAAAATTGGGCTATTTAAAAGGTTAGACCATTTGTGAAGAAAACTAAGAACAACTTTTGAAAAAACTCAAGCTCTTTCATGCTTTCTGAAGAATCTCAGAGACTTTTTAAGGCTTTTTGAAGAAGCTCAGGGACTCTTTTTTTTTTTTCTTAAAAAAGCTTACAACACCTAGTATTCCCATGCGGCCTCCCATCCAAGTACTAACCAGGCCTTATTTAAAAGCTTAGACCATTAGTGAAGAAGACTAAGAAGAACTTTTGAAAAAACTCAAACTCTTTCATGCTTTCTGAAGAATCTCAGAGACTTTTTAAGGCTTTTTGAAGCTCAGGCACTCTTTTTTTTTTTTTTTTTTTTTTTAAAAGCTTACAGCACCTGGTATTCCCAGGCGGTCTCCCATCCAAGTACTAACCAGGCCCGACCCTGCTTAGCTTCCGAGATCAGACGAGATCGGGCGTGCCCAAGGTGGTATGGCCGTAAGCTAAAACTGCTGCCAAAATTGGGCTATTTAAAAGGTTAGACCATTAGTGAAGAAAACTAAGAACAACTTTTGAAAAAACTCAAGCTCTTTCATGCTTTCTGAAGAATCTCAGAGACTTTTTAAGGCTTTTTGAAGAAGCTCAGGGACTCTTTTTTTTTTTTCTTAAAAAAGCTTACAACACCTAGTATTCCCATGCGGCCTCCCATCCAAGTACTAACCAGGCCTTATTTAAAAGCTTAGACCATTAGTGAAGAAGACTAAGAAGAACTTTTGAAAAAACTCAAACTCTTTCATGCTTTCTGAAGAATCTCAGAGACTTTTTAAGGCTTTTTGAAGCTCAGGCACTCTTTTTTTTTTTTTTTTTTTTTTAAAAGCTTACAGCACCTGGTATTCCCAGGCGGTCTCCCATCCAAGTACTAACCAGGCCCGACCCTGCTTAGCTTCCGAGATCAGACGAGATCGGGCGTGCCCAAGGTGGTATGGCCGTAAGCTAAAACTGCTGCCAAAATTGGGCTATTTAAAAGGTTAGACCATTAGTGAAGAAAACTAAGAACAACTTTTGAAAAAACTCAAGCTCTTTCATGCTTTCTGAAGAATCTCAGAGACTTTTTAAGGCTTTTTGAAGAAGCTCAGGGACTCTTTTTTTTTTTTCTTAAAAATTTTTACAACACCTAGTATTCCCATGCGGCCTCCCATCCAAGTACTAACCAGGCCTTATTTAAAAGCTTAGACCATTAGTGAAGAAGACTAAGAAGAACTTTTGAAAAAACTCAAACTCTTTCATGCTTTCTGAAGAATCTCAGAGACTTTTTAAGGCTTTTTGAAGCTCAGGCACTCTTTTTTTTTTTTTTTTTTTTTTTAAAAGCTTACAGCACCTGGTATTCCCAGGCGGTCTCCCATCCAAGTACTAACCAGTCCCGACCCTGCTTAGCTTCCGAGATCAGACGAGATCGGGCGTGCCCAAGGTGGTATGGCCGTAAGCGAATACTGCTGCCAAAATTGGGCTATTTAAAAGGTTAGACCATTAGTGAAGAAAACTAAGAACAACTTTTGAAAAAACTCAAACTCTTTCATGCTTTCTGAAGAATCTCAGAGACTTTTTAAGGCTTTTTGAAGCTCAGGCACTCTTTTTTTTTTTTTTAAAAGCTTACAGCACCTGGTATTCCCAGGCGGTCTCCCATCCAAGTACTAACCAGGCCCGACCCTGCTTAGCTTCCGAGATCAGACGAGATCGGGCGTGCCCAAGGTGGTATGGCCGTAAGCTAAAACTGCTGCCAAAATTGGGCTATTTAAAAGGTTAGACCATTAGTGAAGAAAACTAAGAACAACTTTTGAAAAAACTCAAGCTCTTTCATGCTTTCTGAAGAATCTCAGAGACTTTTTAAGGCTTTTTGAAGAAGCTCAGGGACTCTTTTTTTTTTTTCTTAAAAAAGCTTACAACACCTAGTATTCCCATGCGGCCTCCCATCCAAGTACTAACCAGGCCTTATTTAAAAGCTTAGACCATTAGTGAAGAAGACTAAGAAGAACTTTTGAAAAAACTCAAACTCTTTCATGCTTTCTGAAGAATCTCAGAGACTTTTTAAGGCTTTTTGAAGCTCAGGCACTCTTTTTTTTTTTTTTTTTTTTTTAAAAGCTTACAGCACCTGGTATTCCCAGGCGGTCTCCCATCCAAGTACTAACCAGGCCCGACCCTGCTTAGCTTCCGAGATCAGACGAGATCGGGCGTGCCCAAGGTGGTATGGCCGTAAGCTAAAACTGCTGCCAAAATTGGGCTATTTAAAAGGTTAGACCATTAGTGAAGAAAACTAAGAACAACTTTTGAAAAAACTCAAGCTCTTTCATGCTTTCTGAAGAATCTCAGAGACTTTTTAAGGCTTTTTGAAGAAGCTCAGGGACTCTTTTTTTTTTTTCTTAAAAAAGCTTACAACACCTAGTATTCCCATGCGGCCTCCCATCCAAGTACTAACCAGGCCTTATTTAAAAGCTTAGACCATTAGTGAAGAAGACTAAGAAGAACTTTTGAAAAAACTCAAACTCTTTCATGCTTTCTGAAGAATCTCAGAGACTTTTTAAGGCTTTTTGAAGCTCAGGCACTCTTTTTTTTTTTTTTTTTTTTTTTAAAAGCTTACAGCACCTGGTATTCCCAGGCGGTCTCCCATCCAAGTACTAACCAGGCCCGACCCTGCTTAGCTTCCGAGATCAGACGAGATCGGGCGTGCCCAAGGTGGTATGGCCGTAAGCTAAAACTGCTGCCAAAATTGGGCTATTTAAAAGGTTAGACCATTAGTGAAGAAAACTAAGAACAACTTTTGAAAAAACTCAAGCTCTTTCATGCTTTCTGAAGAATCTCAGAGACTTTTTAAGGCTTTTTGAAGAAGCTCAGGGACTCTTTTTTTTTTTTCTTAAAAAAGCTTACAACACCTAGTATTCCCATGCGGCCTCCCATCCAAGTACTAACCAGGCCTTATTTAAAAGCTTAGACCATTAGTGAAGAAGACTAAGAAGAACTTTTGAAAAAACTCAAACTCTTTCATGCTTTCTGAAGAATCTCAGAGACTTTTTAAGGCTTTTTGAAGCTCAGGCACTCTTTTTTTTTTTTTTTTTTTTTAAAAGCTTACAGCACCTGGTATTCCCAGGCGGTCTCCCATCCAAGTACTAACCAGGCCCGACCCTGCTTAGCTTCCGAGATCAGACGAGATCGGGCGTGCCCAAGGTGGTATGGCCGTAAGCTAAAACTGCTGCCAAAATTGGGCTATTTAAAAGGTTAGACCATTAGTGAAGAAAACTAAGAACAACTTTTGAAAAAACTCAAGCTCTTTCATGCTTTCTGAAGAATCTCAGAGACTTTTTAAGGCTTTTTGAAGAAGCTCAGGGACTCTTTTTTTTTTTTCTTAAAAAAGCTTACAACACCTAGTATTCCCATGCGGCCTCCCATCCAAGTACTAACCAGGCCTTATTTAAAAGCTTAGACCATTAGTGAAGAAGACTAAGAAGAACTTTTGAAAAAACTCAAACTCTTTCATGCTTTCTGAAGAATCTCAGAGACTTTTTAAGGCTTTTTGAAGCTCAGGCACTCTTTTTTTTTTTCTTAAAAAAGCTTACAACACCCAGTATTCCCATGCGGCCTCCCATCCAAGTACTAACCAGGCCTTATTTAAAAGCTTAGACCATTAGTGAAGAAGACTAAGAAGAACTTTTGAAAAAACTCAAACTCTTTCATGCTTTCTGAAGAATCTCAGAGACTTTTTAAGGCTTTTTGAAGCTCAGGCACTCTTTTTTTTTTTTTAAAAAGCTTACAGCACCTGGTATTCCCAGGCGGTCTCCCATCCAAGTACTAACCAGGCCCGACCCTGCTTAGCTTCCGAGATCAGACGAGATCGGGCGTGCCCAAGGTGGTATGGCCGTAAGCGAATACTGCTGCCAAAATTGGGCTATTTAAAAGGTTAGACCATTAGTGAAGAAAACTAAGAACAACTTTTGAAAAAACTCAAACTCTTTCATGCTTTCTGAAGAATCTCAGAGACTTTTTAAGGCTTTTTGAAGCTCAGGCACTCTTTTTTTTTTTTTTAAAAGCTTACAGCACCTGGTATTCCCAGGCGGTCTCCCATCCAAGTACTAACCAGGCCCGACCCTGCTTAGCTTCCGAGATCAGACGAGATCGGGCGTGCCCAAGGTGGTATGGCCGTAAGCTAAAACTGCTGCCAAAATTGGGCTATTTAAAAGGTTAGACCATTAGTGAAGAAAACTAAGAACAACTTTTGAAAAAACTCAAGCTCTTTCATGCTTTCTGAAGAATCTCAGAGACTTTTTAAGGCTTTTTGAAGAAGCTCAGGGACTCTTTTTTTTTTTTCTTAAAAAAGCTTACAACACCTAGTATTCCCATGCGGCCTCCCATCCAAGTACTAACCAGGCCTTATTTAAAAGCTTAGACCATTAGTGAAGAAGACTAAGAAGAACTTTTGAAAAAACTCAAACTCTTTCATGCTTTCTGAAGAATCTCAGAGACTTTTTAAGGCTTTTTGAAGCTCAGGCACTCTTTTTTTTTTTTTTTTTTTTTTAAAAGCTTACAGCACCTGGTATTCCCAGGCGGTCTCCCATCCAAGTACTAACCAGGCCCGACCCTGCTTAGCTTCCGAGATCAGACGAGATCGGGCGTGCCCAAGGTGGTATGGCCGTAAGCTAAAACTGCTGCCAAAATTGGGCTATTTAAAAGGTTAGACCATTAGTGAAGAAAACTAAGAACAACTTTTGAAAAAACTCAAGCTCTTTCATGCTTTCTGAAGAATCTCAGAGACTTTTTAAGGCTTTTTGAAGAAGCTCAGGGACTCTTTTTTTTTTTTCTTAAAAAAGCTTACAACACCTAGTATTCCCATGCGGCCTCCCATCCAAGTACTAACCAGGCCTTATTTAAAAGCTTAGACCATTAGTGAAGAAGACTAAGAAGAACTTTTGAAAAAACTCAAACTCTTTCATGCTTTCTGAAGAATCTCAGAGACTTTTTAAGGCTTTTTGAAGCTCAGGCACTCTTTTTTTTTTTCTTAAAAAAGCTTACAACACCCAGTATTCCCATGCGGCCTCCCATCCAAGTACTAACCAGGCCTTATTTAAAAGCTTAGACCATTAGTGAAGAAGACTAAGAAGAACTTTTGAAAAAACTCAAACTCTTTCATGCTTTCTGAAGAATCTCAGAGACTTTTTAAGGCTTTTTGAAGCTCAGGCACTCTTTTTTTTTTTTTAAAAAGCTTACAGCACCTGGTATTCCCAGGCGGTCTCCCATCCAAGTACTAACCAGGCCCGACCCTGCTTAGCTTCCGAGATCAGACGAGATCGGGCGTGCCCAAGGTGGTATGGCCGTAAGCGAATACTGCTGCCAAAATTGGGCTATTTAAAAGGTTAGACCATTAGTGAAGAAAACTAAGAACAACTTTTGAAAAAACTCAAACTCTTTCATGCTTTCTGAAGAATCTCAGAGACTTTTTAAGGCTTTTTGAAGCTCAGGCACTCTTTTTTTTTTTTTTAAAAGCTTACAGCACCTGGTATTCCCAGGCGGTCTCCCATCCAAGTACTAACCAGGCCCGACCCTGCTTAGCTTCCGAGATCAGACGAGATCGGGCGTGCCCAAGGTGGTATGGCCGTAAGCTAAAACTGCTGCCAAAATTGGGCTATTTAAAAGGTTAGACCATTAGTGAAGAAAACTAAGAACAACTTTTGAAAAAACTCAAGCTCTTTCATGCTTTCTGAAGAATCTCAGAGACTTTTTAAGGCTTTTTGAAGAAGCTCAGGGACTCTTTTTTTTTTTTCTTAAAAAAGCTTACAACACCTAGTATTCCCATGCGGCCTCCCATCCAAGTACTAACCAGGCCTTATTTAAAAGCTTAGACCATTAGTGAAGAAGACTAAGAAGAACTTTTGAAAAAACTCAAACTCTTTCATGCTTTCTGAAGAATCTCAGAGACTTTTTAAGGCTTTTTGAAGCTCAGGCACTCTTTTTTTTTTTTTTTTTTTTTTAAAAGCTTACAGCACCTGGTATTCCCAGGCGGTCTCCCATCCAAGTACTAACCAGGCCCGACCCTGCTTAGCTTCCGAGATCAGACGAGATCGGGCGTGCCCAAGGTGGTATGGCCGTAAGCTAAAACTGCTGCCAAAATTGGGCTATTTAAAAGGTTAGACCATTAGTGAAGAAAACTAAGAACAACTTTTGAAAAAACTCAAGCTCTTTCATGCTTTCTGAAGAATCTCAGAGACTTTTTAAGGCTTTTTGAAGAAGCTCAGGGACTCTTTTTTTTTTTTCTTAAAAAAGCTTACAACACCTAGTATTCCCATGCGGCCTCCCATCCAAGTACTAACCAGGCCTTATTTAAAAGCTTAGACCATTAGTGAAGAAGACTAAGAAGAACTTTTGAAAAAACTCAAACTCTTTCATGCTTTCTGAAGAATCTCAGAGACTTTTTAAGGCTTTTTGAAGCTCAGGCACTCTTTTTTTTTTTTTTTTTTTTTTTAAAAGCTTACAGCACCTGGTATTCCCAGGCGGTCTCCCATCCAAGTACTAACCAGGCCCGACCCTGCTTAGCTTCCGAGATCAGACGAGATCGGGCGTGCCCAAGGTGGTATGGCCGTAAGCTAAAACTGCTGCCAAAATTGGGCTATTTAAAAGGTTAGACCATTAGTGAAGAAAACTAAGAACAACTTTTGAAAAAACTCAAGCTCTTTCATGCTTTCTGAAGAATCTCAGAGACTTTTTAAGGCTTTTTGAAGAAGCTCAGGGACTCTTTTTTTTTTTTCTTAAAAAAGCTTACAACACCTAGTATTCCCATGCGGCCTCCCATCCAAGTACTAACCAGGCCTTATTTAAAAGCTTAGACCATTAGTGAAGAAGACTAAGAAGAACTTTTGAAAAAACTCAAACTCTTTCATGCTTTCTGAAGAATCTCAGAGACTTTTTAAGGCTTTTTGAAGCTCAGGCACTCTTTTTTTTTTTTTTTTTTTTTTAAAAGCTTACAGCACCTGGTATTCCCAGGCGGTCTCCCATCCAAGTACTAACCAGGCCCGACCCTGCTTAGCTTCCGAGATCAGACGAGATCGGGCGTGCCCAAGGTGGTATGGCCGTAAGCTAAAACTGCTGCCAAAATTGGGCTATTTAAAAGGTTAGACCATTAGTGAAGAAAACTAAGAACAACTTTTGAAAAAACTCAAGCTCTTTCATGCTTTCTGAAGAATCTCAGAGACTTTTTAAGGCTTTTTGAAGAAGCTCAGGGACTCTTTTTTTTTTTTCTTAAAAAAGCTTACAACACCTAGTATTCCCATGCGGCCTCCCATCCAAGTACTAACCAGGCCTTATTTAAAAGCTTAGACCATTAGTGAAGAAGACTAAGAAGAACTTTTGAAAAAACTCAAACTCTTTCATGCTTTCTGAAGAATCTCAGAGACTTTTTAAGGCTTTTTGAAGCTCAGGCACTCTTTTTTTTTTTCTTAAAAAAGCTTACAACACCCAGTATTCCCATGCGGCCTCCCATCCAAGTACTAACCAGGCCTTATTTAAAAGCTTAGACCATTAGTGAAGAAGACTAAGAAGAACTTTTGAAAAAACTCAAACTCTTTCATGCTTTCTGAAGAATCTCAGAGACTTTTTAAGGCTTTTTGAAGCTCAGGCACTCTTTTTTTTTTTTTAAAAAGCTTACAGCACCTGGTATTCCCAGGCGGTCTCCCATCCAAGTACTAACCAGGCCCGACCCTGCTTAGCTTCCGAGATCAGACGAGATCGGGCGTGCCCAAGGTGGTATGGCCGTAAGCGAATACTGCTGCCAAAATTGGGCTATTTAAAAGGTTAGACCATTAGTGAAGAAAACTAAGAACAACTTTTGAAAAAACTCAAACTCTTTCATGCTTTCTGAAGAATCTCAGAGACTTTTTAAGGCTTTTTGAAGCTCAGGCACTCTTTTTTTTTTTTTTAAAAGCTTACAGCACCTGGTATTCCCAGGCGGTCTCCCATCCAAGTACTAACCAGGCCCGACCCTGCTTAGCTTCCGAGATCAGACGAGATCGGGCGTGCCCAAGGTGGTATGGCCGTAAGCTAAAACTGCTGCCAAAATTGGGCTATTTAAAAGGTTAGACCATTAGTGAAGAAAACTAAGAACAACTTTTGAAAAAACTCAAGCTCTTTCATGCTTTCTGAAGAATCTCAGAGACTTTTTAAGGCTTTTTGAAGAAGCTCAGGGACTCTTTTTTTTTTTCTTAAAAAAGCTTACAACACCTAGTATTCCCATGCGGCCTCCCATCCAAGTACTAACCAGGCCTTATTTAAAAGCTTAGACCATTAGTGAAGAAGACTAAGAAGAACTTTTGAAAAAACTCAAACTCTTTCATGCTTTCTGAAGAATCTCAGAGACTTTTTAAGGCTTTTTGAAGCTCAGGCACTCTTTTTTTTTTTTTTTTTTTTTTTAAAAGCTTACAGCACCTGGTATTCCCAGGCGGTCTCCCATCCAAGTACTAACCAGGCCCGACCCTGCTTAGCTTCCGAGATCAGACGAGATCGGGCGTGCCCAAGGTGGTATGGCCGTAAGCTAAAACTGCTGCCAAAATTGGGCTATTTAAAAGGTTAGACCATTAGTGAAGAAAACTAAGAACAACTTTTGAAAAAACTCAAGCTCTTTCATGCTTTCTGAAGAATCTCAGAGACTTTTTAAGGCTTTTTGAAGAAGCTCAGGGACTCTTTTTTTTTTTTCTTAAAAAAGCTTACAACACCTAGTATTCCCATGCGGCCTCCCATCCAAGTACTAACCAGGCCTTATTTAAAAGCTTAGACCATTAGTGAAGAAGACTAAGAAGAACTTTTGAACCATTAGTGAAGAAGACTAAGAAGAACTTTTGAAAAAACTCAAACTCTTTCATGCTTTCGAACTAAGCTGGCACTCTTTTTTTTTTAAAAGCTTACAGCACCTGGTATTCCCAGGCGGTCTCCCATCCAAGTACTAACCAGGCCCGACCCTGCTTAGCTTCCGAGATCAGACGAGATCGGGCGTGCCCAAGGTGGTATGGCCGTAAGCTAAAACTGCTGCCAAAATTGGGCTATTTAAAAGGTTAGACCATTAGTGAAGAAAACTAAGAACAACTTTTGAAAAAACTCAAGCTCTTTCATGCTTTCTGAAGAATCTCAGAGACTTTTTAAGGCTTTTTGAAGAAGCTCAGGGACTCTTTTTTTTTTTTCTTAAAAAAGCTTACAACACCTAGTATTCCCATGCGGCCTCCCATCCAAGTACTAACCAGGCCTTATTTAAAAGCTTAGACCATTAGTGAAGAAGACTAAGAAGAACTTTTGAAAAAACTCAAACTCTTTCATGCTTTCTGAAGAATCTCAGAGACTTTTTAAGGCTTTTTGAAGCTCAGGCACTCTTTTTTTTTTTCTTAAAAAAGCTTACAACACCCAGTATTCCCATGCGGCCTCCCATCCAAGTACTAACCAGGCCTTATTTAAAAGCTTAGACCATTAGTGAAGAAGACTAAGAAGAACTTTTGAAAAAACTCAAACTCTTTCATGCTTTCTGAAGAATCTCAGAGACTTTTTAAGGCTTTTTGAAGCTCAGGCACTCTTTTTTTTTTTTTAAAAAGCTTACAGCACCTGGTATTCCCAGGCGGTCTCCCATCCAAGTACTAACCAGGCCCGACCCTGCTTAGCTTCCGAGATCAGACGAGATCGGGCGTGCCCAAGGTGGTATGGCCGTAAGCGAATACTGCTGCCAAAATTGGGCTATTTAAAAGGTTAGACCATTAGTGAAGAAAACTAAGAACAACTTTTGAAAAAACTCAAACTCTTTCATGCTTTCTGAAGAATCTCAGAGACTTTTTAAGGCTTTTTGAAGCTCAGGCACTCTTTTTTTTTTTTTTAAAAGCTTACAGCACCTGGTATTCCCAGGCGGTCTCCCATCCAAGTACTAACCAGGCCCGACCCTGCTTAGCTTCCGAGATCAGACGAGATCGGGCGTGCCCAAGGTGGTATGGCCGTAAGCTAAAACTGCTGCCAAAATTGGGCTATTTAAAAGGTTAGACCATTAGTGAAGAAAACTAAGAACAACTTTTGAAAAAACTCAAGCTCTTTCATGCTTTCTGAAGAATCTCAGAGACTTTTTAAGGCTTTTTGAAGAAGCTCAGGGACTCTTTTTTTTTTTTCTTAAAAAAGCTTACAACACCTAGTATTCCCATGCGGCCTCCCATCCAAGTACTAACCAGGCCTTATTTAAAAGCTTAGACCATTAGTGAAGAAGACTAAGAAGAACTTTTGAAAAAACTCAAACTCTTTCATGCTTTCTGAAGAATCTCAGAGACTTTTTAAGGCTTTTTGAAGCTCAGGCACTCTTTTTTTTTTTCTTAAAAAAGCTTACAACACCCAGTATTCCCATGCGGCCTCCCATCCAAGTACTAACCAGGCCTTATTTAAAAGCTTAGACCATTAGTGAAGAAGACTAAGAAGAACTTTTGAAAAAACTCAAACTCTTTCATGCTTTCTGAAGAATCTCAGAGACTTTTTAAGGCTTTTTGAAGCTCAGGCACTCTTTTTTTTTTTTTAAAAAGCTTACAGCACCTGGTATTCCCAGGCGGTCTCCCATCCAAGTACTAACCAGGCCCGACCCTGCTTAGCTTCCGAGATCAGACGAGATCGGGCGTGCCCAAGGTGGTATGGCCGTAAGCGAATACTGCTGCCAAAATTGGGCTATTTAAAAGGTTAGACCATTAGTGAAGAAAACTAAGAACAACTTTTGAAAAAACTCAAACTCTTTCATGCTTTCTGAAGAATCTCAGAGACTTTTTAAGGCTTTTTGAAGCTCAGGCACTCTTTTTTTTTTTTTTAAAAGCTTACAGCACCTGGTATTCCCAGGCGGTCTCCCATCCAAGTACTAACCAGGCCCGACCCTGCTTAGCTTCCGAGATCAGACGAGATCGGGCGTGCCCAAGGTGGTATGGCCGTAAGCTAAAACTGCTGCCAAAATTGGGCTATTTAAAAGGTTAGACCATTAGTGAAGAAAACTAAGAACAACTTTTGAAAAAACTCAAGCTCTTTCATGCTTTCTGAAGAATCTCAGAGACTTTTTAAGGCTTTTTGAAGAAGCTCAGGGACTCTTTTTTTTTTTTCTTAAAAAAGCTTACAACACCTAGTATTCCCATGCGGCCTCCCATCCAAGTACTAACCAGGCCTTATTTAAAAGCTTAGACCATTAGTGAAGAAGACTAAGAAGAACTTTTGAAAAAACTCAAACTCTTTCATGCTTTCTGAAGAATCTCAGAGACTTTTTAAGGCTTTTTGAAGCTCAGGCACTCTTTTTTTTTTTTTTTTTTTTTTAAAAGCTTACAGCACCTGGTATTCCCAGGCGGTCTCCCATCCAAGTACTAACCAGGCCCGACCCTGCTTAGCTTCCGAGATCAGACGAGATCGGGCGTGCCCAAGGTGGTATGGCCGTAAGCTAAAACTGCTGCCAAAATTGGGCTATTTAAAAGGTTAGACCATTAGTGAAGAAAACTAAGAACAACTTTTGAAAAAACTCAAGCTCTTTCATGCTTTCTGAAGAATCTCAGAGACTTTTTAAGGCTTTTTGAAGAAGCTCAGGGACTCTTTTCTTTTTTCTTAAAAATTTTTACAACACCTAGTATTCCCATGCGGCCTCCCATCCAAGTACTAACCAGGCCTTATTTAAAAGCTTAGACCATTAGTGAAGAAGACTAAGAAGAACTTTTGAAAAAACTCAAACTCTTTCATGCTTTCTGAAGAATCTCAGAGACTTTTTAAGGCTTTTTGAAGCTCAGGCACTCTTTTTTTTTTTTTTTTTTTTTTAAAAGCTTACAGCACCTGGTATTCCCAGGCGGTCTCCCATCCAAGTACTAACCAGTCCCGACCCTGCTTAGCTTCCGAGATCAGACGAGATCGGGCGTGCCCAAGGTGGTATGGCCGTAAGCGAATACTGCTGCCAAAATTGGGCTATTTAAAAGGTTAGACCATTAGTGAAGAAAACTAAGAACAACTTTTGAAAAAACTCAAACTCTTTCATGCTTTCTGAAGAATCTCAGAGACTTTTTAAGGCTTTTTGAAGCTCAGGCACTCTTTTTTTTTTTTTTAAAAGCTTACAGCACCTGGTATTCCCAGGCGGTCTCCCATCCAAGTACTAACCAGGCCCGACCCTGCTTAGCTTCCGAGATCAGACGAGATCGGGCGTGCCCAAGGTGGTATGGCCGTAAGCTAAAACTGCTGCCAAAATTGGGCTATTTAAAAGGTTAGACCATTAGTGAAGAAAACTAAGAACAACTTTTGAAAAAACTCAAGCTCTTTCATGCTTTCTGAAGAATCTCAGAGACTTTTTAAGGCTTTTTGAAGAAGCTCAGGGACTCTTTTTTTTTTTTCTTAAAAATTTTTACAACACCTAGTATTCCCATGCGGCCTCCCATCCAAGTACTAACCAGGCCTTATTTAAAAGCTTAGACCATTAGTGAAGAAGACTAAGAAGAACTTTTGAAAAAACTCAAACTCTTTCATGCTTTCTGAAGAATCTCAGAGACTTTTTAAGGCTTTTTGAAGCTCAGGCACTCTTTTTTTTTTTTTTTTTTTTTTAAAAGCTTACAGCACCTGGTATTCCCAGGCGGTCTCCCATCCAAGTACTAACCAGTCCCGACCCTGCTTAGCTTCCGAGATCAGACGAGATCGGGCGTGCCCAAGGTGGTATGGCCGTAAGCTAAAACTGCTGCCAAAATTGGGCTATTTAAAAGGTTAGACCATTAGTGAAGAAAACTAAGAACAACTTTTGAAAAAACTCAAGCTCTTTCATGCTTTCTGAAGAATCTCAGAGACTTTTTAAGGCTTTTTGAAGAAGCTCAGGGACTCTTTTTTTTTTTTCTTAAAAAAGCTTACAACACCTAGTATTCCCATGCGGCCTCCCATCCAAGTACTAACCAGGCCTTATTTAAAAGCTTAGACCATTAGTGAAGAAGACTAAGAAGAACTTTTGAAAAAACTCAAACTCTTTCATGCTTTCTGAAGAATCTCAGAGACTTTTTAAGGCTTTTTGAAGCTCAGGCACTCTTTTTTTTTTTCTTAAAAAAGCTTACAACACCCAGTATTCCCATGCGGCCTCCCATCCAAGTACTAACCAGGCCTTATTTAAAAGCTTAGACCATTAGTGAAGAAGACTAAGAAGAACTTTTGAAAAAACTCAAACTCTTTCATGCTTTCTGAAGAATCTCAGAGACTTTTTAAGGCTTTTTGAAGCTCAGGCACTCTTTTTTTTTTTTAAAAAGCTTACAGCACCTGGTATTCCCAGGCGGTCTCCCATCCAAGTACTAACCAGGCCCGACCCTGCTTAGCTTCCGAGATCAGACGAGATCGGGCGTGCCCAAGGTGGTATGGCCGTAAGCTAAAACTGCTGCCAAAATTGGGCTATTTAAAAGGTTAGACCATTTGTGAAGAAAACTAAGAACAACTTTTGAAAAAACTCAAGCTCTTTCATGCTTTCTGAAGAATCTCAGAGACTTTTTAAGGCTTTTTGAAGAAGCTCAGGGACTCTTTTTTTTTTTTCTTAAAAAAGCTTACAACACCTAGTATTCCCATGCGGCCTCCCATCCAAGTACTAACCAGGCCTTATTTAAAAGCTTAGACCATTAGTGAAGAAGACTAAGAAGAACTTTTGAAAAAACTCAAACTCTTTCATGCTTTCTGAAGAATCTCAGAGACTTTTTAAGGCTTTTTGAAGCTCAGGCACTCTTTTTTTTTTTTTTTTTTTTTTAAAAGCTTACAGCACCTGGTATTCCCAGGCGGTCTCCCATCCAAGTACTAACCAGGCCCGACCCTGCTTAGCTTCCGAGATCAGACGAGATCGGGCGTGCCCAAGGTGGTATGGCCGTAAGCTAAAACTGCTGCCAAAATTGGGCTATTTAAAAGGTTAGACCATTAGTGAAGAAAACTAAGAACAACTTTTGAAAAAACTCAAGCTCTTTCATGCTTTCTGAAGAATCTCAGAGACTTTTTAAGGCTTTTTGAAGAAGCTCAGGGACTCTTTTTTTTTTTTCTTAAAAAAGCTTACAACACCTAGTATTCCCATGCGGCCTCCCATCCAAGTACTAACCAGGCCTTATTTAAAAGCTTAGACCATTAGTGAAGAAGACTAAGAAGAACTTTTGAAAAAACTCAAACTCTTTCATGCTTTCTGAAGAATCTCAGAGACTTTTTAAGGCTTTTTGAAGCTCAGGCACTCTTTTTTTTTTTTTTTTTTTTTTAAAAGCTTACAGCACCTGGTATTCCCAGGCGGTCTCCCATCCAAGTACTAACCAGGCCCGACCCTGCTTAGCTTCCGAGATCAGACGAGATCGGGCGTGCCCAAGGTGGTATGGCCGTAAGCTAAAACTGCTGCCAAAATTGGGCTATTTAAAAGGTTAGACCATTAGTGAAGAAAACTAAGAACAACTTTTGAAAAAACTCAAGCTCTTTCATGCTTTCTGAAGAATCTCAGAGACTTTTTAAGGCTTTTTGAAGAAGCTCAGGGACTCTTTTTTTTTTTTCTTAAAAATTTTTACAACACCTAGTATTCCCATGCGGCCTCCCATCCAAGTACTAACCAGGCCTTATTTAAAAGCTTAGACCATTAGTGAAGAAGACTAAGAAGAACTTTTGAAAAAACTCAAACTCTTTCATGCTTTCTGAAGAATCTCAGAGACTTTTTAAGGCTTTTTGAAGCTCAGGCACTCTTTTTTTTTTTTTTTTTTTTTTTAAAAGCTTACAGCACCTGGTATTCCCAGGCGGTCTCCCATCCAAGTACTAACCAGTCCCGACCCTGCTTAGCTTCCGAGATCAGACGAGATCGGGCGTGCCCAAGGTGGTATGGCCGTAAGCGAATACTGCTGCCAAAATTGGGCTATTTAAAAGGTTAGACCATTAGTGAAGAAAACTAAGAACAACTTTTGAAAAAACTCAAACTCTTTCATGCTTTCTGAAGAATCTCAGAGACTTTTTAAGGCTTTTTGAAGCTCAGGCACTCTTTTTTTTTTTTTTAAAAGCTTACAGCACCTGGTATTCCCAGGCGGTCTCCCATCCAAGTACTAACCAGGCCCGACCCTGCTTAGCTTCCGAGATCAGACGAGATCGGGCGTGCCCAAGGTGGTATGGCCGTAAGCTAAAACTGCTGCCAAAATTGGGCTATTTAAAAGGTTAGACCATTAGTGAAGAAAACTAAGAACAACTTTTGAAAAAACTCAAGCTCTTTCATGCTTTCTGAAGAATCTCAGAGACTTTTTAAGGCTTTTTGAAGAAGCTCAGGGACTCTTTTTTTTTTTTCTTAAAAAAGCTTACAACACCTAGTATTCCCATGCGGCCTCCCATCCAAGTACTAACCAGGCCTTATTTAAAAGCTTAGACCATTAGTGAAGAAGACTAAGAAGAACTTTTGAAAAAACTCAAACTCTTTCATGCTTTCTGAAGAATCTCAGAGACTTTTTAAGGCTTTTTGAAGCTCAGGCACTCTTTTTTTTTTTTTTTTTTTTTTAAAAGCTTACAGCACCTGGTATTCCCAGGCGGTCTCCCATCCAAGTACTAACCAGGCCCGACCCTGCTTAGCTTCCGAGATCAGACGAGATCGGGCGTGCCCAAGGTGGTATGGCCGTAAGCTAAAACTGCTGCCAAAATTGGGCTATTTAAAAGGTTAGACCATTAGTGAAGAAAACTAAGAACAACTTTTGAAAAAACTCAAGCTCTTTCATGCTTTCTGAAGAATCTCAGAGACTTTTTAAGGCTTTTTGAAGAAGCTCAGGGACTCTTTTTTTTTTTTCTTAAAAAAGCTTACAACACCTAGTATTCCCATGCGGCCTCCCATCCAAGTACTAACCAGGCCTTATTTAAAAGCTTAGACCATTAGTGAAGAAGACTAAGAAGAACTTTTGAAAAAACTCAAACTCTTTCATGCTTTCTGAAGAATCTCAGAGACTTTTTAAGGCTTTTTGAAGCTCAGGCACTCTTTTTTTTTTTTTTTTTTTTTTAAAAGCTTACAGCACCTGGTATTCCCAGGCGGTCTCCCATCCAAGTACTAACCAGGCCCGACCCTGCTTAGCTTCCGAGATCAGACGAGATCGGGCGTGCCCAAGGTGGTATGGCCGTAAGCTAAAACTGCTGCCAAAATTGGGCTATTTAAAAGGTTAGACCATTAGTGAAGAAAACTAAGAACAACTTTTGAAAAAACTCAAGCTCTTTCATGCTTTCTGAAGAATCTCAGAGACTTTTTAAGGCTTTTTGAAGAAGCTCAGGGACTCTTTTTTTTTTTTCTTAAAAAAGCTTACAACACCTAGTATTCCCATGCGGCCTCCCATCCAAGTACTAACCAGGCCTTATTTAAAAGCTTAGACCATTAGTGAAGAAGACTAAGAAGAACTTTTGAAAAAACTCAAACTCTTTCATGCTTTCTGAAGAATCTCAGAGACTTTTTAAGGCTTTTTGAAGCTCAGGCACTCTTTTTTTTTTTTTTTTTTTTTTAAAAGCTTACAGCACCTGGTATTCCCAGGCGGTCTCCCATCCAAGTACTAACCAGGCCCGACCCTGCTTAGCTTCCGAGATCAGACGAGATCGGGCGTGCCCAAGGTGGTATGGCCGTAAGCTAAAACTGCTGCCAAAATTGGGCTATTTAAAAGGTTAGACCATTAGTGAAGAAAACTAAGAACAACTTTTGAAAAAACTCAAGCTCTTTCATGCTTTCTGAAGAATCTCAGAGACTTTTTAAGGCTTTTTGAAGAAGCTCAGGGACTCTTTTTTTTTTTTCTTAAAAAAGCTTACAACACCTAGTATTCCCATGCGGCCTCCCATCCAAGTACTAACCAGGCCTTATTTAAAAGCTTAGACCATTAGTGAAGAAGACTAAGAAGAACTTTTGAAAAAACTCAAACTCTTTCATGCTTTCTGAAGAATCTCAGAGACTTTTTAAGGCTTTTTGAAGCTCAGGCACTCTTTTTTTTTTTTTTTTTTTTTTAAAAGCTTACAGCACCTGGTATTCCCAGGCGGTCTCCCATCCAAGTACTAACCAGGCCCGACCCTGCTTAGCTTCCGAGATCAGACGAGATCGGGCGTGCCCAAGGTGGTATGGCCGTAAGCTAAAACTGCTGCCAAAATTGGGCTATTTAAAAGGTTAGACCATTAGTGAAGAAAACTAAGAACAACTTTTGAAAAAACTCAAGCTCTTTCATGCTTTCTGAAGAATCTCAGAGACTTTTTAAGGCTTTTTGAAGAAGCTCAGGGACTCTTTTTTTTTTTTCTTAAAAAAGCTTACAACACCTAGTATTCCCATGCGGCCTCCCATCCAAGTACTAACCAGGCCTTATTTAAAAGCTTAGACCATTAGTGAAGAAGACTAAGAAGAACTTTTGAAAAAACTCAAACTCTTTCATGCTTTCTGAAGAATCTCAGAGACTTTTTAAGGCTTTTTGAAGCTCAGGCACTCTTTTTTTTTTTTTTTTTTTTTTAAAAGCTTACAGCACCTGGTATTCCCAGGCGGTCTCCCATCCAAGTACTAACCAGGCCCGACCCTGCTTAGCTTCCGAGATCAGACGAGATCGGGCGTGCCCAAGGTGGTATGGCCGTAAGCTAAAACTGCTGCCAAAATTGGGCTATTTAAAAGGTTAGACCATTAGTGAAGAAAACTAAGAACAACTTTTGAAAAAACTCAAGCTCTTTCATGCTTTCTGAAGAATCTCAGAGACTTTTTAAGGCTTTTTGAAGAAGCTCAGGGACTCTTTTTTTTTTTTCTTAAAAAAGCTTACAACACCTAGTATTCCCATGCGGCCTCCCATCCAAGTACTAACCAGGCCTTATTTAAAAGCTTAGACCATTAGTGAAGAAGACTAAGAAGAACTTTTGAAAAAACTCAAACTCTTTCATGCTTTCTGAAGAATCTCAGAGACTTTTTAAGGCTTTTTGAAGCTCAGGCACTCTTTTTTTTTTTCTTAAAAAAGCTTACAACACCCAGTATTCCCATGCGGCCTCCCATCCAAGTACTAACCAGGCCTTATTTAAAAGCTTAGACCATTAGTGAAGAAGACTAAGAAGAACTTTTGAAAAAACTCAAACTCTTTCATGCTTTCTGAAGAATCTCAGAGACTTTTTAAGGCTTTTTGAAGCTCAGGCACTCTTTTTTTTTTTTTAAAAAGCTTACAGCACCTGGTATTCCCAGGCGGTCTCCCATCCAAGTACTAACCAGGCCCGACCCTGCTTAGCTTCCGAGATCAGACGAGATCGGGCGTGCCCAAGGTGGTATGGCCGTAAGCGAATACTGCTGCCAAAATTGGGCTATTTAAAAGGTTAGACCATTAGTGAAGAAAACTAAGAACAACTTTTGAAAAAACTCAAACTCTTTCATGCTTTCTGAAGAATCTCAGAGACTTTTTAAGGCTTTTTGAAGCTCAGGCACTCTTTTTTTTTTTTTTAAAAGCTTACAGCACCTGGTATTCCCAGGCGGTCTCCCATCCAAGTACTAACCAGGCCCGACCCTGCTTAGCTTCCGAGATCAGACGAGATCGGGCGTGCCCAAGGTGGTATGGCCGTAAGCTAAAACTGCTGCCAAAATTGGGCTATTTAAAAGGTTAGACCATTAGTGAAGAAAACTAAGAACAACTTTTGAAAAAACTCAAGCTCTTTCATGCTTTCTGAAGAATCTCAGAGACTTTTTAAGGCTTTTTGAAGAAGCTCAGGGACTCTTTTTTTTTTTTCTTAAAAAAGCTTACAACACCTAGTATTCCCATGCGGCCTCCCATCCAAGTACTAACCAGGCCTTATTTAAAAGCTTAGACCATTAGTGAAGAAGACTAAGAAGAACTTTTGAAAAAACTCAAACTCTTTCATGCTTTCTGAAGAATCTCAGAGACTTTTTAAGGCTTTTTGAAGCTCAGGCACTCTTTTTTTTTTTTTTTTTTTTTAAAAGCTTACAGCACCTGGTATTCCCAGGCGGTCTCCCATCCAAGTACTAACCAGGCCCGACCCTGCTTAGCTTCCGAGATCAGACGAGATCGGGCGTGCCCAAGGTGGTATGGCCGTAAGCTAAAACTGCTGCCAAAATTGGGCTATTTAAAAGGTTAGACCATTAGTGAAGAAAACTAAGAACAACTTTTGAAAAAACTCAAGCTCTTTCATGCTTTCTGAAGAATCTCAGAGACTTTTTAAGGCTTTTTGAAGAAGCTCAGGGACTCTTTTTTTTTTTTCTTAAAAAAGCTTACAACACCTAGTATTCCCATGCGGCCTCCCATCCAAGTACTAACCAGGCCTTATTTAAAAGCTTAGACCATTAGTGAAGAAGACTAAGAAGAACTTTTGAAAAAACTCAAACTCTTTCATGCTTTCTGAAGAATCTCAGAGACTTTTTAAGGCTTTTTGAAGCTCAGGCACTCTTTTTTTTTTTTTTTTTTTTTTTAAAAGCTTACAGCACCTGGTATTCCCAGGCGGTCTCCCATCCAAGTACTAACCAGGCCCGACCCTGCTTAGCTTCCGAGATCAGACGAGATCGGGCGTGCCCAAGGTGGTATGGCCGTAAGCTAAAACTGCTGCCAAAATTGGGCTATTTAAAAGGTTAGACCATTAGTGAAGAAAACTAAGAACAACTTTTGAAAAAACTCAAGCTCTTTCATGCTTTCTGAAGAATCTCAGAGACTTTTTAAGGCTTTTTGAAGAAGCTCAGGGACTCTTTTTTTTTTTTCTTAAAAAAGCTTACAACACCTAGTATTCCCATGCGGCCTCCCATCCAAGTACTAACCAGGCCTTATTTAAAAGCTTAGACCATTAGTGAAGAAGACTAAGAAGAACTTTTGAAAAAACTCAAACTCTTTCATGCTTTCTGAAGAATCTCAGAGACTTTTTAAGGCTTTTTGAAGCTCAGGCACTCTTTTTTTTTTTTTTTTTTTTTTAAAAGCTTACAGCACCTGGTATTCCCAGGCGGTCTCCCATCCAAGTACTAACCAGGCCCGACCCTGCTTAGCTTCCGAGATCAGACGAGATCGGGCGTGCCCAAGGTGGTATGGCCGTAAGCTAAAACTGCTGCCAAAATTGGGCTATTTAAAAGGTTAGACCATTAGTGAAGAAAACTAAGAACAACTTTTGAAAAAACTCAAGCTCTTTCATGCTTTCTGAAGAATCTCAGAGACTTTTTAAGGCTTTTTGAAGAAGCTCAGGGACTCTTTTTTTTTTTTCTTAAAAAAGCTTACAACACCTAGTATTCCCATGCGGCCTCCCATCCAAGTACTAACCAGGCCTTATTTAAAAGCTTAGACCATTAGTGAAGAAGACTAAGAAGAACTTTTGAAAAAACTCAAACTCTTTCATGCTTTCTGAAGAATCTCAGAGACTTTTTAAGGCTTTTTGAAGCTCAGGCACTCTTTTTTTTTTTCTTAAAAAAGCTTACAACACCCAGTATTCCCATGCGGCCTCCCATCCAAGTACTAACCAGGCCTTATTTAAAAGCTTAGACCATTAGTGAAGAAGACTAAGAAGAACTTTTGAAAAAACTCAAACTCTTTCATGCTTTCTGAAGAATCTCAGAGACTTTTTAAGGCTTTTTGAAGCTCAGGCACTCTTTTTTTTTTTTTAAAAAGCTTACAGCACCTGGTATTCCCAGGCGGTCTCCCATCCAAGTACTAACCAGGCCCGACCCTGCTTAGCTTCCGAGATCAGACGAGATCGGGCGTGCCCAAGGTGGTATGGCCGTAAGCGAATACTGCTGCCAAAATTGGGCTATTTAAAAGGTTAGACCATTAGTGAAGAAAACTAAGAACAACTTTTGAAAAAACTCAAGCTCTTTCATGCTTTCTGAAGAATCTCAGAGACTTTTTAAGGCTTTTTGAAGAAGCTCAGGGACTCTTTTTTTTTTTCTTAAAAAAGCTTACAACACCTAGTATTCCCATGCGGCCTCCCATCCAAGTACTAACCAGGCCTTATTTAAAAGCTTAGACCATTAGTGAAGAAGACTAAGAAGAACTTTTGAAAAAACTCAAACTCTTTCATGCTTTCTGAAGAATCTCAGAGACTTTTTAAGGCTTTTTGAAGCTCAGGCACTCTTTTTTTTTTTTTTTTTTTTTTTAAAAGCTTACAGCACCTGGTATTCCCAGGCGGTCTCCCATCCAAGTACTAACCAGGCCCGACCCTGCTTAGCTTCCGAGATCAGACGAGATCGGGCGTGCCCAAGGTGGTATGGCCGTAAGCTAAAACTGCTGCCAAAATTGGGCTATTTAAAAGGTTAGACCATTAGTGAAGAAAACTAAGAACAACTTTTGAAAAAACTCAAGCTCTTTCATGCTTTCTGAAGAATCTCAGAGACTTTTTAAGGCTTTTTGAAGAAGCTCAGGGACTCTTTTTTTTTTTTCTTAAAAAAGCTTACAACACCTAGTATTCCCATGCGGCCTCCCATCCAAGTACTAACCAGGCCTTATTTAAAAGCTTAGACCATTAGTGAAGAAGACTAAGAAGAACTTTTGAAAAAACTCAAACTCTTTCATGCTTTCTGAAGAATCTCAGAGACTTTTTAAGGCTTTTTGAAGCTCAGGCACTCTTTTTTTTTTTTTTTTTTTTTTAAAAGCTTACAGCACCTGGTATTCCCAGGCGGTCTCCCATCCAAGTACTAACCAGGCCCGACCCTGCTTAGCTTCCGAGATCAGACGAGATCGGGCGTGCCCAAGGTGGTATGGCCGTAAGCTAAAACTGCTGCCAAAATTGGGCTATTTAAAAGGTTAGACCATTAGTGAAGAAAACTAAGAACAACTTTTGAAAAAACTCAAGCTCTTTCATGCTTTCTGAAGAATCTCAGAGACTTTTTAAGGCTTTTTGAAGAAGCTCAGGGACTCTTTTTTTTTTTTCTTAAAAAAGCTTACAACACCTAGTATTCCCATGCGGCCTCCCATCCAAGTACTAACCAGGCCTTATTTAAAAGCTTAGACCATTAGTGAAGAAGACTAAGAAGAACTTTTGAAAAAACTCAAACTCTTTCATGCTTTCTGAAGAATCTCAGAGACTTTTTAAGGCTTTTTGAAGCTCAGGCACTCTTTTTTTTTTTTTTTTTTTTTTAAAAGCTTACAGCACCTGGTATTCCCAGGCGGTCTCCCATCCAAGTACTAACCAGGCCCGACCCTGCTTAGCTTCCGAGATCAGACGAGATCGGGCGTGCCCAAGGTGGTATGGCCGTAAGCTAAAACTGCTGCCAAAATTGGGCTATTTAAAAGGTTAGACCATTAGTGAAGAAAACTAAGAACAACTTTTGAAAAAACTCAAGCTCTTTCATGCTTTCTGAAGAATCTCAGAGACTTTTTAAGGCTTTTTGAAGAAGCTCAGGGACTCTTTTTTTTTTTTCTTAAAAAAGCTTACAACACCTAGTATTCCCATGCGGCCTCCCATCCAAGTACTAACCAGGCCTTATTTAAAAGCTTAGACCATTAGTGAAGAAGACTAAGAAGAACTTTTGAAAAAACTCAAACTCTTTCATGCTTTCTGAAGAATCTCAGAGACTTTTTAAGGCTTTTTGAAGCTCAGGCACTCTTTTTTTTTTTTTTTTTTTTTTAAAAGCTTACAGCACCTGGTATTCCCAGGCGGTCTCCCATCCAAGTACTAACCAGGCCCGACCCTGCTTAGCTTCCGAGATCAGACGAGATCGGGCGTGCCCAAGGTGGTATGGCCGTAAGCTAAAACTGCTGCCAAAATTGGGCTATTTAAAAGGTTAGACCATTAGTGAAGAAAACTAAGAACAACTTTTGAAAAAACTCAAGCTCTTTCATGCTTTCTGAAGAATCTCAGAGACTTTTTAAGGCTTTTTGAAGAAGCTCAGGGACTCTTTTTTTTTTTTCTTAAAAAAGCTTACAACACCTAGTATTCCCATGCGGCCTCCCATCCAAGTACTAACCAGGCCTTATTTAAAAGCTTAGACCATTAGTGAAGAAGACTAAGAAGAACTTTTGAAAAAACTCAAACTCTTTCATGCTTTCTGAAGAATCTCAGAGACTTTTTAAGGCTTTTTGAAGCTCAGGCACTCTTTTTTTTTTTCTTAAAAAAGCTTACAACACCCAGTATTCCCATGCGGCCTCCCATCCAAGTACTAACCAGGCCTTATTTAAAAGCTTAGACCATTAGTGAAGAAGACTAAGAAGAACTTTTGAAAAAACTCAAACTCTTTCATGCTTTCTGAAGAATCTCAGAGACTTTTTAAGGCTTTTTGAAGCTCAGGCACTCTTTTTTTTTTTTTAAAAAGCTTACAGCACCTGGTATTCCCAGGCGGTCTCCCATCCAAGTACTAACCAGGCCCGACCCTGCTTAGCTTCCGAGATCAGACGAGATCGGGCGTGCCCAAGGTGGTATGGCCGTAAGCGAATACTGCTGCCAAAATTGGGCTATTTAAAAGGTTAGACCATTAGTGAAGAAAACTAAGAACAACTTTTGAAAAAACTCAAACTCTTTCATGCTTTCTGAAGAATCTCAGAGACTTTTTAAGGCTTTTTGAAGCTCAGGCACTCTTTTTTTTTTTTTTAAAAGCTTACAGCACCTGGTATTCCCAGGCGGTCTCCCATCCAAGTACTAACCAGGCCCGACCCTGCTTAGCTTCCGAGATCAGACGAGATCGGGCGTGCCCAAGGTGGTATGGCCGTAAGCTAAAACTGCTGCCAAAATTGGGCTATTTAAAAGGTTAGACCATTAGTGAAGAAAACTAAGAACAACTTTTGAAAAAACTCAAGCTCTTTCATGCTTTCTGAAGAATCTCAGAGACTTTTTAAGGCTTTTTGAAGAAGCTCAGGGACTCTTTTTTTTTTTTCTTAAAAAAGCTTACAACACCTAGTATTCCCATGCGGCCTCCCATCCAAGTACTAACCAGGCCTTATTTAAAAGCTTAGACCATTAGTGAAGAAGACTAAGAAGAACTTTTGAAAAAACTCAAACTCTTTCATGCTTTCTGAAGAATCTCAGAGACTTTTTAAGGCTTTTTGAAGCTCAGGCACTCTTTTTTTTTTTTTTTTTTTTTTTAAAAGCTTACAGCACCTGGTATTCCCAGGCGGTCTCCCATCCAAGTACTAACCAGGCCCGACCCTGCTTAGCTTCCGAGATCAGACGAGATCGGGCGTGCCCAAGGTGGTATGGCCGTAAGCTAAAACTGCTGCCAAAATTGGGCTATTTAAAAGGTTAGACCATTAGTGAAGAAAACTAAGAACAACTTTTGAAAAAACTCAAGCTCTTTCATGCTTTCTGAAGAATCTCAGAGACTTTTTAAGGCTTTTTGAAGAAGCTCAGGGACTCTTTTTTTTTTTTCTTAAAAAAGCTTACAACACCTAGTATTCCCATGCGGCCTCCCATCCAAGTACTAACCAGGCCTTATTTAAAAGCTTAGACCATTAGTGAAGAAGACTAAGAAGAACTTTTGAAAAAACTCAAACTCTTTCATGCTTTCTGAAGAATCTCAGAGACTTTTTAAGGCTTTTTGAAGCTCAGGCACTCTTTTTTTTTTTTTTTTTTTTTTAAAAGCTTACAGCACCTGGTATTCCCAGGCGGTCTCCCATCCAAGTACTAACCAGGCCCGACCCTGCTTAGCTTCCGAGATCAGACGAGATCGGGCGTGCCCAAGGTGGTATGGCCGTAAGCTAAAACTGCTGCCAAAATTGGGCTATTTAAAAGGTTAGACCATTAGTGAAGAAAACTAAGAACAACTTTTGAAAAAACTCAAGCTCTTTCATGCTTTCTGAAGAATCTCAGAGACTTTTTAAGGCTTTTTGAAGAAGCTCAGGGACTCTTTTTTTTTTTTCTTAAAAAAGCTTACAACACCTAGTATTCCCATGCGGCCTCCCATCCAAGTACTAACCAGGCCTTATTTAAAAGCTTAGACCATTAGTGAAGAAGACTAAGAAGAACTTTTGAAAAAACTCAAACTCTTTCATGCTTTCTGAAGAATCTCAGAGACTTTTTAAGGCTTTTTGAAGCTCAGGCACTCTTTTTTTTTTTCTTAAAAAAGCTTACAACACCCAGTATTCCCATGCGGCCTCCCATCCAAGTACTAACCAGGCCTTATTTAAAAGCTTAGACCATTAGTGAAGAAGACTAAGAAGAACTTTTGAAAAAACTCAAACTCTTTCATGCTTTCTGAAGAATCTCAGAGACTTTTTAAGGCTTTTTGAAGCTCAGGCACTCTTTTTTTTTTTTTAAAAAGCTTACAGCACCTGGTATTCCCAGGCGGTCTCCCATCCAAGTACTAACCAGGCCCGACCCTGCTTAGCTTCCGAGATCAGACGAGATCGGGCGTGCCCAAGGTGGTATGGCCGTAAGCGAATACTGCTGCCAAAATTGGGCTATTTAAAAGGTTAGACCATTAGTGAAGAAAACTAAGAACAACTTTTGAAAAAACTCAAGCTCTTTCATGCTTTCTGAAGAATCTCAGAGACTTTTTAAGGCTTTTTGAAGAAGCTCAGGGACTCTTTTTTTTTTTCTTAAAAAAGCTTACAACACCTAGTATTCCCATGCGGCCTCCCATCCAAGTACTAACCAGGCCTTATTTAAAAGCTTAGACCATTAGTGAAGAAGACTAAGAAGAACTTTTGAAAAAACTCAAACTCTTTCATGCTTTCTGAAGAATCTCAGAGACTTTTTAAGGCTTTTTGAAGCTCAGGCACTCTTTTTTTTTTTTTTTTTTTTTTTAAAAGCTTACAGCACCTGGTATTCCCAGGCGGTCTCCCATCCAAGTACTAACCAGGCCCGACCCTGCTTAGCTTCCGAGATCAGACGAGATCGGGCGTGCCCAAGGTGGTATGGCCGTAAGCTAAAACTGCTGCCAAAATTGGGCTATTTAAAAGGTTAGACCATTAGTGAAGAAAACTAAGAACAACTTTTGAAAAAACTCAAGCTCTTTCATGCTTTCTGAAGAATCTCAGAGACTTTTTAAGGCTTTTTGAAGAAGCTCAGGGACTCTTTTTTTTTTTTCTTAAAAAAGCTTACAACACCTAGTATTCCCATGCGGCCTCCCATCCAAGTACTAACCAGGCCTTATTTAAAAGCTTAGACCATTAGTGAAGAAGACTAAGAAGAACTTTTGAAAAAACTCAAACTCTTTCATGCTTTCTGAAGAATCTCAGAGACTTTTTAAGGCTTTTTGAAGCTCAGGCACTCTTTTTTTTTTTTTTTTTTTTTAAAAGCTTACAGCACCTGGTATTCCCAGGCGGTCTCCCATCCAAGTACTAACCAGGCCCGACCCTGCTTAGCTTCCGAGATCAGACGAGATCGGGCGTGCCCAAGGTGGTATGGCCGTAAGCTAAAACTGCTGCCAAAATTGGGCTATTTAAAAGGTTAGACCATTAGTGAAGAAAACTAAGAACAACTTTTGAAAAAACTCAAGCTCTTTCATGCTTTCTGAAGAATCTCAGAGACTTTTTAAGGCTTTTGAAGAAGCTCAGGGACTCTTTTTTTTTTTCTTAAAAAAGCTTACAACACCTAGTATTCCCATGCGGCCTCCCATCCAAGTACTAACCAGGCCTTATTTAAAAGCTTAGACCATTAGTGAAGAAGACTAAGAAGAACTTTTGAAAAAACTCAAACTCTTTCATGCTTTCTGAAGAATCTCAGAGACTTTTTAAGGCTTTTTGAAGCTCAGGCACTCTTTTTTTTTTTTTTTTTTTTTTAAAAGCTTACAGCACCTGGTATTCCCAGGCGGTCTCCCATCCAAGTACTAACCAGGCCCGACCCTGCTTAGCTTCCGAGATCAGACGAGATCGGGCGTGCCCAAGGTGGTATGGCCGTAAGCTAAAACTGCTGCCAAAATTGGGCTATTTAAAAGGTTAGACCATTAGTGAAGAAAACTAAGAACAACTTTTGAAAAAACTCAAGCTCTTTCATGCTTTCTGAAGAATCTCAGAGACTTTTTAAGGCTTTTTGAAGAAGCTCAGGGACTCTTTTTTTTTTTCTTAAAAAAGCTTACAACACCTAGTATTCCCATGCGGCCTCCCATCCAAGTACTAACCAGGCCTTATTTAAAAGCTTAGACCATTAGTGAAGAAGACTAAGAAGAACTTTTGAAAAAACTCAAACTCTTTCATGCTTTCTGAAGAATCTCAGAGACTTTTTAAGGCTTTTTGAAGCTCAGGCACTCTTTTTTTTTTTTTTTTTTTTTTAAAAGCTTACAGCACCTGGTATTCCCAGGCGGTCTCCCATCCAAGTACTAACCAGGCCCGACCCTGCTTAGCTTCCGAGATCAGACGAGATCGGGCGTGCCCAAGGTGGTATGGCCGTAAGCTAAAACTGCTGCCAAAATTGGGCTATTTAAAAGGTTAGACCATTAGTGAAGAAAACTAAGAACAACTTTTGAAAAAACTCAAGCTCTTTCATGCTTTCTGAAGAATCTCAGAGACTTTTTAAGGCTTTTTGAAGAAGCTCAGGGACTCTTTTTTTTTTTCTTAAAAAGCTTACAACACCTAGTATTCCCATGCGGCCTCCCATCCAAGTACTAACCAGGCCTTATTTAAAAGCTTAGACCATTAGTGAAGAAGACTAAGAAGAACTTTTGAAAAAACTCAAACTCTTTCATGCTTTCTGAAGAATCTCAGAGACTTTTTAAGGCTTTTTGAAGCTCAGGCACTCTTTTTTTTTTTCTTAAAAAAGCTTACAACACCCAGTATTCCCATGCGGCCTCCCATCCAAGTACTAACCAGGCCTTATTTAAAAGCTTAGACCATTAGTGAAGAAGACTAAGAAGAACTTTTGAAAAAACTCAAACTCTTTCATGCTTTCTGAAGAATCTCAGAGACTTTTTAAGGCTTTTGAAGCTCAGGCACTCTTTTTTTTTTTTTAAAAAGCTTACAGCACCTGGTATTCCCAGGCGGTCTCCCATCCAAGTACTAACCAGGCCCGACCCTGCTTAGCTTCCGAGATCAGACGAGATCGGGCGTGCCCAAGGTGGTATGGCCGTAAGCGAATACTGCTGCCAAAATTGGGCTATTTAAAAGGTTAGACCATTAGTGAAGAAAACTAAGAACAACTTTTGAAAAAACTCAAACTCTTTCATGCTTTCTGAAGAATCTCAGAGACTTTTTAAGGCTTTTTGAAGCTCAGGCACTCTTTTTTTTTTTTTTAAAAGCTTACAGCACCTGGTATTCCCAGGCGGTCTCCCATCCAAGTACTAACCAGGCCCGACCCTGCTTAGCTTCCGAGATCAGACGAGATCGGGCGTGCCCAAGGTGGTATGGCCGTAAGCTAAAACTGCTGCCAAAATTGGGCTATTTAAAAGGTTAGACCATTAGTGAAGAAAACTAAGAACAACTTTTGAAAAAACTCAAGCTCTTTCATGCTTTCTGAAGAATCTCAGAGACTTTTTAAGGCTTTTTGAAGAAGCTCAGGGACTCTTTTTTTTTTTTCTTAAAAAAGCTTACAACACCTAGTATTCCCATGCGGCCTCCCATCCAAGTACTAACCAGGCCTTATTTAAAAGCTTAGACCATTAGTGAAGAAGACTAAGAAGAACTTTTGAAAAAACTCAAACTCTTTCATGCTTTCTGAAGAATCTCAGAGACTTTTTAAGGCTTTTGAAGCTCAGGCACTCTTTTTTTTTTTTTTTTTTTTTTAAAAGCTTACAGCACCTGGTATTCCCAGGCGGTCTCCCATCCAAGTACTAACCAGGCCCGACCCTGCTTAGCTTCCGAGATCAGACGAGATCGGGCGTGCCCAAGGTGGTATGGCCGTAAGCTAAAACTGCTGCCAAAATTGGGCTATTTAAAAGGTTAGACCATTAGTGAAGAAAACTAAGAACAACTTTTGAAAAAACTCAAGCTCTTTCATGCTTTCTGAAGAATCTCAGAGACTTTTTAAGGCTTTTTGAAGAAGCTCAGGGACTCTTTTTTTTTTTCTTAAAAAAGCTTACAACACCTAGTATTCCCATGCGGCCTCCCATCCAAGTACTAACCAGGCCTTATTTAAAAGCTTAGACCATTAGTGAAGAAGACTAAGAAGAACTTTTGAAAAAACTCAAACTCTTTCATGCTTTCTGAAGAATCTCAGAGACTTTTTAAGGCTTTTTGAAGCTCAGGCACTCTTTTTTTTTTTTTTTTTTTTTAAAAGCTTACAGCACCTGGTATTCCCAGGCGGTCTCCCATCCAAGTACTAACCAGGCCCGACCCTGCTTAGCTTCCGAGATCAGACGAGATCGGGCGTGCCCAAGGTGGTATGGCCGTAAGCTAAAACTGCTGCCAAAATTGGGCTATTTAAAAGGTTAGACCATTAGTGAAGAAAACTAAGAACAACTTTTGAAAAAACTCAAGCTCTTTCATGCTTTCTGAAGAATCTCAGAGACTTTTTAAGGCTTTTTGAAGAAGCTCAGGGACTCTTTTTTTTTTTTCTTAAAAAGCTTACAACACCTAGTATTCCCATGCGGCCTCCCATCCAAGTACTAACCAGGCCTTATTTAAAAGCTTAGACCATTAGTGAAGAAGACTAAGAAGAACTTTTGAAAAAACTCAAACTCTTTCATGCTTTCTGAAGAATCTCAGAGACTTTTTAAGGCTTTTTGAAGCTCAGGCACTCTTTTTTTTTTTTTTTTTTTTTTAAAAGCTTACAGCACCTGGTATTCCCAGGCGGTCTCCCATCCAAGTACTAACCAGGCCCGACCCTGCTTAGCTTCCGAGATCAGACGAGATCGGGCGTGCCCAAGGTGGTATGGCCGTAAGCTAAAACTGCTGCCAAAATTGGGCTATTTAAAAGGTTAGACCATTAGTGAAGAAAACTAAGAACAACTTTTGAAAAAACTCAAGCTCTTTCATGCTTTCTGAAGAATCTCAGAGACTTTTTAAGGCTTTTTGAAGAAGCTCAGGGACTCTTTTTTTTTTTTCTTAAAAAAGCTTACAACACCTAGTATTCCCATGCGGCCTCCCATCCAAGTACTAACCAGGCCTTATTTAAAAGCTTAGACCATTAGTGAAGAAGACTAAGAAGAACTTTTGAAAAAACTCAAACTCTTTCATGCTTTCTGAAGAATCTCAGAGACTTTTTAAGGCTTTTTGAAGCTCAGGCACTCTTTTTTTTTTTCTTAAAAAAGCTTACAACACCCAGTATTCCCATGCGGCCTCCCATCCAAGTACTAACCAGGCCTTATTTAAAAGCTTAGACCATTAGTGAAGAAGACTAAGAAGAACTTTTGAAAAAAACTCAAACTCTTTCATGCTTT
>NW_027509029.1:0-71712 GCF_051911475.1 Siphateles boraxobius
TTATGATGAGATTATTATATTTTCATGTCAATCTGTGTTTTGACCACGAACCATGAGCTGTCACTTTAATTCACCACGTGCAGCACAGCCAAAATAGACTCGGAACGATCTCTGTACTGCTGTATACGCACAGCACCAGGAGCGCTCAATATCCGCTCTTTGCCAGTTTCACATTTAATTTTAAATAATAGACTATTGTTATTTTATTTTATTTATGTTGATTACGAATAGCGAACAGCATGAGTAAGAGCTACATCATAGGATGCGCAATATGACGGGAGACATGAAGTGGGTCTGACATGATTTTGACCACTTCATTAAGTTTTGTTTTGTAGAAAGACTTACTTTAAAGTGAATTTCGTTTTGTAGAATTTGTATCTTAATTTGAATCAATATTTAATCAACCAATGGCCTGAATTTAATAAATAAGAAGCAAACCAAGAACATCGGGTTTGGATTAAAGTGGGTATCAAACGAACATGTTTCCGCGGCCTTTAATGCCGAAACAATATGTCTTTCTGCTTTTAATGAATATCTTGCATGTCTCAATTACAGTAAGTCTCTAGGAAGTTATGATATTTGTGGCTTTAAAGCAATATGCTGTATTGTATAAAGTGGTATAAATAAACGTGCTGCGACTTGACTAGGAGTGCTGAAATGCAGAGATGGTATAAACATCCACTTCAGATTTTTAACTATTTTATTTTTTTATGGCTTGAACGAGACGTCCACAGATCCCGCTGCTTCAAGATATATATATATTTAAAAAATAAATAAAATAAAAACCTTTTTATTAGGCCTACAGACAATTCCAAATGTGCTAAGTCCAAGTTTGACTTAAACAATTCAATTCAAGATTTTATTTTAGAAAAATACAATACATAATACATAATTATTTTTAAAAATACACATTTAAAAGAAAACCTAATGAAATATGTAGCATTAGCCATTATGGAAATACAGGCATCTCACAACTCTTTATTATTTACAGTCCATAAAAATAGGGCATGTATTATACGATTATATATAATACGAGAATATATTTACAATTTTCCCTTGTATTTTCTACTGAGGCATTGTATTGTGTTGTGTTTTAGGGTTAACGGAAAATTCCGTAAAATTACTGAATAAAGTCTTGGCAAAAAAATGACCATTACATTTTCCATCTTTAGCCCCCTTTTTCCACAATGGTCCCTTAAAATTAACGCCAGAAATTCTGATTCTGATTCTACAGAAAATTTATAATTTAGTGTTACAAAAAAAACGTCATATAATCGTTATATTATATGACATCAGAATGAACAAGGTAGTAGAAAATATATTATTCACTGTTAGCAATATGAATGTATATTTTAAGGCAATGGCAGCGTGATAATAAATAATTTATATGTGAAATATATTACAGTCTTGTATGATGGTCAAGAGCACCTGTAGTCCTCCTTGGGCTGGCGTCATCTCTTGTTTTAATAGTTCAATCGTTTAGGAAGGCTCTACCTCCTTTCGTGTATCCTGGGAACTGCTAAAAGAGTCTTATGATCTTAAAAAGCGAAATGGACTATATCGTGAAGCATCTACCTAAGCCCATCTAAATCATTATAATCAGCAATAAAGGGACCCACGGCAGCCACTGTACGAGGGCTTAAAACAGTTGCTGCTGTCATTTCCGTAATAAGTAGCCTACAGCCTGCTACTCAATCAGTTGTCAGCTATCGGGTAGTCTTCTGAAATTTAAAAGACATACACCAACAGACCAATACAAAAGAAACAAAGCGGAGATAAAAATACGGTCAGACCTTGGAGTTGAACCCCTGTCACTAAGAGCAAAACGACACAGCTCTCCATGCACGCAGACCAATGCCCTACTGAAGGTGTTAAGTTTGCTTGGTAATCTAATGTATTTCACAGATATGAATGTAAACAGAGGCTAAACTCATACTATATACCCACATATATTAAAGGAAAAAAGGGGGATACACGTACCCAATGAAGAAATAAAAATATGACACGATAACAGTCCTAACAACGTTAGATAAACAGAACCCTTGAGAGGATCGCCATTCAGATCGACAATCTACTACATAAGTCTTTCCATCTACTTCATTAGATGGGCTGAACTTTGAAGAAAAGGGTGGGGCTGATTATAATATTATACAAAACGCCGCTTTTTACGCCATCTTTGTCAGACAGAAGCGCAGCAAATTACAGCGCACTATGGATGGCCTGTGGCGTCAGAAACGGCGTCATTGGCTGGATATAAAAAACGCCGATAATGACGGCGCTTTTGCTTTGTAAACGCCGTAATTTGCGGCGTTTTTACAACAGAACGCCGTACTTTGCGGCGTCTTTTCATCTTAAACGCCGTAAAAAGCGGCGTTTTGAGAATGAAAGGCGTTTGGTTAGTGGCGAAATTTGACCCTTTTGGCGTTCCATAGCAGAGCGTAAGCAGCGCATGAGCAGTGCGTACCTATGGCGTTCCGATCGGTTCTTTAATTTGACTTTGCAACATGCACTCGTCTCAATGAACGTGATGTCTGCGTCTGCCGAACGTGACGTCTGCGTCTGCCGAACGTCTCGTCTGCGTCTGCCACATCACTCGTTCGTGTGCCGAACGTGACGTCTGCGTCTGCCGAACGTGACGTCTGCGTCTGCAGAACGTCTGCAGCAAGGTGGTTTCCAGCACATTTCACACACTTATTCATTCTTTATTATTTTTCCCCACTGATCATCAGTTGTATTTTATTAGCAATAAGTGATTTTACCTTGCTTATTTATAGCTTTTTATTCCAAATAGTAAATATGAATTTACACAAATGATCATGTTAAAATTTTTGTTTGCCATTGTTTCTTGTCAACATATCCACAGATACTTATGAAGAAATCATAAAAAGTTGTTCTAGCATGTATGTATATTCAGCACTAGGAGTCTCTTGACCTACATAAAATAACGTACTTGTAAACATTTGGGCTTATTTAACTAACATAAATAATATTTGTAATTTGTAATATTTGTAATGTTTAATTTTAGAGTTTCGCCGAAGTTTGATTGACAGCCGATCTGACAGTCAACAGATTTATATAATACAGTTACACCTCAAAAGAGAAAGGCGAGCACAGTTTATTATTGAATAAATTGAGGTGTATTCTCAGTGTATAATTGTAAATGTTGCAGAAATTACTTGCCTTTTTGATCTTGATACTTCCTCAATATAGATATTTTATTATTTCCCATTTGTGAATTGAACTGTTCTCAAATATTTTAATTCTGCCTTTACACTGTATTTTCCTACACTAAAAAACATGCTACTATCTCTGTTTCTACACCTTCACAAAGCCGTTGAACAGGCTATTAGTAGGCATAGTCAAACTTGCATGTCTCAGACTAACTTAGCCTACTTTTTTCTCATACCTGCAAATGTTATTTAGTTTCCCCAATTAATTCAGATCTGCATCATTTGGCATGATGTTTTTACGATGGCAGATTGTAGTTGTATTATTTTTCGGATATCAGACATGATGTTTTAATATAATTTTACTAGGCTAATCATAGTTTTATATATAGGCCTATATATAAACATTTTATTTTTCCAATTCTATTCTTCTTTTTATTCCAAATAGTACATATGAATTTACACAAATTATTTTGTCTAAAAGATTGTTTTTTAACAGACATAGTTTTCAGAATATAATTTTTCTAGTTTAGCAAATTGCTGTAGCCTAGCCATTTTACAATTATAAAAAATTAAAATCACAATAACAACCCCAACAACAAGCTATAAAAATGCAATAGCCAATATTAATTTGGTTTCTTCATAATTCTATCTTTGTGGGGGCATTTGGCCCTCAAAACGTGGGTTAAACAAGAACACACACACATATCCTATATAAAAATCACAGACGCAAGTATCACGTTCATTGAGACGAGTGCAAGTTGCAAAGTCATATTAAAGAACCGATCAGAACGCCGGCCGCTGACACGCTGCACTGAGCCGTGTTGTACTGTGAATAGCGTGTTAAATACGTGTTAGCGCAAAAAAAAACATTACATAACTTCACTGCCACACGTGAATGACGCGTAACGTCTGACTCGACACTTCACTGCCACGCGTGATTTGCGTGACGTCTGCGTCACGTCAGCGTCTTAAATTGAATAGAAATAAATAGCAGAATAAAAAAAAAATAAGACGTTGAGTGAGACGTTCATTGAGACGAGTGCATGTTGCAAAGTCATATTAAAGAGCCGATCGGAACGCCATACCTACGGTGAGCGGAAGCAGGACACGCGCGTTTTGCTTTCACACTGGCAGTGTTGAACCGCGGTGTGTGTATAGACAGCAGGGGCGGAGGGTGGCTAATTGGGCTTAAGCCCCGAATGGTTTGTCAAAAGCCCCGAATCTTTTAGGTTTTTTAAAATAACTTCAACTTTGTTTAATTTCCTCTCAGAATTTCTGATGGAGCGGCAAAAAATTAAACAATGTGCGTGGTGGCGGACGGTAATGCATCGCGCATCACTCAGCTTGTTTGCCAACTGCCAATAAAAACTAACGAAGAAGAATAAAAATTAATCTTCTTCGCCGTTGTCATCAGGGGTTGGCCGCTTGCGGGCTGTTGTATGTTTAAACCGGCGTCGTAGCGAGCTTACTGGCTAACCGGCTGAAGTTATTATAGACATCATAAAGTTTTTTTATACGGAACACTAACAGTAAACTCACCGGCCGGAGAGAGATTCAGAAGCAGCGTCAGACGAACCGCGGACAAGTGTTACATGTGAATCTGCTGTTGTAGGCCTAACACTTGAGTTAAGTGATGACAACAATTCCAAGTACAGATGCATCAATATCGTCAATAAGTTATTTTCCCCCCCATACTTTAATTTAAAAAGTAAATCTTTAATATATTCTAGATTCATTACATAAAAAGTTAAATATTTCAAGCCTTTTATTGTTTTAATCATGATGATGGGCTTACAGCTCATGGAAATCAAAACTCTAGTACGCCTATCTCAAAATGTATTAGAATTTTAGAACAAAGAATTTTTTATACGACCTGACAAGATCTCTAATCAGCTAATCAACTCAAAACACCTGCAAAGGTTTCCTGAGAATTCAATCTGTCAGTTTTGTTCTGGTGGTGCAGCACAATGACCTTTTCCACAATATTACATTTTTTTGAGATGCTCCTGTAATAATGTAATAAACATATTAGTATTTACATAATTAAAGGAATTGTTATGGTGAACAGTGATAATGAATAAATGGTAGCAGCAGAGTATTGCTAATTAAATGAATATCACTGTCCACAATTTTATATGTAAGCTTTTTGGGCAACGCATCATTAATTTACTGTAACATATTGCACAATATCATCAATATTTAATGCAGCAATTCTGAACAAAAAGTATACATATTTAATAATAAGACACAGGTCTTTGGAACTTTTATTGCACACATGAGACTTAAATTATTCTCAGCGAGTTATGGTGGCGTTTTGGCCCCAGTCTAAAAGGGCTGCTATATAAGTTTTACACGCCACCAGATACCACTGTGTTTTACCTATTTAGGCAAACTTAAAAATAGTCAGATAATGGTTGCCTCTTTTTAGTTGCCAGGGGTGAAAATGAGTCATCCTTAACAATTTTGGTGTTTTGGATTCACTACAGCTGGAGAACAATTACACACAAAATAGGTTGTAGGCTCTACTCTGTGATTTTTATTTTTTTTACTGAGTAGGCCTAACTATCATAATTTTCCCAGGTAGTGTATAGATTTTTAGGCTTTCTAATATCTCAAACAGCCTGAAAAATAGTGCATTTAGCTGACGTAAATGGGGAAAAATCTCCAAGGGAGTATGCCCCTGCCTGGACCGCCCCTAGGTTTGGGCTAAGCCCCGAATGTTTACATCGTCTGGCTCCGCCCCTGATAGACAGAGTAGCCTACTGAGTAAGTTGGCATTGCTTTATTTCGTTTTCAAATACATTTAAGAAAAAAGACTTGTCAAGAAGCTTATTTTATTAATTAATATATTATATAACGTTTGGTTCATCTTCATGTTTTTGTAGTTTGGGCAACAAGTTTGTTTTTGGACATTTGCCCAGCCAGCACAGCCATGTGGGGCCCACATGGGTTTGACCTTGGCTATCTAACTGGGACCCAGCCAGTTTTGTCCAAGGTTTCCATATAGGCCCCACATGGGTTTGGCCAGATGAAATCTGTGAAATCAACTGAAGATAAAATACACTAAATCTCTCAAGATCTGATTAAACAACTCCACAAACAGCATTACCAGCTTCACTTATTACTAACCAGGTTTACTTTATTTCTGGTAGACTTCTACAGAAGTTCTTATTGAGAATTAACAGAGGTTAAGATGTTGATGATTTATTGAAAATAAGAGTTTGGTATGATGTCACCATTATAGTGATCAGTGTTTGTTTTTGTTGGGGTCTTGATTTTTTAAAATTAGTTTTTCTCTGCTCAGTTGTATCTGATTGTTATGTTGATAACAGCAAAAGACAATGCAATTGGATGCTATAAACTGATTGATGATAAGAATAAAATCATTGTGTGTGAGCTTTGCATGGGTGATATGTCATTCATTTGGTTTTATTGTTGTGATTCTATAGCAAGAGGTCCAGCAAAATTTTATCAGAACATCAAATGATTTTTAAAACACCATTTACATATTTTGGACCTTTACTCACACACAGACATCAAGAATCAGCATATGAATTTCAACAATGGTGACATGCTTCATGGTGCTTTGCTTCATGAGGGTGTGCTGGCTGGGTTTTTTCTTTTTAAATTGATGAAGGACATTTGATTGACTGTTTAAAACACAATAGATATCATAAATGCGATTTTTGGGTAAAGCTGCTGTGTATTTTGGCCATGATCAATGCACTTTAATTCAGCGTAAGCGGCGCTGCAAAAATAGACTGGGCGCCGAAACTATCGCGGCACTGCTGCACCTGCTCTGCTCCTGTTACGCGCTGCCGCACCGCCTCTGCGTGCGGTGTGAATGCTCTAAAGCCTGTTTTATGCTTTTGCGCCGAATCGGCGGCGTACCCCCGCAGACCCCTCTGTGTCGCCGCGAACGCCTCCGCCGTAGCTCGATGTGCACCTCCAAAAAATTGCAACTACGCGTCGAGGCGATGCAGACCACAAGGGCTGCGATTGGTCAGATGCACCGCGATGCAACTCAACCTGACGCAGAACCATAAAACGGCCACGACACCGTAGGAGTGATGGCGTAGCTACGCCATGGAGTTGACGCAGAAGCATAATGAGGCCTTAATCTGTTAACATGGGCGGCGAAAAAAATACGCGCTGCTCACCCCTAAAATCCACTGGATCCGTCTACGGAGCAGAATGTCAGTGTCGCGGATGACAGAGCTAATTGCGGGCATTATAGTCAATGCTCTAACGCCGGGTTCACACCAGACGCTAAAGCGACGCGGAAGTGCGCGGAACGGAGGCCGCTTCCTTTCGGCGCCCATGTTAACCTATGGTGTCGTTCACACTTCACGCGCCGTGAAGTGCCAGTTTCAGCGTCTGGTATTTTTTTCGCGAGCCGCGAGTGATCCGCGTCAATTCCGGAAGGAAGTTGTAAGGGGTGTACAGTTAAAGACCCAGAACCAGATATGAAGAATGAAGACCCAGATTCACAATTATAAAAAATTAAAGAAAATATTTACTGAAGATAGTTTGCAGTTTCATCAGCAGAAGTCAGCTTCAATACTCGCACAGGAGTTCGTAGGCCGCCCCGCTTACAGTTACAAAGATCACAGCAGTTATACGATTTCCAAGGTCTAAGCTACGTCATTGCTTACAGGATGAATGATTCTCATTGGCTATGAAATAGATAAACACAGTAATTTTCACACATATACAGATAGACTGAAGCATATCTCCATCGATTATGCAGCTGAAGTTAGGCACGTCATGACCTTCCAGGTCGCAGATTTGGGTTGCTGGGCGCCAGCATGTCCAGAACAACAACTCAGTCAATCTCCAATAATGCCAGTGGTTCCTTAACCTGTAACCAAGAAGACTAACACACACACCGACACACAGCTTTTCCAAGGTTGGATTTGGCCAGGCTCTCACTATAAACAGGAGAGTCCTCTCAAAACATCAAGATAATGCGTTCTTTCTCTCAAGGATAGCTAAACTTTAGTCTAACTGGAAAGAAAGGCTTTAACAAAGAAATGGCCCCTTAAACGATTGGCTTCAATGACCCCTATATGTTTAAACACATTGAAGACCTTTCTCAAACACAAAACAAGTCCCTATTTCATTTCTGGAAGCTGTGTTAAATAAGCAAGCACTGCATTCAGATATCAAATACAGACATTAAAGAATACATGAAAAGAACATTTCAGTAATCACACTGGTAACTTATATAAATAAAGTAAAATCTCCAGAGAAGTCATTCAATTCATTTGATATTTAGAAGGAAAAATATTGATTAATACCTTAATTATAATCAATCATTACATATACATTGAAGCAGCAGTGGATTCCAATCCACCCCCTTCAAAGTTACACCAAGAAACACTTGACCATCAGGTCAATTGTCAAAATATGAGCAATTTTCAAATTATAATACCCTATAATACCCTATAATCAAAAGATATAGGGCAAGGACTCTCCTCCTCTCTACTCGTAACCCCTAAAATCCACTGGATCTGTCTAAGGCGCAGAATGTTTTATTTTGAAAATCGACCGGATCCTCTATGCCGTTCTGTGTCTGACTTCCTGCCCGGAACGATTTACTCTGTGCTGCTTGACGCGGCAAGCGGCGAAAATAGACCTGCTACCTATTCTCTGCGGAGTGGAGAGGAGCGGAGAGACGCTTCTGGGACGCTTCTCAGACGCGCTGCGTCCGCAGCTGGTGGACTTAAGAGCATTGACTATAATGGCCGCGATTAGCTCCGGCATCCGCGCCGCTGACATTCCACGCCGTAGACGGATCCAGTGGATTTTAGGGGTAACGGTGCAGATCCACTAGTCCGTGCGACACTTCTGTTGCGCCGCGCTCCACTTTATTCCTATGGGTGACGTCACGCGACTTTAACGCGCCCGCAAAGCATCCCGGGAAGGCGGCGCTTCATTTGGAAAATTTGCTGCGCGTCAAACAGCTGGCCGAAGACCATCTTTATGCAAATGAATTCCGTTGAACACGACGCGACTATCCAATAGAAGCAGAGCATATGTAGACGGGGGGAAGTCTCTCGCAGGTCCTCTGTTCTAGACTGGCCGCTGGCTCAAAACCACACCCATAGCGGTAAACTTGAGGAACGCCCATCAAAGTACAAATGTGGGGAGGCGTCGCGACACCACGCTACAGTCGTGTCGCAAAAGTGGATCTCTACCGTTAGTCCACCAGCTGCAGACGCAGCGCGTCTCAGAAGCGTCCCAGAAGCGTCTCTCCGCTCCGCTCCGCAGAGAATAGGTAGCAGGTCTATTTTCGCCGCTTGGCGCGTCAACGATGCAGAAGTATAAATTAAAACCAATGCGTAGTCTACGGCGTAGAGGCTCCGCCGTAGGTCCGACGCAGAAGTATAAATCAGCCGTAACGCATGCAGTGTGAAACCGGCGTCACACAAGAAGCAGGAGCAGCGCGTGAGCGTCAAGCAGGAGCGTTGCGTGAGCAGCAGTGAAGCAGGGGTTTCGGCGGCGAGTCTATTTTTGCTGCGCTGCTCACGCTCAATTAAAGTGAAAGCACTTTTGATGGACAAAATAAGTTTGATTTCACACAAAAAGTGCCCCAAATGCACAGAATAGGCCTAAGCATGTCTAGTGAGTTTTAACAAGAACTGGAGTACGCAAAAAAAGGAACTGGAGTAGGCAAAAAAAAAAAAAAAATGAAGACTCAAATATATTTATAGAAGATTTAAGCTACACATTTAAATTTGTTTTTAATTATTCAGTTTGAGTGCAAGTATGGTGTGGGCCTATGATAAAAAAAAAAAACGAAAGTAAACTTAACTAGCCAGAAAATATTATATATAAACTTTCTTTTAGTTTATGAAATACACAGACAGCTATAGGCTAGTACAACCCAAATCAAAATAGACTATGACTGAAACGACAAGATTGGATATGTTTTCTTTGTTGTTTACCATTTACATGGTTTACCAACTTCTAAAAACAAATTTATAGTTGTCTTTGTAAATAATTGCTCGCTTATATGTCCTTTGGAGCCGCTGCTGTGACGCTGTACAACGTGAATGCTTCCAGTGTGAATACTCTCGCGCGTCTGCAGCTGCAGTGACGATGTAGTTACGCTGACGCTCTGCTCAAGCATCGCTCACGCTTGTGGTGTGAAAGAGCCGTTACTCTTGATGCAGTTGGCCATCAATATATCAGGCCTACTACCAGCTTGGAATAGTAGAAGAATGGATGAATGTAATCGAGTCTCTTATCTGGCACAGGAATGGAGTGAGCAGAGCGGGTCTAGGAGACGGAAGACTGGCTGAAGGCCTAAGGGCCAGACTGCAGGAATGGCAGGTAAGTAGCACGAAACAGGTATACAGATCATAGGGTAGAAGAATCCCGAAGGAGAGTCAGGAAGTCGATGGCGTATCGACGAGACCAGACAGTGAACTGAAGGTACTGATGGTATATTTAAGGTGTCGATGATGAGAGTGCGGATTGTAGGCAGGTGACGATGACAGGTGCAGGTGATTAATATTCAGGGCATGCGGAACGAGTGGGCGGAGCGTGGAGGTCTGCTGCTGCTGGTGGTGTTTCCTTGACAATATAAGCATTCAAAATTTAAAGTTCTAGTCCCGTAGAACGCCCATCAAACAAAACAAAGAGCTGCTCAGTCTGTCTGAAAACAGACGAGCAGGACACATAAGTTCTCAGCGCCCTGACAGGGCATAGGAGACTCGTATCCTCCTCCTCATCAAGAACCGAAAGGGCGGACAGGGAAATCACCTGGGCCCTGAACGGTGTGTTGAGGGATTTGGCCATGTACCCATGCCTTGGTTTGAGTATGACTTTCGAGTCATTAGGCCCGAATTCCATACATGTCGCGCTCACCGAGAGCGCTTGTAAATCCCCAATGCACTTCACCGAAGCGAGAGCCACAAGAAACACTGTTTTGAAAGACAAATTTTTCATGTCTGACAAATGGATTGGCTCGAATGGGGCACCTTTCATGGCTTCCAAAACCGTAGAAAGGTCCCACACGGGGACTGAAGGAGGTCTGGGAGGGTTCAGCCTCCTAGCTCCTTTGAGGAATCGTACAACCAGATCTATTCTCCCCAGTGACTGGCCAGACGCCGGTTTAGTAAACAATGCTATGGCCGCCACATTAACTTTGAGCGTGGATGGGGTTCTGCCCTTATCCAGTAGCTCTTGAAGGAATGAAAGAACCTCCGTAACCCCGTAGTCTAGGGGTGAAAGGCCCTGAGCTTGACACCAGCCAGAGAACACAGACCATTTTGAGGAATAGAGCCGTCTAGTAGACGGGGCTCTAGCCTGTGTGATCGTGTTTGACACTCTCACCGGGAGGCTAGCGGGTACCCGTTGATGGCCCATGCATGCAGGGACCATAGCTCCGGGCGAGGATGCCAGATCGAGCCCTTGGCCTGAGAGAGGAGGTCTTTTCTCATCGGTATTGCACTGCACTGAGAACACCGTCGGCCTGAGCTGACTGAATGTGTGTTGGTTTCGTTTTTATAGAAACCGTGGGACATGTATCATGTAGTGTTTGTGGGCACTGTGTCGTGGGCATACTCACTACGTTTAATGTACAATCGACATGAGTCGATTTCATTTGTGCGAGGCCTGTACTGTAATGGGCTGTGTTTGTGTGTTGGAATGAGCACTGAGCAGTGGGCAGTTTTATAACACTAATAACACCGTCGGCCGTGGCCGGAATACCAGAAAATACATTATTTTTGAGATTTATCTGGGTCGCTGTAAAAACGGTGTTTGTGTGCAGGCAAGCGGGTTGTGGTACCTGGATGTTTACTGCAAAATACACTGGGACAGTCACATTGTTTGGAACTGAACGAGCGAGAAGTTTTGGTGAAAATCCGGCCGCAGTGGGATTTGAACACCGTCATTTTCCTAGGGGGGCTAGGAAGGTTTTTGACACCTCAGGCTTTATCTCAATCCTTGGCCGGGGCCCGTGTGGAGGGGGGCGGCGGCCAACAGAGCGAGAGTGCGGCCTCTGGTCTCGGGCCTGGCGGCGCTGAGGAGTGGTGGCGGTGGGCTGCGGCTGCGGCTGGGTGCTCCGAGCAGACGGCTGTTTTGAGCAACCTGCTGCGGAACTAGAGCGATTCAGCAAGAAGTGCTTCATTGCCTGTGACGTCTTCTGAACCTGAAGACGGCGGCCATTGTCCGTCGGTGAGCGACTCGAGTGATGCCGGCGAAGCTGGCGGGCGAACCGGCAAGTTTTGGCGGGCAGGAGAAGGCTCGGGTGCGTGCTGAGCACAGCGCTTCTTGCGGCGCGGCACTACAGTAGGCAGAAGTGCAGGCTCTGAGAAAGATGCCAGGCGAGTCCTCAGAGTCACCATGGGCATCAGCTCGCAATGAGGGCATCCGCCATCAGCGTGCGCGAGAGCCGCGTGATCCTCACCCAGGCAGGAAACGCAGATGACATGGCAGTCCTCGTCGCTGAGTGCGGCTCGGCACGAGCCACAGGAATTGTTGGGCATCTTGAAAAAGACGCTAGCTCTTTTAGAGAGGGAGAATGTGAGTAGCAACGGCGAACACACACTCTCAGCAGAGTAAAAGGATATAGACGCCGGAAAGTAGCAGGTATGGCGACTGAAGGCGACGAGGTGAAGGCCAGCGACTTCAGGTTCAAGGCTCGTCCCGCAGAAGGCTTGTTCTCAATGGCGCGGCTTCTCACTCTGGATCCAGCGATGCGTGAGCTTCGCTGAAGAGATGCAAATCAGTTTGTATCAGCCTGTCGAGCTATATTTATAGGTCAAGGCCATGCCTATTTCGGCGGGACGTGACGTAGTGGCACGAAGCGCCCCCGTTGGATATGGCGTCACGCAGGGCCTCTCTCAATAGGCTGGTGCTGTTGCCGCAGGTCAGCCAATAGGCACACAAGCCGCCTTGCCTATGTCTGCATGCTGCCACAACGCGTTTTACATTAATTCAAAATTAAGGATAATTTTTGGGTTCAATATCTCATGGAAAAGAGGTTTTCCCCATAGCGTAAGATATTACGCAGTACGAGAGAAACACTCGTAAGAGAACCTTCTCTGTCTAGTCTGTCGGTGTCAGTGTCCTCTTTGTCCGCAATTTTTCTCTGCTTGAGAAAATGCAGTGGTCCAATCAGTAGTTAAGAGCCTGAACTTGCTTATAGTAATTCGGAAATTAGTGGAAAAAAAATAAATACAGCACAGAAGAATGTCTAATTTAGCATGAGATTTCTTTGTTGAGCGTGAAACCGTGAGATTGAGGCTGAATGCGTGAGTGTCACGCCAGATGCGTGAGAGTTGGCAACCCTGCTTTTTCGCCCGAAGAAGATTTCATGAACTTTGTTCATCAAGTTCGTTGAAATTATCCATCCTCGATCACTTTTAGTCAGCTTTGACAAAACTCCTCTCAGCTAGCAGTATTTTCGAAGGGACTAACAGCCTTGTCACCTGACCTGATAACTGTGCGCTGATTCGCTAAAACAGACTCTTTTGGGTTGACATTTTAACAAATAAGAGACCATAAGTGTAGCACTAAATTTGTTAAAATGTTACACATTCTCTTAATATTGTTGTAAAATACATTAATGAAAAACAAGTAGGCCTACATATATACTATATAATTAGCGCAGCTGTTTAATGAGGCAGCAACATATGATAGATAGGACAGAGCAAGAAAGGCTATTAATCTTTCATTGCCCAAAAGTATTATGATATGAAAGGCTCCAATACTGTGCGGCACAAAGTGCTTTTGCGCATTCCGAGCACAGAATGATGCGCTTGAAGCAACATGGAGTCACAGCGTGCAGCGCTTCGAGTCCGCATTGAAAAGTTTAAAGCACAAAGGAAAGACATATTGATGCGTAGTGTATTATACAGTGTCTATCTATGCAATAGTTTATTGAGCCTTTTCCTTTAACAGTTTTAAATTTCAGTTACTGTGCACGTAAAGAACAATTTTGCTCTCTACTCTAGTGTTGTGTTCTAGCTTACACCCGGTAGAAAGTAACATAAATGTGATTAAGGTACGGCAATAAAGTCCAGGAAGTGGTTTTATGCGAAACCATAGACCTTTTTTTTTTTTACATTGAATCATCTTGGAGAGAGTTTCATCGTGTTGACTGTTGTAACAAAACACGCTTTGAACACTGAATGGAGAATGACTGATAGTCGTAGCGGAGGGTGCCTTTTGTGGGGCTTAACAATAATACAGAATATACGCAAAATATCGGATTTGGATCGGCCTCGTCTGACCGATACCCGATCCGGCAAAGAATGGGAGTATCGGAGCCGATACCGATACTAAATATCGGATTGGTGCATCCCTAGTTGTGTTCAAAAACAATAGGGGTGCGTGTCGGTTTCTGCTGCAAAACATGAACTCGCGATGCCTTGACAGTAGACAGTACCGGCTTTTGTGACAAGACATGTTTAGGGTTCAGTCAATCTTGTCAGGCGTCTATTTCAGCTGAGAAAAGTTACGTGAGGATGTGGAGTGTCAAAATAAAAGTACCGTATATTGATATTTTATGGGTGGCATCGATGCATCATATCGTTAGACATTTGATTGATGCATCGATCCATATAGATGTATTGTTACACCCCTGATGTTAAGTCAAGTGAGATGGCACGTGTGCATCAACCATAAAAATGTGACATAAATTTTGCTTGATTTTTAAAAGTACATTATATATCCCATCCTACCTAAAAATTTTTGTTGTGGCTTAATGGCCATGGGGAAATGATGGTCACATGGCAGCTGAGAACCACTGCTCTAAAGAACCTTTGGTGAAATGGATTATGAATGTTAAAGGTTCTACATGGAACCATTCATGCCAATAAAGAAGATTTAATTTTTAAGAGTGTATGATTGGTTGCATTTAGCACCCCCAGAGACTTTCAGAATAGATCTGTGACCTATTTTTGAGAGCTGATTTGATTGACAGTGCCAGTTAGTGTACATGCCTCATGGTTTTACACCCTAAACCCTCTGACGAAACGTTGCATTGCTTAATCAGGTCTGTGAAAGTAGGTCTGAAGTCACTCCAGGTTGAAGTGTGACAGAGGTGAAAGATGCACTCCTTTGTGATCAGTTGTGTGTCTGTTTGAGTTATTGTACAGCTTCTATCATAAAAGATAAATAATAGACCATATATTACCATTTTAAAACAAAACAAATACATGTGAATTGTTGAAATATTTTTTTTATTTGGGTGTCAAGATTAAATAAGCATAAAAGAGAATATTCATTTCAGTTCATTATGAAAAAAAGTGTAATCATTTGATTTGATTGTTTAGTAAAGCTTGTTTGATAAAATGTACACATGGATAAGTGCATCCTGCCCAGCCCAGTCAGATCAGTTAAATCAGATCCAAGGATTGGTTTGTGCTGATAGATAAAAAAAAACTCATACAGGAAGTTCCTAAGGTTAGTTCTTCCGTGGTCGTACAACAGGGGGGTCTGAGATCACGCCCTCTATGCAGAATGTTGCATCAGATCCTCCTATGGTCCCAGGGGAAACTGTTGTCTCTCAGAGCAATGTACGTCCCAGGGGACCAGAATCGGGGAGCAGACATCCTGTTGAGGTAACTGGTGTAGAGAGCGTGGTGTGGATCCAGTAAATGGCTGGTGGCTTCAGTGCCAGAGTTCCTCCAGAATCTCTCCTCTTGTCTTACCCCGTCCACACTTAATGTGTACATGGCTGCCATTGCAGCTTTCCATACTCCTTTAAGTGACGGACCATTGGGGAACAACCAGCTGGTTGTATGGTTCCCCCGTGGTGCATGGTGGATGAGGCCTGCGGCTCTGACCAGAGTCCCGACATGAGATCTGGCAGTGGTTCTCGAAGGGCTGGCTGCGGCCCCCTTCGAAACTCTGGAGTCAGCTGCGAACCTCACACTCCTGGTACTTTTTCTCCTAGCCACCAATTCTCTTAAAAGAGTGGGAGATCTCCAGGCCCACTCTATATCTCCTGAGTGCCTGGAGTTTGCTCCTGGTAGAGGTACGACTATCTTGCACCCCAGACAGGGCTATGTGCCTAACGAGCCTTCTAATATTCTGCAGGTTTTTCATCCTCCACCTCATGTGACGGCGGAAGATGAGAGACTTTATCTGCTCTGCTCTGCTCTGCCCTGTCTGTCAGAGTCTGCTTAATATCCACATTCAGAAGTCATCTCAGTGGAGGAAGTCAGATTAGCTGTTGGTATGTTTGGGGTCAACTAGGAAGGGGTTTCCTGCCTCTAAGCATATTTATCAGCCATTTGATAGTTCAAGCTATTTTCCTGGCCTATCAGGTGCGCAGTCTGCCTTCACCTCTGCCTTCAGAAGCTAACTCTTTTGTGCCTCGGTGTCCCTTTATAGCTTCCATGTATGCCGTCCCACGTTATGTCATGAAGCAAAGCCAATCAGGACTGGATTAGTTTCATTTATACTTCAGACACGGTATTCTCGGGCATTCCCCAAAGTGTCTTACCGATGCAGTATCTCGTTCCCTTCTCAGGGAACAAGGGTTACAGTCGTAACCCAAGAAGATTTCTTTTTATGTTCTTAGATTTGGCTATAGCCCTGATCTGCTCTAAGCATAATGTATAGTTTAATCATGAAGGAGCTGAATATGACGTGTGAGATAATCTGCCTGAACTACTTGAATATCATACTGTAGCCTATTTATGTTTAATTCTAAATTATAATCTTAATAGAAAATGTGTAATAAAAATGTATAATTATATATTGCAATTTGAGATCTTATTATTGTTCTTGTGCTGTGTAGCGATTAGTTTCAGTTGGTGATTCATCAGACCCTGTTCCTGCTGTACAACGACCACCGATGATATACCACAAACCCTCTAGTCCAATTTTAATAAAGTTCAAGTATGTGCAAATATTTTTCAATTAAACATTTACACAATTACACTCATATCCTGAAAGCAAAGCATCTTAAAGCTGTGACTGATATTTTGTCACATTTAGGAGAAAAGGCTAACTTTGGTATGATTAACTGTGTTTTAATTCTCATCTAGTGTTTTAAAGTCGATCATTTACATGTAAATTGTTGAAATATACATTTTTTTAATTCTAGATTTGTGTCAATATTACTGTTGCTCATCTGAACACATAGATGGTCCAATATAAAGTTACGGTAGGCGAGAGATTACACTAGTTTGAAGTTTGATAAAGGTTGCAGTATCTCTGTGTGTCACAGTTCAGACCTGTTTTACTGTGCGTTGTTGGTAATGTAGACAATATCACAATATGTTGTACATATAAAAACCAAAAGGCGTGTTTTAATGATGTAAATTAAATAATATTGGAGCAAAGATTGTGTTAAACCCGATTTTTTGCTTTTAAAGCTTTATTGTTTGAACAATTTTCCTGTCTTGTTTTAGTCAGCTAAAGAAAGTTAATGATTCACCACAGGGTGTCATATACATGCTGATGTAACCACACCAACCCTCTATTCTCATGTTTTTTGTTTTTTTTACAATCACACTAGGTCCCTCCCTTACATATCGTCTATAAATCTGCGAGTGCATCGGTTCAGAAGCTTAGAGAGAAAATGGCTGTATTTGAGTCACTTCTGCAGTTTCTCAGCACAGGTACATTACTGGGCGCTTTGCTGTTGCTTCTGGTTTTGTATTTGGTTTCCTCTGGATCCAGATCTCAGAAAGAGGGGAAAGAGCCACCGGGACCCAAACCTCTGCCGCTTCTGGGGAACCTGCTGACCCTTGACCTCAAGAGACCCTTTGACACCTTTTTTGAGGTGAGAACTTATTACATTTAAAATGAATAGTGGTCTAACATTTTAAGATTTGTTTGTAAATGTCTTTCTTTGTCTCCTCCAGCTGTCCAAAACCTACGGAAACATATTTCAAGTGTTTTTGGGTCCCAGAAAAACTGTAGTCTTAGTTGGGTACAAAACTGTCAAAGAAGCTCTCGTGAACTATGCAGAAGAGTTCGGAGACAGAAATATTGGACCTGGTTTCAGGTTAATGAACAACGAACATGGTAGGTATCTTCTTATTTTGTGCCTAAAATGAATGTACAAACAGTAAATGCTAGACATTTTGCAAAACAAACACCTCTCCAGATCAATGAAATGTACTTAATTTGATAAACCTACTGAAGGAATAAAGATTTTCATTCAGTTTGGCACAAATGTGAGCTCATTATAAACATGCATAACACATTTGGTGGTGAATCGGCCCCTTTAACAATGAAAAAACCTAAAAATGTGTTTGATCAAGGAGTATTCGGGTTCCCAGCAATATTTGGTGACACAATTGTTTTTAACATTTTAAAAGTAACATAAATTCATGAATAGTTATTTGTGAAATGACTAGTCGCTTATTAACCTGACATATAATGCATTTAAGCAAGCTGACACTGTATAAGTCCCAAAGGTCTAAGGTTAATGTATATTTAACTCACAAAGTAATCATTTTCTGCTTGTGTTGTTGCTGAGACTCACAGTCAGTTGGTTTTGTCTGTGTTGATCAGGAATCCTCTTTTCCAATGGAGAGAACTGGAGAGAGATGCGACGCTTCGCTCTCAGTAACCTGCGGGACTTCGGGATGGGCAAGAGAGGAAGTGAAGAGAAAATCATAGAGGAAATTCAGTATCTGAAAGGAGAGTTTGATAAGTTTGAAGGTAAAAGCTGAAACACATTTATGGACATCTGCAATAATCCTCTTAGTTTAAAGGATCTTTGAGAGACATTTGTTTTTTCGTCACAGGGAAACCCTTCAACACAACACAGCCTGTGAACTACGCTGTGTCAAACATCATCTCATCTATTGTGTACGGCAGCAGATTTGAATACACAGACCCTCGATTCAGAAAAATGGTTGACAGGGCAAACGAAAATGTTCGAGTTGCTGGATCGATTTCTATGTGTGTATGTATAATTGGTAATGTTAACTAACTTGTGGTGAAATTGCCTGTAGTTTGTCCACAGACATTAGAAAGACCCAAAATCTACAAAAGATAATTTTGAAAGTGTATCTCTGGAGATCATCTGTCACTCAGTTTCCTTAAACATGCATTTCTAGATTTACGATGTATTTCCTTGGTTGGGCCCATTCCTGAAAAACAAAAGGATTATTGTAGAAAATATTGTCCAAAGTCGAGTGGAGATGGAGAAGTTGATCACTGGACTGCTGGAGACTCTGAATCCACACGACCGCAGAGGGTTTGTCGACTCCTTTCTCTTCCGCAAACAGAGTGAAGAGGTACAAAATTCAATATGTTACATTTTTTTTCCCCCTCAACATTTTAATGATGATGCCCTTTACTGCAATGATCAGACAATCAGGTGGAAGATGCAAATCATAAGTCTGCACACAATCTGAATAGGTCTTTTTTTCAGTTTATGTTGTTAGTGAAGTGAACAAATAGTATATGCATTTTGTGTATTGCATTTGACAGAAATCCGGCAAGAAGGACTCATACTTTCACGATGAGAATCTAATAATGACTGTGACAAATCTCTTTGTTGCTGGTACTGACACGACAGGAACGACCCTGCGCTGGGGTTTGATGCTCATGGCCAAATACCCTCATGTACAGGGTAAAAACACAGTAATGCCAAGAGTTTTTCTCAATGCTGAATCCAATGGTGTCCATAGGAACAAACATGCATTGCATTTGTGTGCAGATCGAATTCATGAGGAAATTGACAGAGTGATCGGTGGACGTCAGCCAACGGTGGAAGATAGAAAGAAATTACCGTATACAGATGCAGTGATTCATGAAACCCAGAGACTGGCTAATATTGTTCCCTTGAGTCTGCCGCATATAACCAGCTGTGATGTTCACTTCAATGGATACTTCATCAAGAAGGTCAGGCAGAAGAATAAATATTTAGGCCAATAAAAGATACCATGTGCATCTTGAACAATGTTTTCTTTCCTCCATTTTCTAGGGTACCACCGTAGTTCCTCTGCTGACGTCTGTTTTGAAGGATGCAAGCGAATGGGAGAAACCGAACAGCTTTTACCCAGAACACTTCCTAGATGAGAAGGGCCAGTTTGTCAAGAGAGATGCTTTCATGCCCTTTTCTGCAGGTATACGCAACTCTAAACACCCAGTATTTTGAAGAAATAAATATTTGATTTGGAATTTGTTAGAATGGAAATGAAATGGTCCAAACAAGAAGTGCCCCAAATATTGGTCTTTATTATGAACAGATAATACAATATACCCGGCGCCGGCTGGAGTAAAAAGCTCAGCTCAAAATCCTTTGTCTAGAGTTTATATAGTGAAAGTCTTAAAGAAAAGAATACAGGTCTAACCAATAGAATCAAACATTACATCATAGGTATCATATAGACGTTATATAACAGCTTCTTAATATGGGCAATATCCTGTTAGATTTCCAACATATCCCTGGGACCCTAGAAGCTTTTCAAACACACAATGTATAGAAAGAACGAACATTCAGGGGAGGAGGCGATTCCATCCTCCTTTAATGAATACCGGATGTTTAGCTTAAACACAAAAGGAAAAATGTGCAGACATGGCAGTTGTGCTGCCTAGAATAAAGATTGTATGTTCTGTTCTATACGTATGCTGAAAAGGAGAAATATATTTCTAACAGAATTAAAAACAGATATCTCTCTCTCTCTCTCTATCTCTCTCTCTCTCTCTCTCTCTTCTCTCTCTCTCTCTCTCACTCTCTCTCTCTTCTCTCTCTCTCTCTCATCTCCCCCCCCTCTCTCTCTCTCTCTCACCCCCCCCCTCTCTCTCTCTCTCTCTCTCTCTCTCTCTCACCCCCCCCCCCCCCCCTCTCTCTCTCTCTGTCTCAGGCCGAAGGGTTTGTTTGGGAGAGAGTTTGGCCAGGATGGAGCTCTTCCTGTTCTTCACTTCCCTCCTTCAGAGCTACCGCTTCACAACTCCACCTGGAGTGTCTGGAGATGATCTGGATCTCAAAGGAATAGTCGGAATCACGTTGAATCCGTCCCCTCACAAGCTGTGTGCGATCAGACGATCCTGATCCAAGAAAATATCATAAGTCCTTAGAAGAAAACACATAAATTTCACCCTCTTTCAGTATGAGTTGGACGATTTCTGCAAATATTTTACTAATTCTTCTCACTAATTGTATATATGTAAATAATAGATTTCTTTGATTATAAACTTCTCAGATAAGTAAAAAACTTTAATTGGAATTCAACATTTAGTTGCTATATTAAAAATCAATTTAGAATATTGTTACTGATTGTTTGGAGAAATAGCATGTTTATGTCACAATTATACATTGTTGTCATAATTTCTACTTTTTATGTCATAAATATGTTTAATATTTAATAAATCATAAATATGTGTCATTATTGACATTTATCGCATAATTTCATGTTTTAATGTCATAATTATAACTTTAATACAGTCTGGGAGCAGTCTTTTTAGAATAAATAAAAAAATATTTTGTGAAAGACTAACAATTGATTAGCAGAGCAACGAGGTACAGAAACCACCTGTTTTCTTGAAATTTTTAACTAATTATGCTCTTTACCACAGTGTTTGGAAGTGAAGAAGTAACTTGAAAATAATTAGCAGGTAGCTATCAAGTTATTCTGGAAGTTCACGCCAGTCAAGCTCAAGATTGCATCAGTTGACTCTCCCCACTAAACAACATGATGTCCAAAAGACGTCTTTGTCACAAAAGTCGGACGTTGAAAAGACGTCCACTGAGGAGCCAGAATGAAAGTTTTTATGACGTCTTTTTTTGACGTGTTCTGCACGTCCGATATAGACGTTCATCGAACCTTCGTACAAGGTTAAAAACTAGTTCAAATGTGGCCATTGTGGACATATTTTCAACATCATTTATGGTCTAATTTAGACAATTTATACTGTTTCTGGACCAAATAAACACTCAGGATGCATTAAATTAAAACTCATGTTTATATCAATGTAATTTCCTTACATTGTTTAGATGAGGTTTAGATGTTGATGTTTCATTTTAAGTAACCATTGTGGTGATGAGTGTTTGCTTTAGTTGGGCTCTTGGTCCCAATTCTTCTTACTTTAACTTTTCTGTGGCTGTTATAACTGTGTGTTTGTATAACACCATTGTTGTGGAAGAGAAAGCCAAGAAAAAGTAAGATCGACTGTCATCAGCTCCTTGTTGATGATGACAAAATCATCACAAAGTAAGCATTTAATGTTGTGTTTAGACTTTTGTATTTATATCTGGCATTTATAACCACCAATCTTGTGGAACTGCATTATTTGGACCAGTACCATTAAAATGATCACTTATTTTAAGGTGGATAAAAAAAGCATGTTTATACAATGTTATTAGAAAATTAATCATATAGTCACACACAGACATCAAGATTTTGCGTATGATTCACAACAATGGTGACAATAAAAAAAAGCTTCATGCTGCAATGCATGATGGGTAGCTTTCAAAGTACAAAACATCCTTGATTCCCAAGCTTTTTTGTTTTGGTTGTCACCGTTGTTGAGAATCATATGCAAAATCTTGATGTCTGTGTGTGACTATGTGATACATTTGCTCAAATCATAGTGTACACATGCTTTTATCCACCTTAAAATAAGTGATCATTTTAATGGTACTAGTCCAAATAATGCAGTTCCACAAGATTGGTGGTCATAAATGCCAGATATAAAGACAAAAGTCTAAACACAACATTAATTGCTCACTTTGTGATGATTTTGTCATCATCAACAAGGAGCTGATGACAGCCGATCTTACTTTTTCTTGGCTTTCTCTGCCACAACAATGGTGTTAAACAAACACACACTTACAACAGCCAAAGAAAAGTTAAAGTAAGAAGAACTGGGACCAAGACCCCAACTAAAGCAAACACTCATCACCACAATGGTTACTTAAAATGAAACATCAACATCTAAACCTCATCTAAACAATGTAAGGAAATTACATTGATATACACATGAGTTTTAATTTAATGCATCCTGAGTGTTTATTTGGTCCAGAAACAGTATAAATTGTCAAAATGAGACCATAAATGATGTTGAAAATATCTCCACAATGGCCACATTTGAACTAGTTTTTAAACTGATACGAAGGTTCGATGAACGTCTATATCGGACGTGCAGAACACGTAAAAAAAAGACGTCAGAAAAACTTTCATTCTGGCTCCTCAGTGGACGTCTTTTCAACGTCCGACTTTTGTGACAAAGACGTTGAAAAGACGTCTTTTGGACATCATGTTGTTTAGTGGGTCAGCTGATCCACGTCTACCTATAAATACGAATCCTATAACAGCATCCATTTTTAAGGTCCATCAGTATTATCAGCAACTTTATCACGTTACTCAGAGGCTAAACGGTGATTTCGGCAGGCAAAACCACATAATCTCACTAGGAATTAAGCGAGAGAAATTTGTTCCCGCTGTCACGACACACACGGGAGATAGACAGCAGATCCAAGTGCAGTAAAGATGTTTTAATGGGTAATCCGTAAAGCGTAAATCCAGTCCAGGCAAAGGTCAAATACCGTGTAAACAATTCAAATACAAAAATAACAAAACACAAGGAACAATCTAGGGCTTGGTACCGAGTTCGGTACTTTTTAGGTACCGACCGAATTGGCTCGATACTACCGAGTATCGAAACATGTCTTGTTTTTCGGTACCAAGTTTCGGTACCTAAGTGGTTAATCTCGTCAATGTCAGTGAAACAATAAACATGCAGCATGATTGGCTGTGGCGGAAAAACACTAGTTTACGCGGATGCCCAGAGACGTGGCTCGTCGCACGTGAGGCTGTAGTGTGTGTGTGTGTGTGTGTGTGTAGGCGTCCAACCCAGATAGATAGAAAATATGTGGAAATGATCAAAAGTGTACCTATGTACCCGACTCAATGCCATAAGCACACGATGCAATATTTTCGACAAGATAATTGCTGCCAAGACCGGTAACACGGTAAATCTGATAAGGCACTTAAAAGCGCACAGAATACACTCGAGAGTAGAAAGTTTATCCGCCTTCGACTACAACAACTGGAGCGCGTCACATATAAACCAAAACTCAGCGTATAGGATACTTGCCTCACAGACATGAGAAATAGTTCTATATATGGTCAAAATATTTCTACTTTTAAACGAAACAATTAGAAATAAATAGTTTGATTACCTAATCCATATAGGCGCGCGTCAGCATCGCAAATTCGCAATAATCATATTTGCAGCCAACACGTTTAGTAAACACTTGTTCATTAATAAACAATTAAAATATCTCCTTGCTATCGTTTCCCGACACATCCATAATCATTAGGCTACTTTTGCCAGTGCTTTGCACAAGCTTCATGTGTGCTGAGCGCGAGGCATATATCCCGCACCCCAGTAGCCTATATTTAATTCAATTCACATTTATTTGTATAGCATTTTTCACAAAACATATCGTTTCAAAGGAGCTTTACAGAAAATGCATGTGTCTAAATTACAATTTAGAGTGATCTGTTATCAGGGGTGACTGTGTGTAATGCATTTCAATTAATTTTCATTCAGTTTCATTGTTAAACAATGCATTAAGTTAAGGCAGAAACAATGAGCTCATTGAAGTAAAGAATACATGTTGTTAAATGATTAGGAAGCATAGAAAACTTTAGCATTGATGCTTTTTTACAGACTCAAAATATGAGTGTAAAAAAGTCAACAAACTGAAAAAATAAAAGTTTTTTTTTAGGTAATGTTATATTGATAAAATTGGTATTCGAAAAAAGTATCGTTCAGGAACCGTTATCGAAGTCAAGGTACCGGTATCGAAAATTTTGTTACGATACCCAGCCCTAGAACAATCAGGAACAGACCAAGAAGTGTCAGACATAACAACGACTCCGTAACACATACTGACACAGACATGGAATATATACACACAGATCTAACAAGACAATGAACAGCTGGGACAATGATTACAGGAAACAGCTGAGTGTAATGAACAGTGATAAGTGACAGACAGAATGCTGGGAATTGTAGTCAATGTGAAGGACACCGTGAAAACGAGGATCTCTAGTGACACCCGGGGAAACACAAACCAGACACTGTGACACCCGCTCTCGGATTTCACCTCAGATTCGTCGCATTGATCAAAAATTGTTTGATTTGGAAGTGACCTGAGTTAGCATTGCTTCTCGCATCGCTGCATTATTGACATGGACTCGCTGAAGATATACTAGTGAGACTACCTTAAAAACAAAGTTCAGATGAAATCTGCTCTTCCACACAAGCTTGTAAGGCTATTTATAAGTGGTGTAACGAGACACTTAGCTCACGAGATGAGATGAGATTTATGCAGAATTTTCAAGAAATCCTCAATGACAAAATTCATACATTTTGAAATGAATGTCATTTCAGGTAAATTTTCTGAGTATTAATGATCATATACATTGAAAGACAACAACATACAAGCACTGTAAAAGGTTTTGCCACAAACTCAACTGAATGGCTTTACTTCTTTGCTGTATGATTTCACTTGAGTCTCTTCAGTTCAGACTTTACTGTACATGAATTGTGAGCTTCCAGAACTTCCAGTTGAGGCTGTGTATGACCTCCTAATTCAACTAATTTTTCACAAATTGAATTACTCTGTGTAGAGGGAGCGCGGATTCTACAAGATAAGACATTTATCAGACGTTTAGGCTCTGTTGCACAACAAATGGTCTTGTTATTCATCACGTGATCATTGAACTGTGATTCCTGATGCACTGTGTGTGACTGCAGCTTGTTTCGTTCTAGATGTTATTGGAAACATGATTGTTCTAAAGGCTATCTAGTTTCTATTGGAACATGCTTGTGTTTTAGGCATATCTGGTGTCTTTGCCAACATGCTGTGCTAAGCTTATCCAGGTATCCACGACATGCTTATCGTTGCTTTCAGCAACATTGCTTACAAATATATACTGAATAAAAAATCTTGTCAGTTCAACTTCTTGAAAATGTACTTCTTGTGGTAACATCTAAAATAACTGGTTTTGTTTGAATTAAATAAATTATTTAAGATTACTGATTATAACTGAATTCAACCAACCTGAAAAAACAAGGTTTTACTGAAGCATAACTGTCAGTAGATAGGCTATAACCTGATTTCTCCAGCAAGGTAATTGCTTAATTTGATATAATCTTTTTTGTTTTAATGAAAGTCCTTTTCCACCTTGATGTTAATACACTCAAAAACTTCATTGCCCTTTCTTAATTAATTGAAGAAATTTTTACACACAATTTAATTTAGTTAATTCAAAATAAATCAGTTTAGTTGGATCAACACAGTTTAGTTGGTTTAGGTCAAATTAATTTACTCTAGTATGTTTACTCTAGTACCTGAACTTTATTTAATTATTTGGAGATTGACCGGGTGTTAGAATAACTTTCTCCTTCAGCATACAATATAACAGTCTATGTACATTTCTTTATTCTAGCCAGCATAACTGCCACGTCTGCACATTCTTCTTTTCTTTTGTTTAAGCTAAACAACTGGTATCCATTAATAGAGGACTACTCAGCCCCTCCTTTCTCGATGTTCGTTCCATTCTATACATGTGTATTGTAAAGGCTTCTGGGCGCTCAAGGCAAAGATGGGAATCTAACAGGATATTGCCCATATTAAGAAGCTGTTATATAACGTCTATATGATATCTATGATGTAATGTTTGATTTTATTGGTTAGACTTGTATTCTTTTGTTTAAGACTTTCACTATATAAACCCTAGACAAAGAATATTGAGCTGAGATTCTACTCCATGCCGGCGCCGGTGCAGTGTATTGTCTGTTCATAATAAAGGACCAAGATTTGGGGCACTATTCGTTTGGACCATTTCATTTCTAACAATTTTGTTGCTCGTCCGGGATATCTCCAGACAGGTAAGAATTACATTTTTTAAAAAAAAGAAAAGGTTGATTCTTCCTGTCTGCTGAGAAAGATTGAACCTAGTGCCGTAGGCCCTACGTGGTTTTATCATATTTGGTCAAATCAACCTCGTGTTTTAATTAATGCGGGAAGAACAGGAAAAAGAGAGCTGATCTCTCTCTTTGTTTCTGTTAGTTTGTCCGTCGCATAGATAAATGCGGGACGTTTGTCCGTCGTATAAAAATACGGGATTTTATCCTTGTGTTCGTGATCGAACGCGGGAAGAACGAAAGGAAAATTGATCACTTTCCTCCGTTGGGAAATAGATTTGACATGAGACATTCGGCTTTTCTCTTGCAAATTCTATTTCGATTTATTTTGGTCCTGGTTGTGGATAGATAATACATTATTTTTTCTCTCTCCGTTTTTCTCTTCTCTTTTATTTCTCTCTTATTTCTCTCTCTTATTTCTCTCTTTATTGGCCAATTTACTAACAAAATAAATTTTCTACTGCATGTTTTTTATTTGTTTTCTATTTGGCCATACTGCAATTTGTTTAAGTTGTATTACGGAGAAATTTGTGTGTTTTGATAATGGGGAATAAAATTAGTCCACCGTTAAAAGACGAATCTCCAAAAGATTTTATGATTAGAAATAATCAAGCATTTTTTGCGGAGCCATATATGTCAAATTTAGCTGGCTGGTCAACTGGCAAAACACAATTAGATCCGTTTCCCCGTGAGGGCTCATTTAAAGACGCGGATTTACGCGCGGCAAAAGACATGATTTTTGGAAATTGGGGCGACCCCGATTGGGACTATTCTTACATGAAACAATCTTATAAAATTTGGAAGGACATGCAAAGTTATTGGAATAAGGGTCCGGAAAGAGTTGAGAATATTGCCAATAATATGATTCCAAAAACTGAACTGGCTGTGAGGGAGAGTGCAGTTTCTGCCGTCCTTACTTCCCCGGCCGAGAGTGACAGAAATTCTCTGCTAGGGGAGGGGCTCTCGCAGCCTATGGAGGAGAAAAAAGGCTCTCACAGTCTGTGGAACAGCAAGTTGTCCCGCAGCCTGTTGTAGCAAAAACCCCCCTACCTCCAAATTACGAGTGTATTCCGACTCTTTCTGAACCAAGAAAAAACAGATTATACCCTGATCTGACGACCGTGACTTTGTGTCCTTTTGTTGAAACTTCAGAAGGATTTAAAGTTCACCCGTTACAACTGTCTGAAGTTACTGTAATTTGTAAAGAATTACCGGATCCGTCTCGCATGCCACACCAGTACGTGTCGATGCTTAAACGGTTAACGGCGTACAGCCAACTTACTGGTCGAGACTATCGCTTTATTTTGACTAAAACATTGCCTTCTGAAATTACAGAGGAAGAATTAATTGATGAGGTTGATCTGTTAGACCCAGTGAACGACGCCCCACCCGTTCGGAGTATTGTGTTCAAAGATTCGGAACCTGTTGTTTTGTCCGACGCAACGAGTGCATTTAAGATAGCTGATTATGGAGATTATACTCCCAACTGGATTTGGTCCAGTCCTGGTAAATTGAAAAAAAATTTCAAACAACTGACTGCATTTTTAGTGAAGCTGTCTTCTGCTAAACAGGTCATTTCGCACGCAGCGAACACAAAGCAGAAGGTGGGAGAAAATCCACTTGCATTTTTTAATCGATTTCGACATGCTTGGATTCACGAATCTGCGATTCCTATTGATGAGGATAATTGTTTGTTGTTTGTGAACACGTTTTTGAATAACATGCACAATGAGACTGCACAAATGATTGGAATCACTACAACTAACATTAGTAACATTTCTGTTGACGAATTGGGAAGACGCTTGCGTGAACTGTCGTCTGCTGGGGCATTTGACAACTCCAGAGGAAAAGTTCCCGCAATGTTTCAAGTTAGTTCCGCTGTCCAAAATCGCCCGCCCCCCAATGACAGAGGAGACATGAAGTGTTTTTTTACTGTGGTTGTCGTGGACACAAGCAACGCCTTTGCAGGAAGAGAGCTGAGAGATTTCAGCAAAATAATGATAAACAGATGTTCAGGCGCTCTAATGGCTCAAGGCCAAAACCCCCTCCCTTCCTTACTCCCTCTGAACGGCAGAAGCCTGTGTATCCGACTTCATGGACACAGAAATGACTGTGCCAGGAGCCTTCGTTTGATAACTTTTCACAGATTTCAATGAGTTTTGCAAACAAGTCAAATGTATTGCCTTTTATTGAATTGAATGTTGACCGTAAACCATATGTTTTTTTAATTGACAGCGGGGCATCAATCTCATCGCTGTCTTCTAATGTCTATGAGGGCCCCATCACGGGAAAGACATTAAAATCTATAGGAATAGACAATGTTCCTGTGGTTTGTAATTTGACACCAACTTTACCGGTTACCTCTAATGATGTACCATCATTGTTCAAGATGCATGAGTTTGCAATAATTCCTGATTCTCTTTTTTGTTTGTGGGGAAGAGATCTAAAGCATAAATTGGGTGTTAAATTGGAATTTGACTCTGACTCTCTGCAACTCATGTTTCCAGCAGCCTTTTCTCTTACGACTGACACAGGAAGTGCTCCCTTTGAGGAGGTGTCTGCGACTGAGCTCGAACAGGAAGTTGCTGGGGTAAACCCGAAACTGTGGGCGGCGCATAAGGATGACGTAGGACTACTTGACATTCAACCTTATGTGGCCAACTTAAAAACGAATAGGCCTGTGATTCAAAAACAATATCCGCTTTCACAGGAAAAAGAGGAGGTAATTCGATTTCTCATTGATCAGTTTCTGGCTCAAGGCATTCTGGTTCCCACTCATTCACCTTACAACACACCAATTAATCCAATCAAGAAAGCAAATGGTTCTTGGCGCTTAACGCAAGACTTGAGAAAAATTAATGATTTGATAAAACCACTTGCTCCTATTGTGCCAGATGTACAGTCTATTATTAATTCTATCCCTTTAGACCATGCATTCTTTTCTGTTATTGATTTGTGTTCCGCCTTCTTCAGCATTCCTGTTGACCAACAAACTCAGCCACTTTCTGCTTTCTGTTTTCAGAATTGCCAGTATACGTGGACGCATTTGCCCCAGGGCTTCAAGGATTCTCTGGCCGTTTTCTCCGCTGTAGTGTACGCAACGCTGAAGGATGTCAGACTCCCTCCTGACACCTGCCTGCTCCAATACGCTGATGACATTCTCGTCACTGGTACCTCTGCGGACATGTGTGCTGCTGCCACTACAATTGTCTGCAACGTCTTAGCAGAGGCTGGTTTCAAGGCATCTAAGGAGAAACTTCTGTGGGTGCAGAGGAAAGTCAATTACCTCGGTCTGCGGACAGAGTAAAAGCCATCGCTTCATTCAAGCACCCTCCACACGGAAGCAAGTGCAAAGCTTTCTGGGACTGGTCAATTACTGTCGATTATGGGTGCCGAATTGTTCCATGTATGACAAAATCCTGCGAGACGCTACGCTGGATGACAAAGAGGACATTACATGGACAAGTGAAATGGACCAAGCGTTCAGACATTTGAAATCCTCTCTGTTAAGGCCTCCCGCCCTCGGCCTTCCATCATACACCCGAGATTTTCACCTGTACGTGCACGAAGGTGGGGGTACAGCCGCAGAAATCCTGGCCAAAGAGCATGGGGGTACTTTCTGTCCAGTAGCTTATTTGTCTAAAACTCTTGATCCAGTGACTCGGGGGCTCCCGGCCTGTTTACGTGCAGTGGCTGCTGCAGCGATCATGGCGCAGGATGCTGAAAGGGTTGTTTTATCACATCCACTTACAGTTCACACATCAAACCAAGTGGGCGCAATCATGCACAATATTTCTACTCAACACATGACGGCCCAATGCCGTTCTGGCTATGAAGCTATATTGTTAGCAACTGCTAATTTAACGTTGAAAGTAACTTCTGTTATTCATGGTCCTACTGTACATCTGCACAGGTTGTTGACGGATGGTGAATTTGAGAGTGATGACCACGACTGCCTGACCAGAATCCAAACTTCGACTGCCTGCAGGCCAGATGTGTCTACATCTGTCCTGGAGGAGGGAGATAATTGGTATATAGACGGATCCTGTTTCAAGCCAAATGACAATTTATACTTGAGTGGGTATGCTATTGTTGAATTACCTGATCGTGTAATTGAGGCATATTCGTTGCCATATAAATCAGCACAAGTAGCAGAATTAATTGCTCTAACGAGAGCTTGTCAATTGGAAAAAGGTCAGTGCATCAATATATACACTGACTCCAAATACGCGTACGGCGTTGTCCATGATTTTGCTAAATTGTGGGAAGAAAGAAATTTCAAAACCTCCGACGGAAAACCAATTTTCCATTACAACATCGTGGCCAAGCTCATCAGTGCAGCACAGCAACCATCGAAACTTGCTGTCAATAAAGTACCTGGTCATAGGACAGGTGAATCGGATGAGGCTAAGGGAAACAGGTTTGCAGATGAAGTCGCAAAATGGGCTGCTAAAGAAGTAATACTTAGTCCATATGTAAATGAATTCGTCGCTGATTAATGATTTGGATATTAAAGTACTACAAGCTAACCCTACACAAGCTGATTTGATTCATTGGTCCGCGAACGAAGTAAAACCAGATCAAGCTGGTATTCTAATAGACAAGCAGGGTAGAATCGCTCTACCAGCATCCACCGTTGTAATGCTGTGCAGGCATTAACACGGGGTATCACACGTGTCAAAAGAAAAAGTGATTCAGAATTTGAATCAATCATACTGCATAGCAAATGTTCGAAAGAATACTTTGTTGATATTGGATGCTTGCTTGGTGTGTGCCCAAACAAACAGACACAAGGCAATCTGCCATGACGCTTTACCGCATCCTGAGCTTCCTTTTCAATATTTACAGATCGATATTACACACATGCCTCCATGTGGAAATCACAAATATTTGCTTGTGATTGTTGATCGATTTTCAAAGTGGCCAGAAGCTTTTCCGTGTGGTAAAGAAAACGCGCAGACGGTTGTAAAGGTTCTTGCAAAAGAAATTATACCGCGTTTCGGTATTTCAACCGTTATAGCAAGTGATAATGGAACTCCGTTTGCTCAAAAGTCACACAATTATTAGCCAAAGAGCTTAATATTAATTGGCATCTCCATATTCCGTATTTGCCACAATCATCAGGCAACGTAGAACGTTTGAACAAGACGATAAAAGAACGTCTAACGTCTAGAAATTGGGTTGATTTGTTGCCTGCCGTATTGACGGAAATGAGAATGTCTCCATCAGCAACCACAAAAATGTCTCCATTTGAAATTCTGATGGGTAGACCTTTCCCGACCCCTTGGGTCAGAGGTCGTGCTGGCAATCTCTCCACAGGTGACACGGAGGTGATCATCGCGGATTACGTGGATTCCCTAGTTAGAACGTTGAATGGCATAAATGGTGATGTCTCTCTCTCTCTCCCTCTTCGTTCAGAAAAGCCGACTCACCCTTTCGTTCCAGGACAACAGGTGCTCATACGGTGTTTGAAGCCCACGAAACTCGGTGAGCCGAACTATTTAGGACCATCCACTGTTATCGCTGTGACGAGGACAGGTGTTCTGACTGATCTCCAGCCCCAGTGGATCCATGCCAGCCGAGTGAAAGCAGCTCCATCCCAGGGTAACGCATAAGCCTATGCGGAAGCGGTGATCGAAAGGAGAACGAGGAAGAGAAGTAGACGAAGAACGAGATTGCTGATTGAGATTAGCAATAATTATCAGTGAATCCATTAAGCTATGTCTGCAAAGTCGATAATATGCCTGATCGTGCTGACAAGCATGCTCATATATACACAAGCACTTATTGGCAGTGGCAATGAAACTTGGTTGAAACAGGAAGACGAACCACATGCGTTTGCCTCCAATATGTGGTGGAGGTTAGCCAACTTCACTGCTAAGTCTACAGGAAAACGGGGTGACTGTTATGTTTGTAAAAAAATGCCACAAAGTGCTTCTGGACCTCATGTAACTGTTCAATCGCCAACGACAGAAGAAGAACTGTTCTGTCCCTTATATCTTAGTAATATTGGTGCACTTGCTCCCCAAAATTCAACGGGAAATTGGACTTGTCCTGGTAATAGGGTACTGACAGTTGCAGTACAAGTACATGTTAAAGTGGCAACTGTAGGTCCTATTCCAGATTCATTGTTCTGTATGGAAAGAAAAATAGGAGCCGCAACATTGGGTTCAATTCCTGAGAATAAATGTAATCAAATATATCACCGTTGTGAAGTACGAAATATGCCCTGTTGTCTGAGCTGTTTATCTGGAGAAGGAACATTTGACTTGGAAGAATGCTCAAAAAGATCTTCACTCCCTCTAAGTACTTTGCATGCTTATGCAGGGGCAACTCCCGAGTTACAAGAGTTATGTGATGAGTATTGTGGACTGTACTCGGGTAAAAATTGTAATAGGTATGTGCCATCTGTAAAAGGAACAAGAGCTTTGAAAGATTGGTTTTGGTTATGTGGGCACATGGTTTATACCTTGTTACCTTTTAACTGGAGTGGACAATGTGCCCTCGTACCTTTTTTGTAGAATATTCTATGGTCATTAGACAACAAAGAAATGAGAAGGTAAATAACCAAAGAAACACAAGTGCTCTCTCTGACCGCAGTTCAGTTAGTAGTTTGGGTAGAGATAATCCAGTACCAAAAGAACACCGATTGTGGACTGGTACAGAAAAATTCTTTGAAGGTATTTTTCCAGTGATAGGTGTATCCAGTCTGCAAATTGAAGTAGAAGTTACCAGATATGAATTGATTTCCTTTATTAAAACTACAAGGAACACTTTAGCTGGTGTAAAAGAAGAGCTTCGAGCACTTCGCTTAACTGCTTTACAGAATCGGTTGGTCTTGGACCAGCTTACCGCTTCTAGAGGAGGAGTATGCGTTATTGTTGGAATTTCGTGTTGTACGTACATCCCTGACAATGATGCAGATTGTCACATTATAGCTGATGGAATAGATAATATGACAAGAATTGCTGACGAGCTACAAAGAAGGGAAGTGAGCGATAGAAGTTGTTTCGGAGATTGGATCTCAAATTGGCAACAAATGCTTATATCTGCTTTAATCCCGATAGGAGTCATACTGTTAATCCTTGCATTTTCTGTTTGTTGTATTATTCCATTTATTAAGATGTTGATTCATCGTGCGATGAATACTTTTGTATCTTCACAGTATGCTTTGATGAATAGAACTGTCAAGTATTAATGATTTTGAAGGAAATGTTTGATTGAAGAATATTGCATGAGTATGCTGAAGTATGATGTGATATGATAATTCTATTATATGACAATTATCGTATCAAAGTGGTCATTGTTAGAATATCTTTCTCCTTCAGCATACAATATAACAGTCTATGTACATTTCTTTATTCTAGCCAGCATAACTGCCACGTCTGCACATTCTTCTTTTCTTTTGTTTAAGCTAAACATCTGGTATCCATTAATAGAGGACTACTCAGCCCCTCCTTTCTCGATGTTCGTTCCATTCTATACATGTGTATTGTAAAGGCTTCTGGGCGCTCAAGGCAAAGTTGGGAATCTAACAGTATGTTGCCCATATTAAGAAGCTGTTATATAACGTCTATATGATATCTATGATGTAATGTTTGATTTTATTGGTTAGACTTGTATTCTTTTGTTTAAGACTTTCACTATATAAACCCTAGACAAAGAATATTGAGCTGAGATTCTACTCCATGCCGGCGCCGGTGCAGTGTATTGTCTGTTCATAATAAAGGACCAAGATTTGGGGCACTATTCGTTTGGACCATTTCATTTTCCTTTCTAACACCGGGTGATTGACCGGGTGATCGGTGGACGTCAGCCAGTGGAAGATAGAAAGAAATTACAGTATACAAATGCAGGGATTCATGCAACCCAGAGACTGGCTGATATTGTGCACATCTCCCTCATGAGACCAGCTGTGTTGTTCACTTCAATGGATACTTCATCAAAAGGTCTGTCAGAAGTATTTACTTGACCAATGAAAACTATAATAGAGGCATTAAGTGTACATATATACATACATACACGTACAATACATATTTTACATACTCTCATATTTTACATTACAATCTCTTTACACCATTTTCTAGGCTACCACTGTCGTTCCTCTGCTGACGTCTGTTTTGAAGGATCCAAGCGAATGGGTGAAACCGAAAATCTTTTATCCAGAACAGAAGGGTCTGGAGAAGGCCCAGTTTGTCAAGAGACATGCTTTTGTGGTGGAATTTTTAATTAAAAAAGAGAGTAAACTGTCTTTTAGAATGAATCATGTTTCTGACCCATAAGAATCTGACGTTTTGGTATGTCCTTATGATAAACGTTTACCTTACCTGGGGGAGCTTGCTTTATCAATCTAACCAATCATAATAGAATGAGCTCAGTCCACAATGAAAACAAAACAAACAAAAAAATTATAAGATCACTTATAAAACAAAATATAGTTCAGATAAAATCAATATCTTTCTGAACGTTCTGTCTAGTTTTATAAATCACAATCGCTGTTATTTCTCTCAGAATTATCTCTGGCGATCTTTTTGTGCTTGCATCATCTTTTGCCCTCTCTCTCCGCGCTGCTCAACATCATTCATTCGCATTTCACGTTCTCTCTCTCCTGATTGGTCAGCAGCGAACTCCATCTAAACTTCTCTTAAAGGCAACATAACATTCAATTATATACAATTCTTACATTCACAACATGAGAAAAATAACAAAACAAGCAAAACAACTTTTGGATCGAATGTTTAAATTTGCTCCTTTAAATCCAGATATTAATTTACTTTTCTCTTCCATTTAGTAACCCATTTGGCTTACTATTGTTTTTCTCCCTTTTTCTTATTTATATTTGTAATCACTCTGGGTTACATGTATAGCCCACCATGGCACATTTTGTTTACTGTAGATCAGTAATTGATCAGTTCTGTTCCATGTCAGTCTCATTTGGATCTTAAGCTATAGCCTACTCAATACACCAGAAATTATGACAAATAGTATTATAAAATGTGCTCAACCAAATGCGCATCTTCACTGGACGATGGGGATGAAGAAACAGTTTCTGCTGCCACAGAGAGGCCTACAGAGGAAATGTTAATGTGTCTACACATCAAACAATACACATTCACATTTCTTCACATTATTTATGTGGAGTAGCCTATAGAATCTAAGTTTATATCTAAGTATAAACGGATATTCTTATCTCTCCCCCGTCCCCAAAGTGTGGAAGAACAGCAGGAGGAAGGTCCATCAACTTCTGGTGCACAGATGAACAGTTCAGTAATTTTAAGTGAATGCCACAGTTTAATTCTGTAGAATTTGTTTAGAACTACATGATGTAACTCTAATCTACTGTATTTTCAGTTGCCAGTTAAGAAGTTATATAGACTTCATCTTATTAAAAAAAATTGGGGGGAAAAACAGCAATGAATAAATGTACCGAAAGAATGAATGAGGTGTTAAACACCGCTTCCTCTTTAAAAAAGGGGAGGAGACTGAAATAAACTCTGGGTTTACCGAAGAAAACCTGCTCCCGACCAGGTTAGGTTCACAGAGTAAGATACCATTGTAACTGACTCTGAGTATAAGTTACCTCTCTTTCAGAAACGGGCTTGACTTAGCCTGCCTTCTCAGGTTTGACTTACCTCCCATTCTGAAACAGAAAACCCAGAGTTTCCCTCATTTCAGGGTTAACATACTCAGAGTTTTCACTTAACCTCCTTTCTGAAACAGGCCCCAGGACTATGTTTGGACACCCTGACCTATAGGCATACTGTAATCTAAAGAAAACATATAAACACAACTAAAAAATGGACTTTTGTTGGAACATGATTGTAACTTGTTACAACTAACATGAGTCTTTTAGCCATGAAAAAGCTCACCTTAAAGGTGCAATGTGTAAAAATATTGAGTATCTATTAACAGAAATGCAATATGACATCCATAACTATGTTTTCAGTGGTGTATAAAGAACTTACTTAATAAACCGTAATGTTTTTATTACCTTAGAATGAGGCATTTATATCTACATAGGCCCGGGAGCGATATTTTTTTTCACAGGATGGTGGGGGAAGACTCATGAATATTCATTAGGGAACTCATCCCTGATTGGTCTTAACCCCAGTGACTGGTAGGTTTAGGGGCGGGGTTAGGGGTAGGTCATCAGACCCCCAGTGACGGGTAGGTTTAGGGGCGGGGTTAGGTCATCAGACCAATCAGGCATGAGTTCCCTAATGAATATTCATGAGTCTTCCCCTACCATCCAGTGAAAGAAAATATCACGGCCCGGGAATCCCCTTCTATGCAGGTCGCCATATTGTGACGCCATGTTTCTACCGTAGCCGACAGCGAACAAACAGCGTTACAGAGCGCGTTTCGTCACAACCTTGAAAGAGAAGCAGAAAGCTAGAAGCTAGCCATAAACACCGTGAGTAGTGACTTTTCCCTTGTCAGTGGTGTAAAATATGTAGTTGGATTGTTTCATGTAACTTAGTTCTTCTCCCTCACTGTGTTATGGCTTTGCTATGTGGGGATAAATGTGCTGATTACGTTCGTGAGACAGCTGATTAGTACTCTTGTCATTGACCGTAAAACAGTAACGTTACAGGAATCACCAGCCCGTCGATCTTGGAAGCATTTTAAGTCGATCGCGAAGAGTTTTCAAAATCAGAGAAAAAAAGCCTATTGTGTGTAGTACATGGTGTCTAGGGGATGCGGAGGCGCGCGCGCTGTACAATCATGCCATTTTTGCCGCACGCACCTTTGGGCTCATGTGGACGCATCGAGTTTAAACAAGGCTTTACGCTTTAACCAGCTCAGCCACAGTAACAGCTCATATTGAGCCAGCTAAACTTTTACTTTCCTGTTAGAAACAATATATAGTTACATAGTTTCATGTGGTTCTTCTCCCTCGCTGTATTATGGGTTTGCTATGTGGGGGGAAATGTGCTGGTTACGTTTGTGAGACAATCAGCTGATTACTATTATTATATTATATATTAAGACCCTTGATCCTCACCTGACTATGGCTTTGTAAACTTGTCCATGATGTGATTTATAATGGACTGTGGTACAGAAACAGTGGGTGCTTCTCATTTCTTATTTGTGCATCCTCGTTTCCTTTCCTCGCTTCCTTTCCTAGCGCCTCAGCTCCTCCCCCTGTAGGTTTTGAGGGAAGGACGCAAGGAAAGAAAATGAGGACGGAGGAATCGAATGAAAGCTTTTTTTATACATTGGAATACTTGATCACTCCAGCGTCACTTCATGGCGTCATCAGCAGCGCTCAAAGGATCTGCCCTTATGTTGTTGAAGTTTGTTTATTCAAGAAATTCATAACAAATAATAATAAAGCAAGATACCCTGTTGAAATATGTGTAATGTGTGGTTTATATAAACTGCAAAGGTAAAGTATACATTAAAACAGATTGTGATCGATGTGAAGGGGGAGGAGAATGTATACGTGCGTCACGTTTAGTCGATAAAACTCTTCCGCATAGGATACACCTGTGTATCCTCGCTCATGACCCCTCTGGAAGCCTCCTCACTCCTCGATCCTCGCCTCCTCGCGGTGCAATTAGAGAATTGAGATGTCCTTCAAGATGGCTGAGCTCGATCGGTTTCCGGGTCATAGGATGGAGGACAGAGGAACGAGGAGACGAGGAGGGATATTGAGAAGCACCCAGTGACAATGTTACACACTCTTGGCTTACTCTGGCTATTCTCTGCTGTCTTAGACGACGATATGTTTGTCCAGTTTCAGGCACCGTAGCTTCTTCGAAAGGGAGGGGCGAGCAGTGGGCTGAGCCCTCAGTGCAACTCGCAGCCGAACCGCTAGATGTCGCTAAAAATCACACCCTGCACCTTTAAAGCTACCAGCCAAAACATTAGCACTAAAAACTTACATGAAAAATTTCTACACAAACACACAATTGAAGGTGTTCGTGTGATTAAATGAACAGAGATGACATCAAAACTGGATGAAATGCCGTGAACTGGCTAATGCTTTTAATAATTTAAACACACTCAAAGCCAATGTCAATCTCTTAAAGGGGAAACACACAGGAAACTAGCATTGAAATACTCTATTCTGATTGGCCAATCGCACCATCCAGTGGTTTTACAGTGTGCACTTAGGAAAGAGAAAAACACTTTTCTAGGATTTGAGACAACTAAGTAACACACTATGTACATAAAACTTATCTGAGGACGCTTCATACAAATCCATTACTTTCTACCTGAAGAGTATTCTTTTCTTTTATCTCGCTTATTGCATGATTAATTGCCAAATAAATAGACAAGGGTTTTATAGTGCATGTGGTGGAAGAAAAAATCGCAGCAAGTTAGCAAAACTATTTAAACTGCTTACCACTTACAGTGTATGCCTAGGCCAGTAAATTACAATATCTTTCTATATATCATACAAATCAAAAATGTTATTTGAATTAGCTCTGATGTTAAAGGCAAGTGTTTAAAATTATGTATATTATTCTTTAACTTGCACACTTGCTGCTTCTGTGGCTTCAGTACTTGAATGTATTGTTCATGTATTAATTGAAGGGTATCATGTATCTGGATGCTGTAGCAACCATAACAGCTCTGCCATAACAGCCATTCTCATGGCTACCTTGTTTTGAATGATAAATTCTCCATGGATTAATTTGAGGTTCCTCCCATGTATGCATCACAAGGGTTTGGATGCAGCAGAATGTCGTTGCAGCCTTGAAAAATGGTTGTTGTTGAATCTATGCTAAATTTTTCCCGCTCAGTTACATTACTGGGTGGTTTTCTTTTGTTATTGGTTTTATATCGACTTTCCTGTGACTCGAGATCTCAGAAAGAGGGAAAAGAGCCACCGGGACCCAAACCTCTGCCGCTGCTGGGAAACCTGCTGACACTTGACCTCACCAGACCCTTTGACACCCTTTGTGAGGTGAGAACTTGACATTGACACATTTCAACAATAATAGTAACATTTTAACAGACGTTTTTCTCTGTGTCGTCCAGCTGTCCAGAAACTACGGGAATGTTTTCCAAGTGTTTTTGGGTCCTAAAAAAGTTGTGGTACTAGCTGGACACAAAACTGTTAAAGAAGCTCTTGTGAACTACGCAGATGAGTTTGGGGAGCGAGATATTACACCAGCTTTCAGGATAATTACCGATGGTCATGGTAAGAATAAGTGAAAGCTTTGTTTGCATTTAAATCATTTCTTAATTTACCATCCAATGGCCAGATTTACTTACAGCTTGGGGCAGCGCAAACTTTTGGTATTAAGAACTTCTGTCAGGATTAACTAAAGACACACAGTGAAAAATTACTGCTGAAAATGCGTGGGCACAGTTATTTTTGCAGCTGACCTTATTGCACATGCATTTGTAGGAGTTTTCCTTTCAGAAGCCACATTTATAGGAGGAGAGTATTTAAATGGATCATGCCAGGTGATTTACTAAGGTTTACGCTCGTCAATTTACTTGTATTTGCTCCATTATTTACCAGCCAAAAAAAGCATGTCTGAAACCATTTGCGCTGTTCTTGGTAGATTGGTCATTATGGAAATGATCCGGCTGTGTCTGTATTCTTCAATGTGTGTGTCATCAGTAGATCACATGCAGAACTTTCCACTCCCATCTGTGCTTTTTTGTAATTGCGCTCTCATGCTAATTTGCCATGTTTAGTAAATCTGGCCCCAAGTGTGTTGAGTTCTGTGCTGTTTGTTATGTAGCATAAATGAAAGCTGTGCAGACATCTCTTTTTGTTGGTAAGCTTTTTAGGGGACAAGCACCAAAGGTGATCGTTGGCGTTTTTATTATTATTATTCCGCTCTGGAAGTCTATGGAAGCTCATTGAACTGCTTGTGGGAAAGTTATGAAATTTGGCACACAAATAGAGGACAGTCTGAACTGTCACTATAGTAAGTTTGGTGTCTCAAACTCAATCCCTCTAGCTAGCACCACCAACAGTCCAAATTTGCACTCATGTTTATGTTAATAACATTTGAACCGTAAGGGCTAGAAACAAAATATTTTTCCTTCTGATTCCTTGCCTCAAGACGATTTGATCCCTATGACATCATGAACATATTTCCGCGATTTAAAATTTTTCAAAAAAAATTGGCACAATTTTGGTGCAGTGCCTCCTAGTGGTATGAAATTATATGTAAATGTGAAGTGTAGATATGAAGTAGATATGAACAATGGCTATTTTTGCTTATAACTTCTGAACTCTTTGGCCAAAAATCTCTTTAGAATAGGTGCAGCATGAATCCTAATTGTCACAAAATATTCCGAAAAATGCTAATAACTTTTAATTGCATCAGCCTTTTGTAATGAATTCAGACCTAATGATTCCGTGGGTCATGCCGAGATACACGGAACAAAATTATAAACGCAACACTTTTGTTTTTGACCCCATTTTATTTGAGCTGAACGGCCCTGGGTCCTGGGCTGGTGTGGTTACACGTGGTCTGCGGTTGTGAGGCCGGTTGGATGTACTGCAAAATTATCTGAATGCCTTTGGAGACGGCTTATTGTATAGAAATTAACATTCAATTCATTGGCAATAGCTCTGGTGGACATTCCTGCATTCCATGCCAATTGCATGCTCCTTTAAAACTTGTGACATCTGTGGCATTGTGCCTTTATTGTGGCCAGCCTAAGGCACACCTGTGCAATAATCATGCTGTCTAATCAGCATCTTGATATGCCACACCTGTGAGGTGGATGGATCTCGGCAAAGGAGAAGTGCTCACTAACACAGATTTAGACAGATTTGTGAACAATATTTGAGAGAATATTCCTTTTGTGTACATAGAAAAAGTCTTAGATTTTTGAGTTCAGCTCATGAAAAATGTCTTCCGATTGTGGCAACAATTTTTTTTCGTAAAACCGTTTTCGTATAACGCATCAACAAATTTGATGGCATGATGCCAAAATGACTCAAAACGCCAAGATGTCTGTATCTCTGCAATGCTTTTGCACTTTCACACCAAACTTTGCATGTGTTATTGCTACCTTATTCTGCAATACACCACAATATTTAGTCACAGCTCCACCTATTGGTCAAAAGTGATAAATCATTCAATCAGATGATTGTACTTGTGATTTTTCAGCCATTGTCTAAAATGGTCTTAATATGTCTTTAATTGCTCATTGTTCAGTTGGTCTGATGCTTCCAACCATGTTGGCATGGCTTATCGTGTTTATTGTGCTTGACCCTGATATTTGCTGCTTGCAGCTATATTCTGCTTATTGTTGCTCTACTGCCATTGGAGTTTAGTGCAGCCAAATGCATATAAGAAAATGCCTGATTAGGAATTTCCCAGACTTTCTAATTTCTAAACGGTTGGTTCTTTCTGTGTCTACATTAATCAGGAATCCTCTTTTCCAATGGAGAGAACTGGAGAGAGATGCGACGCTTTGCTCTCAGCAACCTGCGGGACTTCGGGATGGGCAAGAGAGGAAGTGAAGAGAAAATCATAGAGGAAATTCAGTATCTGAAAGGAGAGTTTGATAAGTTTGAAGGTACAATCTGAAACACATTTATGGACATCTGCAATCATGCTCTTAGTTTAAAGGATCTTTGATAGACATTTGTTTTCTCTTCACAGGGAACCCCTTCGACACAACACAGCCTGTGAACTACGCTGTGTCAAACATCATCTCATCTATTGTGTACGGCAGCAGATTTGAATACACAGACCCTCAATTCACAGAAATGGTCAACAGGGCAAATGAAAATATTCGAGTTAGTGGATCGGCTTCTATGATGGTATGGAAGTGTGTTTTACTGTATGTTTTTGGTGACTTCATTTAAAAACAAAATCAATAATACATGCATTTTTTTCTCTGTGTGTACTTGTAGCTTTATAATGTGTTTCCGTGGTTGGGTCCGTTGCTCAACAGCAAAAGGCTTATTGTAAGGAATGTGTTGAAAAATAGAGCAGAAATGGCAAAGTTGATAACTGGACTGCTGGAGACTCTGAATCCACACGACCACAGAGGGTTTGTCGACTCCTTTCTCAACCGCAAACAGAGCGACGAGGTACTGAAATCACCTTGTTCCATAGAAATACAGGAGAAAGTTAAAAGTAATCATCAGCTTGTTTATAAAACTAATTTAAAAATAATCTATAAAACTAATAATAGTTTCTAAAATTAAAACTATTTTTTTTTTTAATTTTTTTATTGAACTTAGTTATTAAATTAAAATGAAACATGAATATATTTGGGAACACTATAATAAGATTCCCTTTTTTAGCATTAGTTAACTACATTATTTATCATAAACTAACAATTAAAAATACTTCTAAAGCATTTAATTAATCATATGTGATGTTAGTTCCCATATTCACTGTTAAAATTAAAAGATATCTGCTAATATTATTTAATAGACCCAAGTTAACATGGACTAAACAATAAACAGTTGTATTGTTATTAACTAACATAAAAAAAGATGAATAATTTGTCACGAAAACCACACGGAAATTATAGAATCCATGAGCAGTAGTTTTATAAAGGGTAATCCAAACTCGTCGTCAACATGCAGGGGTCAAAATCCAAATAAAGCCGTAAAAACAAGAAACAAAACAGGAACTCGAACAATAACAGACCTGAAGTGGTGTGACACAAAACAAGGAATCCGTAACAAATGCTAAAACAGACAGGGTATTTATACACACAATCTAACAATGTGATGGGAAACAGCTGAGTGCAATGAACTGATGAGTGACAGACAGAATGCTGGGAAATGAAGTCAAATGTGAAAGACACCGTGAAAACGAGGACCTCTAGTGACAAACAAGGGACACACAACCAGACACTGTGACATAATTAGTGTAACAAATGTATTGCTTATTGTTAGTTAATGTTAATGCTAACTAATGAGACCTTATTGTAAGGTGTTATAGATTGGTAGTTCTATTAGTAAAATCTCTTGACTTTTTCAATCCTTGTTGTATCATATGCCAATGGTAAAAGTTCATAAATGGACATGAGTTTCAATGTTTCAGTTTTCTAATTTATGTAGTTTTTAATTTTTTATGTATTATAATCAATGAAGAACTTTGTAATATTTTTTCCTTAGTATTTTATAAAAAGTATAAATTTGGGCTTTGTGGATTTGTACTTGTCAGCAATCCTGCAAGAAGGACACACACTTTCACCAGGAGAATCTTCTTGTGACGGTGGGAAATCTATTTGCTGCTGGTACTGACACGACAGGAACGACTCTGCGCTGGGGTTTGATGCTCATGGCCAAATACCCTCATGTACAGGGTAAAAACACAGTAATTTAAAGTTTTTGTTCCAATGCTGATGTTTATTTGTGAAGGTTTTTTTCCCCCACATCAGCTGAATTCATTTGATTCATAAAACACAAAAAAATGCCATAATGTAGATCGAGTTCATGGGGAGATTGACCGGGTGATCGGTGGACATCAGCCAGTGGTAGACGACAGGAAGAATTTACCATATACAGATGCAGTGATTCATGAAACGCAAAGACTGGCCAACATAGTACCCATGAATCTTCCTCATAAGACCAGCTGTGATGTTCACTTCAATGGATACTTCATCAAGAAGGTCAGGTAGAAGAATAAATATGTAGGCCTAGAAACGAGACCATGTGCATCTTTAATATTGTTTTTTTTTTCTCTCCATTTTCTAGGGTACCACTGTAGTTCCTCTGCTGACATCTGTTTTGAAGGATCCAAGCGAATGGGTGAAACCGAACAGCTTTTACCCCGAACACTTCCTAGATGAGAAGGGCCAGTTTGTCAAGAGAGATGCTTTCATGCCCTTTTCTGCAGGTATACGCTCAACTCTAAACACCCAGTATTTTGAAGAAATAAACATTTAATTTGGAATTAAAAACAGTTCTCTCTCTCTCTCTCTCTCTCTCTCTCTCTCTCTCTCTCTCTCTCTCTCTCTCTCTCTCTCTCTCTCTCTCTCTCTCTCTCTCTCTCTCTCTCTCTCTCGCTCTCGCTCTCGCTCTCTCTCTCACTCTCGCTCTCTCACTCTCGCTCTCTCTCTCTCTCAGGACGAAGGGTTTGTTTGGGAGAGAGTTTGGCCAGGATGGAGCTCTTCCTGTTCTTCACTTCCCTCCTTCAGAGCTACCATTTCACAACTCCACCTGGAGTGTCTGGAGATGATCTGGATCTCAAAGGAATCGTTGGAATCACGTTGAATCCGTCCCCACACAAGCTGTGTGCGATCAGACGCTCCTGATACTGGACAATCAAAACAGAAACAAGATATTTTACATAATATTGATTCTGTACATCTGAACTGGCATGATATTACTTGTTCTGAGTAAATTCAAAAATTGAAGTATGTGAATAACTCCACAAACCTGATTAAACTCCTTGAGAAGCAGGTGCATGTATAGTGTTTGTTCATTTTTTTATGTAAAAATGTGATTGTTAAAAATATCAATAACAATGTATGTTGTTTTTGTCATAGTCGCGTTCAGTTTTTTTGTTTTCATTCATGACGTGTTCCCTTTGTTCTAGTTCACTCGTCAGTCACCATGAACACTAACTACATTCTTCGGTAACACTTTATTTTCGATGGTCCACTTTAGACATTCTGCTATCTATAAGTAACTTTGCAGCTACATGTCAACAAACTATCATTAGAGTATAAGTAGACTGTCAGCTTAATATTTGCTAACACTTTATTTAGTTGGTCTTCCAACAGATATTCTACTGACTTTGTAGTCTACTGACAGTCTACTACAGTCTACTCTAATGAGAGTTTGTTGACATGTAGTTGCAAAGTTACTTATAGTTAGTAGAATGTCTAAATTGGACTATCGAATAATCCATTCATCACAGCTGTTTGTCATTTAGTTAATCGTCACTGTGTATTTAGTTCATGACGTGTTCTGCTGAGTTGTCCGGTATTGTTTGTGCATAGCACATTGTCTGGCATGTTAAGTATCTTGTTCTGTATTGTTTAAATAAACCCTGTGTTAATACCTCATCTTCTTCATCTTCCTTGGATTATCTCCGTACAGTTTTCACACAAAATGAACCTCCTATAAAAAAATTACTTATGAGGCACAACTTAATACATTTATTTGACCTTAAATAAAGGTCAAATAAAAAAAATTAAATAAAAATAAAAAAAACTATGTAAAATAGGATTCAAAGTTAATTTGCCAGATCTTAAGCAATTATACCACATAAATGACAACATATTTGATGTACAAAAGCTTTGTCATTGATACTTTTTTTTCTCTCTAGGCCTACCTAGAGTTCAATGGTTTACAAAAATAGTATACTTGAAAAATATATCGGTTGCTTTAACTGTAATCTACTGTGCATTTACACCATGATTTAGAACCAACAACATTGGATTGTGTCCAAGTTTTTGACAGTCTCCACCTCCAATACCAGCCACTCCCACTTTATCTATCTATCTACATTTGAACTGTACAAACCTCAAGGTCTTATGGGTATTGCTCTGTGAACATTGCTTTCATGGAAGCATTTCTTCAGGTTTCCAGCACAGGGACATTAATATGCTTCATTAACTTCCCAGCTAACAGAATTTTGTTATAAGAACGTTCTCTAAATATTCAGTGTTGGTTCTGGGAACGTGAAAAATGTCCAGTTTTCTTGACGCTAGAGGAACGTGTTTTAAAAGGTATAATGTTCCTCAAACGTTCTTTAAACGTAATTTTCGATTAAAAATTCAACATGATAGTAATGTTGATTTCGAACATTCCAAGAACATAAAAATGTCCAGCTTCCTGAATATTACTACACAGCAAAAACTCAAGAGTGTTAAAGACTCAAGAGTGTTAAAGTATTAAAATTTGAGTGTTAAATTAACACTGAGGAGTGTTAAAGTTAATGTGCTATTTAAGTTATTGATTGAGTGATGATTGAGCATTATTGAAGACACCTGATGATAACAAGCAGAATCACTGAAGAAGAAAAATCAAATTTTAGTCAACATTATGGAGATCAGTGTTTGGTTTAGTTGGGCAGTTGACCTTTACATGTTTAGCTTTACATTTTGTTTGGCTGTTGTACATGAGTTATGACAGCCAGATGAACAAAGAAAAAACATTATCTCATGGTGTTGGTTATCTTTTAACATAATAATTTTTTCACAATCAAATTACCTGAGTCAATTAACTCATTTAGGCCTAATCTCTGACATATATGTATATTGATCATTATCACATCAAAGTGATTTAACATCATGAAAATCCAGATTTTTCAATATAATCCAAAAGATTTCTTAAAAGTTGTTCTGATCAAAAGTCGTTGAAAATTGAATTTTTTTTGGACACACAGACATCAGTAATCAGCCTGTGATTCTCAACAATGGTTACAATAATAAAGCATGTTGCAGTGCATTCTGGGTGCCACCAATCAAAACTCATTCATAGCTCCCATCATAAATTGCGGTATGAATAAATTATGATCTGAATTGTCTTAGGAATCTCCTTTTCCTAATCGAATATTATTTTTGTCACCATTGTTGAGATTCATACACTGAATCTATAAGTCTATGTGCCTGAAAGAAAGGTTTATTTTTATTTTTTATCAGAATAACTTTTAAGAAATCATTTAGATTATATTGAACAACCTGGAATTTATACGGTCGAATCACTTTGATTCTGAAATAACCAATATACATTCTAATCAGAGATTAGGACTACTTGAGTTCAGTGATTCAGGTCATGTGATTGTGAAATAATGATATGTTATAACACAACCAACACCATGAGATCACATTTTCTCTTTGTTTATCTGGCTGTCATAACTCATGTCCAACAGCCAAACAAAATGTAAAGTTAAATATGTAAAGGTCAACAGCCCAACTAAACAAAACACTGATCTCCATATTGGTGACTAAAATTTTATTTTTCTTCTTCAGTGATTCTGCTTGTTATCATCGGGTATCTTCAATAATGCTCAATCATCACTCAATCAATAACTTAAATAGCATATTAACTTTAACACTCTTCAGTGTTAATTTAACACTCAAATTTTAACACTTTAAACACTCTTGAGTCTTTAACACACTTGAGTTTTTGTTGTGTAGTAACATTCAGGAAACTGGACATTTTTATGTTCTTGGAATGTTCGAAATCAACATTACTATCATGTTGAATTTTTAATTGAAAATTACGTTTAAAGAACGTTTGAGGAACATTATACTTTTTAAAACACGTTCCTCTAACGTCAAGAAAACTGGACATTTTTCACGTTCCCAGAACCCAACACTGAATATTTAGAGAACGTTCTTATAACAAAATTCTGTTAGCTGGGTTGCTTCCGCTCTTGGTTGTTTATCTCCTATTCTTCAGGTCTCAGAGAGAAGAAAATGAACCTCCAGGGCCAAAACCGTTGCCACTTTTGGGAAATCTGCTAATGTTGGATATCAACAAACCACACTTGAGCCTATGTGAGGTAAGTGATATCAGTCCTATTGGGCAGCCGCTTCAGCTTTGTTTCCATGTTTTATCAGAAGAGAGCCTCGAAGTGTGCACAAAAACTGGCCTGGTGAGTTTTTACAGAGAACAAATCTGTTTTTTTCCACAGGAAGAAAATTCAATAGTTTTCACAGAAATGACAATTCTGTCATAATTTACTTACCTTCATGTTGCTCCAAACACTTATGACTTTTCTTTTCTTCTGTGAAACACAAACTAACATATTTTGATGAGCCAAACAATAGTCGACGCTATAGACTCCCACTGTATGGACAAAACATATCTTCCCTTGTTCCACAGAATAAAGTCAAATGACCTCAAAAGTCAGATGTTTGGAACAGATTTATTTCTCCTTTAAATGCCTGTCCCTTACAGAACAAAAATATATGGGAATATACTGCAAAATATAATATGATATATTACATAATACATTTGCATATATGAGAAACTAGTGCTTATATTTTTTCGATATACTGCAATATGCTATTATACTATGCTACAATATTACAATTTGCATATTACAATATCACTGTAAAAATTTGTGCTGTAAAATAACAGTAACCTACTGGCAGCTGTGGTTGTTTTATTTGTTTATTTTACCGTTTATATACACCACTGCTTATTTACAGTATATTACTGCAAAAATACCATGAAAGGTAACTCATATCGACTGGGAAATCGACTGCTTCAAAAAGTTCAAGTTTAAAAACTAGTATTTATACTGATAGTACTGCAAACATACTTCATTACAATCCACTGAAAATGAATATTTCATATAAAAGCTATAGAATAGCTTTACAGTCAATAAGAAGAACTGGGACCAAGAGACCAACTAAAGCAAACACTTATCACCACGATGGTGACTTAAAATGAAACAACATCTAAACCTCATCTAAACAATGTTAGGAAATTACATTGATATAAATGTATACGAGGGAGGGCGTTCTCGCATTTAGCTCCTAAACTCTGGAATAGCCTTCCTGATATTGTTCGAGACTCAGACTCGCTGTCCCAGTTTAAAACTAGATTAAAGACGCATCTCTTTAACCAAGCATTGACTTAATGCTTAACCTTTAATGCTACTGCTGAATCAGTTCGAATGCATTAACATTATGAACATCAGCTATGCTAATTATTTCCCATCTGCCTTTCTGCTGTTATCTCGGGACGCTAGTCCCGAGGTAAATAGCGTTCGTCAGCTCCAGTTTGTATCCAGCCTCTCACGGAGACTTCAGATGCCCCAACGCCTGTGAAGAGACGACTCGACGCCTGTGAAGAGACGACTCAAAGCCGGCGATATGTTATGCCATAAATTAATACATGATTAACTAACTGTATTTTTCTATGTACATTTCCGAAATGCACTTTCTGTAAAGCTGCTTTGAGACAATGTGTATTGTGAAAAGCGCTATACAAATAAATTTGATTTGAATTGAATTGAATATAAACATGAGTTTTAATTTAATGCATCCTGAGTGTTTATTTGGTCCAGAAACAGTATAAATTGTCTAAATGAGACCATAAATGAGGCTGAAAATATGTCCACAATGGCCACATTTGAACTAGTTTTTAACCTTGTATGAAGAGGGTCCATGAACGTCTAGATCGGACAGCATAACACGTCAAAAAAAGACGTCATAAAAACTTTCATTCTGGCTCCTCAGTGGACATCTTTTCAACGTCCGACTTTTGTGACGTTGAAAAGACGTCTTTTGGACATCATGTTGTTTAGTGAGAAACACCGCAACAAATGTATTGCTCACGGTTAGTTAATACATTAACTAATGTTAACTTAGTTATTGTACCATATTGTCGACTGTTACCAATATATTCAACATGCATTTCCTTATGTTTTGTGCTGTATTGTCATCTCAAGGTTTTTAAATAAGGTTTTTTATTGTCATCTTAAGGTCTCACAGGACAATATTGTGAAGCATTAATTTTACTTTGCCTAGTAAAATAGGCAAATCTGATTTTATGCTGATAAGACAAAGGTACTTATCAGAGGCATTCAAGATTATAAGACTAATATAACTCAGTAAACTCTATTCAAATACCATCACCTAATCTCCGAAGTCCTCTGTCTGCACCTCTCGTACTATAGGTTTTTACTATTTTAAATATCAGGACAAAATCTTATATGTCCTAACAGAGAGGTCTACTGATGACTGGATTAAACACAATTCATTTGTTCACTTTTCACTTGATGTATTGCACTTATATTTATATACCTTAAAAGCAAAGTAGACTCTGACTGTTTTCCTAGAGCGTATACATATAGTCCGCAGGAGACAAATGGATACAGTGACAATGCATCACTTGTACAGTGTTAAACACGATCACGCAGGCGAGGGCCCCGTCTACTAGACGGCTCTATTCCTCGAAATGGTCTGTGTTCTCTGCATGGTGTCAAGCTCAGGACTTTTCACCCGTAGACTGCGGGGTCATGGAAGTACTCTCCTTCCTTCAAGAGCTGCTGGATAAGGGCAGAACCCCATCCACGCTCAAAGTGTACGTGGCGGCCATAACAACGTTTGCAAAACCTATGTCTGGCCAGTCACTGGGGAAAAACGACCTAGTCGTGCGATTCCTCAGGGGAGCTCGGAGGCTGAACCTTGTGGGACCTTTCTACGGTTTTGGAAGCCATGAAAGGTGCTCCATTCGAGCCAATCCATTTGTCAGACATGAAGCATCTGTCTTTCAAAATGATGTTTCTTATGGCTCTAGCTTCAGTGAAGCGCATAGGGGACTTAGAAGCGCTTTCAGTAAGAGCGTCATGTATGGAGTTTGGGCCTAATGATTCAAAAGTCATACTCAAACTAAAGCACGGGTATGTGCCGAAATCCCTCAACGCACCGTTCAGGGCCCAGGTTATTTCCCTGTGCGCCCTCCCAGTTCATGATGAGGAGGATGCGAGTCTCCTTTGCCCTGTCAGGGCACTGAGAGCTTATGTGTCCCGCTCTTTGGTTATATTTTGTTATATTTTGAATGGTGGTTTAAATAAAGGTTGCTCTCCTCTCTCTTTGTATATCCACAGCGTGACATTGTACAAGGCTGGGCCCCTATTTCCGTGGTGAGACTGCACTGGTTGACATTTTGTAGTGGTTTGTTTACTCAGCTTTGACATTGCATGGTATTTTGAAGTGAATAGTTTAGATGCTAAGTGTGTAGTGAATAGTTAGACGTTGAGTGTATAGTGCATGTACTTCTTGGTGTTGGGTTTGCTGTCTCCCTCTTCTGTCTACCACAGTCACTGATCTGGGTGGCGTGTACGAGCTGACCTAACCTTCTTATCCTGAGGAGAGTAACACTGCTTTCCCCAACCAATGTATTTTCGGGCTAATCTTAATTATGCTGTTGGTATTTTAATTGTTTTTTTTTTTAACGAAACACTTGTAATAAACTTTATTTACTTTTGTATAACACATGCCTCTTGTTCCTGTTCTGGGGTAAATCAGAGTTCACGACATACAACCTTATATACTAAGGGTTCAAAAGGGTTCCTCCTGCCCTTATCAGGAGGTGGCGTAGTCAGGTAAAAAAGGTGTTCTTTCAACCATTTTAGACACTACAATTACATATATAATTCACATCATAATTTATTCATACCGCAATGCATGATGGGAGCCATTAATGAGTTGTGATTGGTGGCAGCAACTGCAACATGCATTATTATTGTCACCATTGTTGAGATTCACAGGCTGATTATTGATGTCTGTGTTCCTAATTAAATTCATTTGGAAGTGATTTGATCAGAACAATGTTTATTAAATATTTTGGATTATAAGATAAATACTGATAATCATATGCTGTTGCGTCACAAAGCTGTTGCAAACAAGTTAAACCAAACTATCTATATAAGTTTCATTTTTCAGATCACAGCAAGATTATGCCAAAACATAGCCAACACTATCAGATCATACTTTTCTTCTTCAAAATGCTCAATCATCCCTAAATTAATCACTTAATTATCTCATTAACTTTAACACTCTTGAGTGTTAATTTAACACTCATATCTGCATCATATCTTCCATCTGAAAGCAGGTGAAGGTGATTTACTACTAATCAAGGATCCGGCTTTACTGACGAGATGCAAATAACAATGTCATGCGATATATCACCCAGCCCTAATTTATACACAGGAAAAAACAATGACAAGGCTAAATATCTTTAAATTAGGGCTGCACGATTAATCGCACGATATTGTTATGCGCATCTAATCAGTAAAGCCGGTTCCTTGATTAGTAGTAAATCACCTTCACCTGCTTTCAGATGGACGATATGATGCAGATATGAGTGTTAAATTAACACTCAAGAGTGTTAAATGAAACTCATTCAGATGATCTGGTTTAACTTGATAGCAACAGTTTAGTGGTTCTACAGCATGGTGGTGATGCCGCAGTGGATAAGACACACAGGGCCGGCGCTTCGTACACGCACATCACGCACTGCACGTAGGGCACCAAGTGCTTGGGGGGGCACCAAAACATGTGGGTCGTGAAAAATCATCACAATAGGCTACTAGTATAAATAATAAATAAAATGTCTAAAGCATGTTAATATACAAAAGCAATACAAAAGTAATATAGGCCTAGACCAAATTAGTCGAGAAAAAGGTGAATCTCCTGTGCCAGTCTCCCTCTGGTGCCCCCCCTTCCCCACCTCCCAGTGGTCTGTTCATGCCTCAATCAATGTCAAATTTGGCAGACACCGACCTCAGAAATGGGCTCGAAAAGGCACCAAGAGTCGGGGGCGGAAAAAGGAAAAAGAAGAGACAGCGGGATGATACTCGTGCGTCGCTTTCAGGTAAGACAATGTTTTAAATAAAAATGTTGGTTTTGTAGCGCGGGCGCCCTTACATGCATGTATATGCATGTCCAGGGGGGCGTCGCTGGTAGCGCAAATTGTGAAGTTCATCACATTAACTATCAACATGATACACTATTGTTTTGATATGTTGCAGTACAGATATGTTGCCCAGGTATAAAAGTGTATTGCACAATGTTAAATTATATTTGGTCTGGTATGATCTGATCTATTGTGTGTTAAAACAGCTGTGTACTAGTGATGCAGGCCGTTTCACACCGCAAGCGTCAGCGGCGCGTGAGCAGCGCGTATATTTTTCAGCGCGCATGTTAATCAATGAGTGCTTCACGGCGGTTTCACACTGCAAGCGTTAGCAGAGTATGGAACGCCAAAAGGGTCAAATTTCGCCACTAACCAAACGCCTTTCATTCTCAAAACGCCGGTGTTTACGGCATTTAAGACGAAAAGACGCCGCAAAGTACGGCGTTCTGTGGTACAAACGCTGCAAATTACGGCGTTTACAAAGCAAAAGCGCCGTCATTATCGGCGTATTTTATATCCAGCCAATGACGCCGTTTCTGACGCCGCAGGCCATCCATAGTGCGCCGTAATTTGCGGCGCTTCTGTCTGACAAAGATGGCGTAAAAAGTGGCGTTTTGTATAATATTATAATCAGCCCCACCCTTTTCTTCAAAGTTCAGCCCATCTAATGAAGTAGATGGAAAGACTTATGTAGTAGATTGTCGATCTGAATGGCTATCCGTCTTAAGGGTTCTGTTTTTCTAACGTTGTTAGGACTGTTATTGCGTCATATTTTTATGTCTTCATTGGGCACGTGTATCCCCCTTTTTTCCTTTATCATATGTGGGTATATAGTATGAGTTTAGCCTCTGTTTACATTCATGTCTGTCAGTGCTTGAAGTGGGAAAAGAAAGGTGCTGGTACTCTCTTGCATTGGCAAATCATGCGATTTGAGATTTCTACAGTGAAAAAAAAAACTTATAACAAAACTTATTGTTATTTATTAACAACATAAATGTAGTAAAACAAGTCATGCGTGTGTGCACGTGCGTGCGAAAATGGAACTCCTCCAAGCCTGCAAGTCCAAAAATACATTTAGGTTACTACATTTTATTTAATTAAATGCATTTATGATGAGATTATTATATTTTCATGTCAATCTGTGTTTTGACCACGAACCATGAGCTGTCACTTTAATTCACCACGTGCAGCACAGCCAAAATAGACTCGGAACGATCTCTGTACTGCTGTATACGCACAGCACCAGGAGCGCTCAATATCCGCTCTTTGCCAGTTTCACATTTAATTTTAAATAATAGACTATTGTTATTTTATTTTATTTATGTTGATTACGAATAGCGAACAGCATGAGTAAGAGCTACATCATAGGATGCGCAATATGACGGGAGACATGAAGTGGGTCTGACATGATTTTGACCACTTCATTAAGTTTTGTTTTGTAGAAAGACTTACTTTAAAGTGAATTTCGTTTTGTAGAATTTGTATCTTAATTTGAATCAATATTTAATCAACCAATGGCCTGAATTTAATAAATAAGAAGCAAACCAAGAACATCGGGTTTGGATTAAAGTGGGTATCAAACGAACATGTTTCCGCGGCCTTTAATGCCGAAACAATATGTCTTTCTGCTTTTAATGAATATCTTGCATGTCTCAATTACAGTAAGTCTCTAGGAAGTTATGATATTTGTGGCTTTAAAGCAATATGCTGTATTGTATAAAGTGGTATAAATAAACGTGCTGCGACTTGACTAGGAGTGCTGAAATGCAGAGATGGTATAAACATCCACTTCAGATTTTTAACTATTTTATTTTTTTATGGCTTGAACGAGACGTCCACAGATCCCGCTGCTTCAAGATATATATATATTTAAAAAATAAATAAAATAAAAACCTTTTTATTAGGCCTACAGACAATTCCAAATGTGCTAAGTCCAAGTTTGACTTAAACAATTCAATTCAAGATTTTATTTTAGAAAAATACAATACATAATACATAATTATTTTTAAAAATACACATTTAAAAGAAAACCTAATGAAATATGTAGCATTAGCCATTATGGAAATACAGGCATCTCACAACTCTTTATTATTTACAGTCCATAAAAATAGGGCATGTATTATACGATTATATATAATACGAGAATATATTTACAATTTTCCCTTGTATTTTCTACTGAGGCATTGTATTGTGTTGTGTTTTAGGGTTAACGGAAAATTCCGTAAAATTACTGAATAAAGTCTTGGCAAAAAAATGACCATTACATTTTCCATCTTTAGCCCCCTTTTTCCACAATGGTCCCTTAAAATTAACGCCAGAAATTCTGATTCTGATTCTACAGAAAATTTATAATTTAGTGTTACAAAAAAAACGTCATATAATCGTTATATTATATGACATCAGAATGAACAAGGTAGTAGAAAATATATTATTCACTGTTAGCAATATGAATGTATATTTTAAGGCAATGGCAGCGTGATAATAAATAATTTATATGTGAAATATATTACAGTCTTGTATGATGGTCAAGAGCACCTGTAGTCCTCCTTGGGCTGGCGTCATCTCTTGTTTTAATAGTTCAATCGTTTAGGAAGGCTCTACCTCCTTTCGTGTATCCTGGGAACTGCTAAAAGAGTCTTATGATCTTAAAAAGCGAAATGGACTATATCGTGAAGCATCTACCTAAGCCCATCTAAATCATTATAATCAGCAATAAAGGGACCCACGGCAGCCACTGTACGAGGGCTTAAAACAGTTGCTGCTGTCATTTCCGTAATAAGTAGCCTACAGCCTGCTACTCAATCAGTTGTCAGCTATCGGGTAGTCTTCTGAAATTTAAAAGACATACACCAACAGACCAATACAAAAGAAACAAAGCGGAGATAAAAATACGGTCAGACCTTGGAGTTGAACCCCTGTCACTAAGAGCAAAACGACACAGCTCTCCATGCACGCAGACCAATGCCCTACTGAAGGTGTTAAGTTTGCTTGGTAATCTAATGTATTTCACAGATATGAATGTAAACAGAGGCTAAACTCATACTATATACCCACATATATTAAAGGAAAAAAGGGGGATACACGTACCCAATGAAGAAATAAAAATATGACACGATAACAGTCCTAACAACGTTAGATAAACAGAACCCTTGAGAGGATCGCCATTCAGATCGACAATCTACTACATAAGTCTTTCCATCTACTTCATTAGATGGGCTGAACTTTGAAGAAAAGGGTGGGGCTGATTATAATATTATACAAAACGCCGCTTTTTACGCCATCTTTGTCAGACAGAAGCGCAGCAAATTACAGCGCACTATGGATGGCCTGTGGCGTCAGAAACGGCGTCATTGGCTGGATATAAAAAACGCCGATAATGACGGCGCTTTTGCTTTGTAAACGCCGTAATTTGCGGCGTTTTTACAACAGAACGCCGTACTTTGCGGCGTCTTTTCATCTTAAACGCCGTAAAAAGCGGCGTTTTGAGAATGAAAGGCGTTTGGTTAGTGGCGAAATTTGACCCTTTTGGCGTTCCATAGCAGAGCGTAAGCAGCGCATGAGCAGTGCGTACCTATGGCGTTCCGATCGGTTCTTTAATTTGACTTTGCAACATGCACTCGTCTCAATGAACGTGATGTCTGCGTCTGCCGAACGTGACGTCTGCGTCTGCCGAACGTCTCGTCTGCGTCTGCCACATCACTCGTTCGTGTGCCGAACGTGACGTCTGCGTCTGCCGAACGTGACGTCTGCGTCTGCAGAACGTCTGCAGCAAGGTGGTTTCCAGCACATTTCACACACTTATTCATTCTTTATTATTTTTCCCCACTGATCATCAGTTGTATTTTATTAGCAATAAGTGATTTTACCTTGCTTATTTATAGCTTTTTATTCCAAATAGTAAATATGAATTTACACAAATGATCATGTTAAAATTTTTGTTTGCCATTGTTTCTTGTCAACATATCCACAGATACTTATGAAGAAATCATAAAAAGTTGTTCTAGCATGTATGTATATTCAGCACTAGGAGTCTCTTGACCTACATAAAATAACGTACTTGTAAACATTTGGGCTTATTTAACTAACATAAATAATATTTGTAATTTGTAATATTTGTAATGTTTAATTTTAGAGTTTCGCCGAAGTTTGATTGACAGCCGATCTGACAGTCAACAGATTTATATAATACAGTTACACCTCAAAAGAGAAAGGCGAGCACAGTTTATTATTGAATAAATTGAGGTGTATTCTCAGTGTATAATTGTAAATGTTGCAGAAATTACTTGCCTTTTTGATCTTGATACTTCCTCAATATAGATATTTTATTATTTCCCATTTGTGAATTGAACTGTTCTCAAATATTTTAATTCTGCCTTTACACTGTATTTTCCTACACTAAAAAACATGCTACTATCTCTGTTTCTACACCTTCACAAAGCCGTTGAACAGGCTATTAGTAGGCATAGTCAAACTTGCATGTCTCAGACTAACTTAGCCTACTTTTTTCTCATACCTGCAAATGTTATTTAGTTTCCCCAATTAATTCAGATCTGCATCATTTGGCATGATGTTTTTACGATGGCAGATTGTAGTTGTATTATTTTTCGGATATCAGACATGATGTTTTAATATAATTTTACTAGGCTAATCATAGTTTTATATATAGGCCTATATATAAACATTTTATTTTTCCAATTCTATTCTTCTTTTTATTCCAAATAGTACATATGAATTTACACAAATTATTTTGTCTAAAAGATTGTTTTTTAACAGACATAGTTTTCAGAATATAATTTTTCTAGTTTAGCAAATTGCTGTAGCCTAGCCATTTTACAATTATAAAAAATTAAAATCACAATAACAACCCCAACAACAAGCTATAAAAATGCAATAGCCAATATTAATTTGGTTTCTTCATAATTCTATCTTTGTGGGGGCATTTGGCCCTCAAAACGTGGGTTAAACAAGAACACACACACATATCCTATATAAAAATCACAGACGCAAGTATCACGTTCATTGAGACGAGTGCAAGTTGCAAAGTCATATTAAAGAACCGATCAGAACGCCGGCCGCTGACACGCTGCACTGAGCCGTGTTGTACTGTGAATAGCGTGTTAAATACGTGTTAGCGCAAAAAAAAACATTACATAACTTCACTGCCACACGTGAATGACGCGTAACGTCTGACTCGACACTTCACTGCCACGCGTGATTTGCGTGACGTCTGCGTCACGTCAGCGTCTTAAATTGAATAGAAATAAATAGCAGAATAAAAAAAAAATAAGACGTTGAGTGAGACGTTCATTGAGACGAGTGCATGTTGCAAAGTCATATTAAAGAGCCGATCGGAACGCCATACCTACGGTGAGCGGAAGCAGGACACGCGCGTTTTGCTTTCACACTGGCAGTGTTGAACCGCGGTGTGTGTATAGACAGCAGGGGCGGAGGGTGGCTAATTGGGCTTAAGCCCCGAATGGTTTGTCAAAAGCCCCGAATCTTTTAGGTTTTTTAAAATAACTTCAACTTTGTTTAATTTCCTCTCAGAATTTCTGATGGAGCGGCAAAAAATTAAACAATGTGCGTGGTGGCGGACGGTAATGCATCGCGCATCACTCAGCTTGTTTGCCAACTGCCAATAAAAACTAACGAAGAAGAATAAAAATTAATCTTCTTCGCCGTTGTCATCAGGGGTTGGCCGCTTGCGGGCTGTTGTATGTTTAAACCGGCGTCGTAGCGAGCTTACTGGCTAACCGGCTGAAGTTATTATAGACATCATAAAGTTTTTTTATACGGAACACTAACAGTAAACTCACCGGCCGGAGAGAGATTCAGAAGCAGCGTCAGACGAACCGCGGACAAGTGTTACATGTGAATCTGCTGTTGTAGGCCTAACACTTGAGTTAAGTGATGACAACAATTCCAAGTACAGATGCATCAATATCGTCAATAAGTTATTTTCCCCCCCATACTTTAATTTAAAAAGTAAATCTTTAATATATTCTAGATTCATTACATAAAAAGTTAAATATTTCAAGCCTTTTATTGTTTTAATCATGATGATGGGCTTACAGCTCATGGAAATCAAAACTCTAGTACGCCTATCTCAAAATGTATTAGAATTTTAGAACAAAGAATTTTTTATACGACCTGACAAGATCTCTAATCAGCTAATCAACTCAAAACACCTGCAAAGGTTTCCTGAGAATTCAATCTGTCAGTTTTGTTCTGGTGGTGCAGCACAATGACCTTTTCCACAATATTACATTTTTTTGAGATGCTCCTGTAATAATGTAATAAACATATTAGTATTTACATAATTAAAGGAATTGTTATGGTGAACAGTGATAATGAATAAATGGTAGCAGCAGAGTATTGCTAATTAAATGAATATCACTGTCCACAATTTTATATGTAAGCTTTTTGGGCAACGCATCATTAATTTACTGTAACATATTGCACAATATCATCAATATTTAATGCAGCAATTCTGAACAAAAAGTATACATATTTAATAATAAGACACAGGTCTTTGGAACTTTTATTGCACACATGAGACTTAAATTATTCTCAGCGAGTTATGGTGGCGTTTTGGCCCCAGTCTAAAAGGGCTGCTATATAAGTTTTACACGCCACCAGATACCACTGTGTTTTACCTATTTAGGCAAACTTAAAAATAGTCAGATAATGGTTGCCTCTTTTTAGTTGCCAGGGGTGAAAATGAGTCATCCTTAACAATTTTGGTGTTTTGGATTCACTACAGCTGGAGAACAATTACACACAAAATAGGTTGTAGGCTCTACTCTGTGATTTTTATTTTTTTTACTGAGTAGGCCTAACTATCATAATTTTCCCAGGTAGTGTATAGATTTTTAGGCTTTCTAATATCTCAAACAGCCTGAAAAATAGTGCATTTAGCTGACGTAAATGGGGAAAAATCTCCAAGGGAGTATGCCCCTGCCTGGACCGCCCCTAGGTTTGGGCTAAGCCCCGAATGTTTACATCGTCTGGCTCCGCCCCTGATAGACAGAGTAGCCTACTGAGTAAGTTGGCATTGCTTTATTTCGTTTTCAAATACATTTAAGAAAAAAGACTTGTCAAGAAGCTTATTTTATTAATTAATATATTATATAACGTTTGGTTCATCTTCATGTTTTTGTAGTTTGGGCAACAAGTTTGTTTTTGGACATTTGCCCAGCCAGCACAGCCATGTGGGGCCCACATGGGTTTGACCTTGGCTATCTAACTGGGACCCAGCCAGTTTTGTCCAAGGTTTCCATATAGGCCCCACATGGGTTTGGCCAGATGAAATCTGTGAAATCAACTGAAGATAAAATACACTAAATCTCTCAAGATCTGATTAAACAACTCCACAAACAGCATTACCAGCTTCACTTATTACTAACCAGGTTTACTTTATTTCTGGTAGACTTCTACAGAAGTTCTTATTGAGAATTAACAGAGGTTAAGATGTTGATGATTTATTGAAAATAAGAGTTTGGTATGATGTCACCATTATAGTGATCAGTGTTTGTTTTTGTTGGGGTCTTGATTTTTTAAAATTAGTTTTTCTCTGCTCAGTTGTATCTGATTGTTATGTTGATAACAGCAAAAGACAATGCAATTGGATGCTATAAACTGATTGATGATAAGAATAAAATCATTGTGTGTGAGCTTTGCATGGGTGATATGTCATTCATTTGGTTTTATTGTTGTGATTCTATAGCAAGAGGTCCAGCAAAATTTTATCAGAACATCAAATGATTTTTAAAACACCATTTACATATTTTGGACCTTTACTCACACACAGACATCAAGAATCAGCATATGAATTTCAACAATGGTGACATGCTTCATGGTGCTTTGCTTCATGAGGGTGTGCTGGCTGGGTTTTTTCTTTTTAAATTGATGAAGGACATTTGATTGACTGTTTAAAACACAATAGATATCATAAATGCGATTTTTGGGTAAAGCTGCTGTGTATTTTGGCCATGATCAATGCACTTTAATTCAGCGTAAGCGGCGCTGCAAAAATAGACTGGGCGCCGAAACTATCGCGGCACTGCTGCACCTGCTCTGCTCCTGTTACGCGCTGCCGCACCGCCTCTGCGTGCGGTGTGAATGCTCTAAAGCCTGTTTTATGCTTTTGCGCCGAATCGGCGGCGTACCCCCGCAGACCCCTCTGTGTCGCCGCGAACGCCTCCGCCGTAGCTCGATGTGCACCTCCAAAAAATTGCAACTACGCGTCGAGGCGATGCAGACCACAAGGGCTGCGATTGGTCAGATGCACCGCGATGCAACTCAACCTGACGCAGAACCATAAAACGGCCACGACACCGTAGGAGTGATGGCGTAGCTACGCCATGGAGTTGACGCAGAAGCATAATGAGGCCTTAATCTGTTAACATGGGCGGCGAAAAAAATACGCGCTGCTCACCCCTAAAATCCACTGGATCCGTCTACGGAGCAGAATGTCAGTGTCGCGGATGACAGAGCTAATTGCGGGCATTATAGTCAATGCTCTAACGCCGGGTTCACACCAGACGCTAAAGCGACGCGGAAGTGCGCGGAACGGAGGCCGCTTCCTTTCGGCGCCCATGTTAACCTATGGTGTCGTTCACACTTCACGCGCCGTGAAGTGCCAGTTTCAGCGTCTGGTATTTTTTTCGCGAGCCGCGAGTGATCCGCGTCAATTCCGGAAGGAAGTTGTAAGGGGTGTACAGTTAAAGACCCAGAACCAGATATGAAGAATGAAGACCCAGATTCACAATTATAAAAAATTAAAGAAAATATTTACTGAAGATAGTTTGCAGTTTCATCAGCAGAAGTCAGCTTCAATACTCGCACAGGAGTTCGTAGGCCGCCCCGCTTACAGTTACAAAGATCACAGCAGTTATACGATTTCCAAGGTCTAAGCTACGTCATTGCTTACAGGATGAATGATTCTCATTGGCTATGAAATAGATAAACACAGTAATTTTCACACATATACAGATAGACTGAAGCATATCTCCATCGATTATGCAGCTGAAGTTAGGCACGTCATGACCTTCCAGGTCGCAGATTTGGGTTGCTGGGCGCCAGCATGTCCAGAACAACAACTCAGTCAATCTCCAATAATGCCAGTGGTTCCTTAACCTGTAACCAAGAAGACTAACACACACACCGACACACAGCTTTTCCAAGGTTGGATTTGGCCAGGCTCTCACTATAAACAGGAGAGTCCTCTCAAAACATCAAGATAATGCGTTCTTTCTCTCAAGGATAGCTAAACTTTAGTCTAACTGGAAAGAAAGGCTTTAACAAAGAAATGGCCCCTTAAACGATTGGCTTCAATGACCCCTATATGTTTAAACACATTGAAGACCTTTCTCAAACACAAAACAAGTCCCTATTTCATTTCTGGAAGCTGTGTTAAATAAGCAAGCACTGCATTCAGATATCAAATACAGACATTAAAGAATACATGAAAAGAACATTTCAGTAATCACACTGGTAACTTATATAAATAAAGTAAAATCTCCAGAGAAGTCATTCAATTCATTTGATATTTAGAAGGAAAAATATTGATTAATACCTTAATTATAATCAATCATTACATATACATTGAAGCAGCAGTGGATTCCAATCCACCCCCTTCAAAGTTACACCAAGAAACACTTGACCATCAGGTCAATTGTCAAAATATGAGCAATTTTCAAATTATAATACCCTATAATACCCTATAATCAAAAGATATAGGGCAAGGACTCTCCTCCTCTCTACTCGTAACCCCTAAAATCCACTGGATCTGTCTAAGGCGCAGAATGTTTTATTTTGAAAATCGACCGGATCCTCTATGCCGTTCTGTGTCTGACTTCCTGCCCGGAACGATTTACTCTGTGCTGCTTGACGCGGCAAGCGGCGAAAATAGACCTGCTACCTATTCTCTGCGGAGTGGAGAGGAGCGGAGAGACGCTTCTGGGACGCTTCTCAGACGCGCTGCGTCCGCAGCTGGTGGACTTAAGAGCATTGACTATAATGGCCGCGATTAGCTCCGGCATCCGCGCCGCTGACATTCCACGCCGTAGACGGATCCAGTGGATTTTAGGGGTAACGGTGCAGATCCACTAGTCCGTGCGACACTTCTGTTGCGCCGCGCTCCACTTTATTCCTATGGGTGACGTCACGCGACTTTAACGCGCCCGCAAAGCATCCCGGGAAGGCGGCGCTTCATTTGGAAAATTTGCTGCGCGTCAAACAGCTGGCCGAAGACCATCTTTATGCAAATGAATTCCGTTGAACACGACGCGACTATCCAATAGAAGCAGAGCATATGTAGACGGGGGGAAGTCTCTCGCAGGTCCTCTGTTCTAGACTGGCCGCTGGCTCAAAACCACACCCATAGCGGTAAACTTGAGGAACGCCCATCAAAGTACAAATGTGGGGAGGCGTCGCGACACCACGCTACAGTCGTGTCGCAAAAGTGGATCTCTACCGTTAGTCCACCAGCTGCAGACGCAGCGCGTCTCAGAAGCGTCCCAGAAGCGTCTCTCCGCTCCGCTCCGCAGAGAATAGGTAGCAGGTCTATTTTCGCCGCTTGGCGCGTCAACGATGCAGAAGTATAAATTAAAACCAATGCGTAGTCTACGGCGTAGAGGCTCCGCCGTAGGTCCGACGCAGAAGTATAAATCAGCCGTAACGCATGCAGTGTGAAACCGGCGTCACACAAGAAGCAGGAGCAGCGCGTGAGCGTCAAGCAGGAGCGTTGCGTGAGCAGCAGTGAAGCAGGGGTTTCGGCGGCGAGTCTATTTTTGCTGCGCTGCTCACGCTCAATTAAAGTGAAAGCACTTTTGATGGACAAAATAAGTTTGATTTCACACAAAAAGTGCCCCAAATGCACAGAATAGGCCTAAGCATGTCTAGTGAGTTTTAACAAGAACTGGAGTACGCAAAAAAAGGAACTGGAGTAGGCAAAAAAAAAAAAAAAATGAAGACTCAAATATATTTATAGAAGATTTAAGCTACACATTTAAATTTGTTTTTAATTATTCAGTTTGAGTGCAAGTATGGTGTGGGCCTATGATAAAAAAAAAAAACGAAAGTAAACTTAACTAGCCAGAAAATATTATATATAAACTTTCTTTTAGTTTATGAAATACACAGACAGCTATAGGCTAGTACAACCCAAATCAAAATAGACTATGACTGAAACGACAAGATTGGATATGTTTTCTTTGTTGTTTACCATTTACATGGTTTACCAACTTCTAAAAACAAATTTATAGTTGTCTTTGTAAATAATTGCTCGCTTATATGTCCTTTGGAGCCGCTGCTGTGACGCTGTACAACGTGAATGCTTCCAGTGTGAATACTCTCGCGCGTCTGCAGCTGCAGTGACGATGTAGTTACGCTGACGCTCTGCTCAAGCATCGCTCACGCTTGTGGTGTGAAAGAGCCGTTACTCTTGATGCAGTTGGCCATCAATATATCAGGCCTACTACCAGCTTGGAATAGTAGAAGAATGGATGAATGTAATCGAGTCTCTTATCTGGCACAGGAATGGAGTGAGCAGAGCGGGTCTAGGAGACGGAAGACTGGCTGAAGGCCTAAGGGCCAGACTGCAGGAATGGCAGGTAAGTAGCACGAAACAGGTATACAGATCATAGGGTAGAAGAATCCCGAAGGAGAGTCAGGAAGTCGATGGCGTATCGACGAGACCAGACAGTGAACTGAAGGTACTGATGGTATATTTAAGGTGTCGATGATGAGAGTGCGGATTGTAGGCAGGTGACGATGACAGGTGCAGGTGATTAATATTCAGGGCATGCGGAACGAGTGGGCGGAGCGTGGAGGTCTGCTGCTGCTGGTGGTGTTTCCTTGACAATATAAGCATTCAAAATTTAAAGTTCTAGTCCCGTAGAACGCCCATCAAACAAAACAAAGAGCTGCTCAGTCTGTCTGAAAACAGACGAGCAGGACACATAAGTTCTCAGCGCCCTGACAGGGCATAGGAGACTCGTATCCTCCTCCTCATCAAGAACCGAAAGGGCGGACAGGGAAATCACCTGGGCCCTGAACGGTGTGTTGAGGGATTTGGCCATGTACCCATGCCTTGGTTTGAGTATGACTTTCGAGTCATTAGGCCCGAATTCCATACATGTCGCGCTCACCGAGAGCGCTTGTAAATCCCCAATGCACTTCACCGAAGCGAGAGCCACAAGAAACACTGTTTTGAAAGACAAATTTTTCATGTCTGACAAATGGATTGGCTCGAATGGGGCACCTTTCATGGCTTCCAAAACCGTAGAAAGGTCCCACACGGGGACTGAAGGAGGTCTGGGAGGGTTCAGCCTCCTAGCTCCTTTGAGGAATCGTACAACCAGATCTATTCTCCCCAGTGACTGGCCAGACGCCGGTTTAGTAAACAATGCTATGGCCGCCACATTAACTTTGAGCGTGGATGGGGTTCTGCCCTTATCCAGTAGCTCTTGAAGGAATGAAAGAACCTCCGTAACCCCGTAGTCTAGGGGTGAAAGGCCCTGAGCTTGACACCAGCCAGAGAACACAGACCATTTTGAGGAATAGAGCCGTCTAGTAGACGGGGCTCTAGCCTGTGTGATCGTGTTTGACACTCTCACCGGGAGGCTAGCGGGTACCCGTTGATGGCCCATGCATGCAGGGACCATAGCTCCGGGCGAGGATGCCAGATCGAGCCCTTGGCCTGAGAGAGGAGGTCTTTTCTCATCGGTATTGCACTGCACTGAGAACACCGTCGGCCTGAGCTGACTGAATGTGTGTTGGTTTCGTTTTTATAGAAACCGTGGGACATGTATCATGTAGTGTTTGTGGGCACTGTGTCGTGGGCATACTCACTACGTTTAATGTACAATCGACATGAGTCGATTTCATTTGTGCGAGGCCTGTACTGTAATGGGCTGTGTTTGTGTGTTGGAATGAGCACTGAGCAGTGGGCAGTTTTATAACACTAATAACACCGTCGGCCGTGGCCGGAATACCAGAAAATACATTATTTTTGAGATTTATCTGGGTCGCTGTAAAAACGGTGTTTGTGTGCAGGCAAGCGGGTTGTGGTACCTGGATGTTTACTGCAAAATACACTGGGACAGTCACATTGTTTGGAACTGAACGAGCGAGAAGTTTTGGTGAAAATCCGGCCGCAGTGGGATTTGAACACCGTCATTTTCCTAGGGGGGCTAGGAAGGTTTTTGACACCTCAGGCTTTATCTCAATCCTTGGCCGGGGCCCGTGTGGAGGGGGGCGGCGGCCAACAGAGCGAGAGTGCGGCCTCTGGTCTCGGGCCTGGCGGCGCTGAGGAGTGGTGGCGGTGGGCTGCGGCTGCGGCTGGGTGCTCCGAGCAGACGGCTGTTTTGAGCAACCTGCTGCGGAACTAGAGCGATTCAGCAAGAAGTGCTTCATTGCCTGTGACGTCTTCTGAACCTGAAGACGGCGGCCATTGTCCGTCGGTGAGCGACTCGAGTGATGCCGGCGAAGCTGGCGGGCGAACCGGCAAGTTTTGGCGGGCAGGAGAAGGCTCGGGTGCGTGCTGAGCACAGCGCTTCTTGCGGCGCGGCACTACAGTAGGCAGAAGTGCAGGCTCTGAGAAAGATGCCAGGCGAGTCCTCAGAGTCACCATGGGCATCAGCTCGCAATGAGGGCATCCGCCATCAGCGTGCGCGAGAGCCGCGTGATCCTCACCCAGGCAGGAAACGCAGATGACATGGCAGTCCTCGTCGCTGAGTGCGGCTCGGCACGAGCCACAGGAATTGTTGGGCATCTTGAAAAAGACGCTAGCTCTTTTAGAGAGGGAGAATGTGAGTAGCAACGGCGAACACACACTCTCAGCAGAGTAAAAGGATATAGACGCCGGAAAGTAGCAGGTATGGCGACTGAAGGCGACGAGGTGAAGGCCAGCGACTTCAGGTTCAAGGCTCGTCCCGCAGAAGGCTTGTTCTCAATGGCGCGGCTTCTCACTCTGGATCCAGCGATGCGTGAGCTTCGCTGAAGAGATGCAAATCAGTTTGTATCAGCCTGTCGAGCTATATTTATAGGTCAAGGCCATGCCTATTTCGGCGGGACGTGACGTAGTGGCACGAAGCGCCCCCGTTGGATATGGCGTCACGCAGGGCCTCTCTCAATAGGCTGGTGCTGTTGCCGCAGGTCAGCCAATAGGCACACAAGCCGCCTTGCCTATGTCTGCATGCTGCCACAACGCGTTTTACATTAATTCAAAATTAAGGATAATTTTTGGGTTCAATATCTCATGGAAAAGAGGTTTTCCCCATAGCGTAAGATATTACGCAGTACGAGAGAAACACTCGTAAGAGAACCTTCTCTGTCTAGTCTGTCGGTGTCAGTGTCCTCTTTGTCCGCAATTTTTCTCTGCTTGAGAAAATGCAGTGGTCCAATCAGTAGTTAAGAGCCTGAACTTGCTTATAGTAATTCGGAAATTAGTGGAAAAAAAATAAATACAGCACAGAAGAATGTCTAATTTAGCATGAGATTTCTTTGTTGAGCGTGAAACCGTGAGATTGAGGCTGAATGCGTGAGTGTCACGCCAGATGCGTGAGAGTTGGCAACCCTGCTTTTTCGCCCGAAGAAGATTTCATGAACTTTGTTCATCAAGTTCGTTGAAATTATCCATCCTCGATCACTTTTAGTCAGCTTTGACAAAACTCCTCTCAGCTAGCAGTATTTTCGAAGGGACTAACAGCCTTGTCACCTGACCTGATAACTGTGCGCTGATTCGCTAAAACAGACTCTTTTGGGTTGACATTTTAACAAATAAGAGACCATAAGTGTAGCACTAAATTTGTTAAAATGTTACACATTCTCTTAATATTGTTGTAAAATACATTAATGAAAAACAAGTAGGCCTACATATATACTATATAATTAGCGCAGCTGTTTAATGAGGCAGCAACATATGATAGATAGGACAGAGCAAGAAAGGCTATTAATCTTTCATTGCCCAAAAGTATTATGATATGAAAGGCTCCAATACTGTGCGGCACAAAGTGCTTTTGCGCATTCCGAGCACAGAATGATGCGCTTGAAGCAACATGGAGTCACAGCGTGCAGCGCTTCGAGTCCGCATTGAAAAGTTTAAAGCACAAAGGAAAGACATATTGATGCGTAGTGTATTATACAGTGTCTATCTATGCAATAGTTTATTGAGCCTTTTCCTTTAACAGTTTTAAATTTCAGTTACTGTGCACGTAAAGAACAATTTTGCTCTCTACTCTAGTGTTGTGTTCTAGCTTACACCCGGTAGAAAGTAACATAAATGTGATTAAGGTACGGCAATAAAGTCCAGGAAGTGGTTTTATGCGAAACCATAGACCTTTTTTTTTTTTACATTGAATCATCTTGGAGAGAGTTTCATCGTGTTGACTGTTGTAACAAAACACGCTTTGAACACTGAATGGAGAATGACTGATAGTCGTAGCGGAGGGTGCCTTTTGTGGGGCTTAACAATAATACAGAATATACGCAAAATATCGGATTTGGATCGGCCTCGTCTGACCGATACCCGATCCGGCAAAGAATGGGAGTATCGGAGCCGATACCGATACTAAATATCGGATTGGTGCATCCCTAGTTGTGTTCAAAAACAATAGGGGTGCGTGTCGGTTTCTGCTGCAAAACATGAACTCGCGATGCCTTGACAGTAGACAGTACCGGCTTTTGTGACAAGACATGTTTAGGGTTCAGTCAATCTTGTCAGGCGTCTATTTCAGCTGAGAAAAGTTACGTGAGGATGTGGAGTGTCAAAATAAAAGTACCGTATATTGATATTTTATGGGTGGCATCGATGCATCATATCGTTAGACATTTGATTGATGCATCGATCCATATAGATGTATTGTTACACCCCTGATGTTAAGTCAAGTGAGATGGCACGTGTGCATCAACCATAAAAATGTGACATAAATTTTGCTTGATTTTTAAAAGTACATTATATATCCCATCCTACCTAAAAATTTTTGTTGTGGCTTAATGGCCATGGGGAAATGATGGTCACATGGCAGCTGAGAACCACTGCTCTAAAGAACCTTTGGTGAAATGGATTATGAATGTTAAAGGTTCTACATGGAACCATTCATGCCAATAAAGAAGATTTAATTTTTAAGAGTGTATGATTGGTTGCATTTAGCACCCCCAGAGACTTTCAGAATAGATCTGTGACCTATTTTTGAGAGCTGATTTGATTGACAGTGCCAGTTAGTGTACATGCCTCATGGTTTTACACCCTAAACCCTCTGACGAAACGTTGCATTGCTTAATCAGGTCTGTGAAAGTAGGTCTGAAGTCACTCCAGGTTGAAGTGTGACAGAGGTGAAAGATGCACTCCTTTGTGATCAGTTGTGTGTCTGTTTGAGTTATTGTACAGCTTCTATCATAAAAGATAAATAATAGACCATATATTACCATTTTAAAACAAAACAAATACATGTGAATTGTTGAAATATTTTTTTTATTTGGGTGTCAAGATTAAATAAGCATAAAAGAGAATATTCATTTCAGTTCATTATGAAAAAAAGTGTAATCATTTGATTTGATTGTTTAGTAAAGCTTGTTTGATAAAATGTACACATGGATAAGTGCATCCTGCCCAGCCCAGTCAGATCAGTTAAATCAGATCCAAGGATTGGTTTGTGCTGATAGATAAAAAAAAACTCATACAGGAAGTTCCTAAGGTTAGTTCTTCCGTGGTCGTACAACAGGGGGGTCTGAGATCACGCCCTCTATGCAGAATGTTGCATCAGATCCTCCTATGGTCCCAGGGGAAACTGTTGTCTCTCAGAGCAATGTACGTCCCAGGGGACCAGAATCGGGGAGCAGACATCCTGTTGAGGTAACTGGTGTAGAGAGCGTGGTGTGGATCCAGTAAATGGCTGGTGGCTTCAGTGCCAGAGTTCCTCCAGAATCTCTCCTCTTGTCTTACCCCGTCCACACTTAATGTGTACATGGCTGCCATTGCAGCTTTCCATACTCCTTTAAGTGACGGACCATTGGGGAACAACCAGCTGGTTGTATGGTTCCCCCGTGGTGCATGGTGGATGAGGCCTGCGGCTCTGACCAGAGTCCCGACATGAGATCTGGCAGTGGTTCTCGAAGGGCTGGCTGCGGCCCCCTTCGAAACTCTGGAGTCAGCTGCGAACCTCACACTCCTGGTACTTTTTCTCCTAGCCACCAATTCTCTTAAAAGAGTGGGAGATCTCCAGGCCCACTCTATATCTCCTGAGTGCCTGGAGTTTGCTCCTGGTAGAGGTACGACTATCTTGCACCCCAGACAGGGCTATGTGCCTAACGAGCCTTCTAATATTCTGCAGGTTTTTCATCCTCCACCTCATGTGACGGCGGAAGATGAGAGACTTTATCTGCTCTGCTCTGCTCTGCCCTGTCTGTCAGAGTCTGCTTAATATCCACATTCAGAAGTCATCTCAGTGGAGGAAGTCAGATTAGCTGTTGGTATGTTTGGGGTCAACTAGGAAGGGGTTTCCTGCCTCTAAGCATATTTATCAGCCATTTGATAGTTCAAGCTATTTTCCTGGCCTATCAGGTGCGCAGTCTGCCTTCACCTCTGCCTTCAGAAGCTAACTCTTTTGTGCCTCGGTGTCCCTTTATAGCTTCCATGTATGCCGTCCCACGTTATGTCATGAAGCAAAGCCAATCAGGACTGGATTAGTTTCATTTATACTTCAGACACGGTATTCTCGGGCATTCCCCAAAGTGTCTTACCGATGCAGTATCTCGTTCCCTTCTCAGGGAACAAGGGTTACAGTCGTAACCCAAGAAGATTTCTTTTTATGTTCTTAGATTTGGCTATAGCCCTGATCTGCTCTAAGCATAATGTATAGTTTAATCATGAAGGAGCTGAATATGACGTGTGAGATAATCTGCCTGAACTACTTGAATATCATACTGTAGCCTATTTATGTTTAATTCTAAATTATAATCTTAATAGAAAATGTGTAATAAAAATGTATAATTATATATTGCAATTTGAGATCTTATTATTGTTCTTGTGCTGTGTAGCGATTAGTTTCAGTTGGTGATTCATCAGACCCTGTTCCTGCTGTACAACGACCACCGATGATATACCACAAACCCTCTAGTCCAATTTTAATAAAGTTCAAGTATGTGCAAATATTTTTCAATTAAACATTTACACAATTACACTCATATCCTGAAAGCAAAGCATCTTAAAGCTGTGACTGATATTTTGTCACATTTAGGAGAAAAGGCTAACTTTGGTATGATTAACTGTGTTTTAATTCTCATCTAGTGTTTTAAAGTCGATCATTTACATGTAAATTGTTGAAATATACATTTTTTTAATTCTAGATTTGTGTCAATATTACTGTTGCTCATCTGAACACA
>NW_027509030.1:0-12500 GCF_051911475.1 Siphateles boraxobius
CATCACACACACACCAGAACATCACACACACACCAGAACATCACACGCACACCAGAACATCACACACACACCAGAACATCACACACACACCAGAACATCACACACACACCAGAACATCACACACACACCAGAACATTACACACACACCAGAACATCACACACACACCAGAACATCACACACACACCAGAACATCACACACACACCAGAACATCACACACACACCAGAACATCACACACACACCAGAACATCACACACACACCAGAACATCACACACACACCAGAACATCACACGCACACCAGAACATCAGACACACACACACCAGAACATCACACACACACCAGAACATCACACACACACCAGAACATCACACACACACCAGAACATCACACGCACACCAGAACATCACACACACACCAGAACATCACACACACACCAGAACATCTCACACACACCAGAACATCACACACACACCAGAACATTACACACACACCAGAACATCACACACACACCAGAACATCACACACACACCAGAACATCACACGCACACCAGAACATCACACACACACCAGAACATCACACACACACCAGAACATCACACACACACCAGAACATCTCACACACACCAGAACATCACACACACACCAGAACATCACACACACACCAGAACATTACACACACACCAGAACATCACACACACACCAGAACATCACACACACACCAGAACATCACACGCACACCAGAACATCACACACACACCAGAACATCACACACACACCAGAACATCTCACACACACCAGAACATCTCACACACACCAGAACATCATACACACACCGGAACATCACATACACACCAGAACATTACACACACCAGAACATCACACGCACACCAGAACATCAGACACACACCAGAACATCAGACACACACACACCAGAACATCACACGCACACCAGAACATCACACACACACCAGAACATCACACACACACCAGAACATCTCACACACGCCAGAACATCAGACACACACACACCAGAACATCACACACACACCAGAACATCTCACACACACCAGAACATCAGACACACACACACCAGAACATCACACGCACACCAGAACATCACACGCACACCAGAACATCACACACACACCAGAACATCACACACACACCAGAACATCTCACACACACCAGAACATCACACACACACCAGAACATCACACGCACACCAGAACATCAGACACACACACACCAGAACATCACACGCACACCAGAACATCACACACACACCAGAACATCACACACACACCAGAACATCACATACACACCAGAACATCTCACACACACCAGAACATCATACACACACCGGAACATCACATACACACCAGAACATTACACACACCAGAACATCACACGCACACCAGAACATCAGACACACACCAGAACATCACACACACACCAGAACATCACACACACACCAGAACATTACACACACCAGAACATCTCACACACACCAGAACATCTCACACACACCAGAACATCACACGCACACCAGAACATCAGACACACACCAGAACATCACACACACACCAGAACATCACGCACACCAGAACATTACACACACCAGAACATCACACGCACACCAGAACATCTCACACACACCAGAACATCACACACACACCAGAACATCTCACACACACCAGAACATCACACACACACCAGAACATCTCACACACACCAGAACATCACACACACACCAGAACATCACACACACACCAGAACATCTCACACACACCAGAACATCACACACACACCAGACCATTACACACACCAGAACATCACACACACACCAGACCATTACACACACCAGAACATCAGACACAAACCAGAACATCACACACACCAGAACATCACACACACATCAGAACATCAGACACAAACCAGAACATCACACACACCAGAACATCACACACACACCAGAACATCACACACACCAGAACATCACACACACCAGAACATCACACACACCAGAACATCACACGCACACCAGAACATCTCACACACACCAGAACATCACACACACACCAGAACATCACACACACGCCAGAACATCACACACACCAGAACATCACACACACGCCAGAACATCACACACACACCAGAACATCACACACACACACCAGAACATCACACACACACACCAGAACATCACACACACACCAGAACATCACACACACACCAGAACATCACACACACACCAGAACATCACACACACACCAGAACATCATACACACACCAGAACATCACACGCACACCAGAACATCACACGCACACCAGAACATCAGACACACACCAGAACATCACACACACACCAGAACATCACACACACACACCAGAACATCACACACACACCAGAACATCACACACACACCAGAACATCACACACACACACCAGAACATCACACACACACACCAGAACATCACACACACACCAGAACATCACACACACACCAGAACATCACACACACACCAGAACATCACACACACACCAGAACATCACACACACACCAGAACATCACACACACGCCAGAACATCACACACACACACCAGAACATCACACACACACCAGAACATCACACACACACCAGAACATCACACACACACCAGAACATCACACACACACCAGAACATCACACACACACACCAGAACATCACACACACACCAGAACATCACACACACACCAGAACATCACACACACCAGAACATCACACACACACCAGAACATCACACACACACCAGAACATCACACACACCAGAACATCACACACACACCAGAACATCACACACACACCAGAACATCACACACACACCAGAACATCACACGCACACCAGAACATCACACACACCAGAACATCACACACACACCAGAACATCACACACACACCAGAACATCACACGCACACCAGAACATCACACACACCAGAACATCACACACACACCAGAACATCACACACACACCAGAACATCACACACACCAGAACATCACACACACACCAGAACATCACACACACACACCAGAACATCACACACACACACACACCAGAACATCACACACACACCAGAACATCACACACACGCCAGAACATCTCACACACACCAGAACATCACACACACACCAGAACATCACACACACGCCAGAACATCACACGCACACCAGAACATCACACGCACACCAGAACATCACACACACAAACCAGAACATCACACACACACCAGAACATCACACACACACCAGAACATCACACACACACACCAGAACATCACACACACACCAGACCATTACACACACCAGAACATCACACACACACCAGAACATCACACACACCAGAACATCACACACACACCAGAACATCACACACACCAGAACATCACACACACACCAGAACATCACACACACACCAGAACATCACACACACCAGAACATCACACACACACCAGAACATCACACACACACACCAGAACATCACACACACACACACACCAGAACATCACACACACACCAGAACATCACACACACGCCAGAACATCTCACACACACCAGAACATCACACACACACCAGAACATCACACACACGCCAGAACATCACACGCACACCAGAACATCACACGCACACCAGAACATCACACACACAAACCAGAACATCACACACACACACACCAGAACATCACACACACGCCAGAACATCACACGCACACCAGAACATCACACACACAAACCAGAACATCACACACACACACACCAGAACATTACACACACCAGAACATCACACACACACCAGAACATCACACGCACACCAGAACATCTCACACACACCAGAACATCACACACACACCAGAACATCACACACACCAGAACATCACACACACACCAGAACATCTCACACACACCAGAACATCACACTCACACACACCAGAACATCACACACACCAGAACATCACACACACACCAGAACATCACACACACACACCAGAACATCACACACACACACACACCAGAACATCACACACACACCAGAACATCACACACACACCAGAACATCACACACACCAGAACATCACACACACACCAGAACATCACACACACACACCAGAACATCACACACACACACACACCAGAACATCTCACACACACCAGAACATCACACACACACCAGAACATCACACACACCAGAACATCACACACACACCAGAACATCACACACACACACCAGAACATCACACACACACACACACCAGAACATCACACACACACCAGAACATCACACACACGCCAGAACATCACACACACGCCAGAACATCACACACACACCAGAACATCACACACACACCAGAACATCACACACACGCCAGAACATCACACGCACACCAGAACATCACACGCACACCAGAACATCACACACACAAACCAGAACATCACACACACACACACCAGAACATCACACGCACACCAGAACATCTCACACACACCAGAACATCACACACACACCAGAACATCACACACACACTCACCAGAACATCACACACACACCAGAACATCACACACACCAGAACATCTCACACACACCAGAACATCACACACACACCAGAACATCTCACACACACCAGAACATCTCACACACACCAGAACATCTCACACACGCCAGAACATCACACACACGCCAGAACATCACACACACACCAGAACATCACACACACACCAGAACATCACACACACGCCAGAACATCACACGCACACCAGAACATCACACACACAAACCAGAACATCACACACACACACACCAGAACATCACACGCACACCAGAACATCACACACACACCAGAACATCACACACACCAGAACATCTCACACACACCAGAACATCACACACACACCAGAACATCTCACACACAAACCAGAACATCACACACACAAACCAGAACATCACACACACACACACCAGAACATCACACACATACACACCAGAACATCACACGCACACCAGAACATCTCACACACACCAGAACATCACACACACCAGAACATCTCACACACACCAGAACATCACACACACACCAGAACATCTCACACACACCAGAACATCTCACACACACCAGAACATCTCACACACGCCAGAACATCACACACACGCCAGAACATCACACACACACCAGAACATCACACACACACCAGAACATCACACACACGCCAGAACATCACACGCACACCAGAACATCACACACACAAACCAGAACATCACACACACACACACCAGAACATCACACACATACACACCAGAACATCACACGCACACCAGAACATCACACACACACCAGAACATCACACACACACACACACCAGAACATCACACACACACCAGAACATCACACACACCAGAACATCTCACACACACCAGAACATCACACACACACCAGAACATCTCACACACACCAGAACATCTCACACACACCAGAACATCACACACACACCAGAACATCACACACACACGCCAGAACATCACACACACGCCAGAACATCAGACACACACCAGAACATCACACACACACCAGAACATCACACACACGCCAGAACATCACACACACACCAGAACATCTCACACACACCAGAACATCACACACACACCAGAACATCACACACACACACGCCAGAACATCACACACACGCCAGAACATCAGACACACACCAGAACATCACACACACACCAGAACATCACACACACACCAGAACATCACACACACACACACCAGAACATCACACACACACCAGAACATCACACACACCAGAACATCACACACACACCAGAACATCAGACACACACCAGAACATCACACACACGCCAGAACATCAGACACACACCAGAACATCACACACACACCAGAACATCACACACACGCCAGAACATCACACACACACCAGAACATCAGACACACACCAGAACATCACACACACACACCAGAACATCAGACACACACCAGAACATCACACACACCAGAACATCACACACACACCAGAACATCACACACACACCAGAACATCACACACACACCAGAACATCACACACACACCAGAACATCTCACACACACCAGAACATCACACACACCAGAACATCACACACACACCAGAACATCACACACACGCCAGAACATCAGACACACACCAGAACATCACACACACAACAACACAACATCACAACACGCCAGAACATCACAACACACACAGAACATCACACACACGCCAGAACATCACACACACACCAGAACATCACACACACACCAGAACATCACACACACGCCAGAACATCAGACACACACCAGAACATCACACACAGCCAGAACATCAGACACACACCAGAACATCACACACACACCAGAACATCACACACACACCAGAACATCACACACACACCAGAACATCACACACACACCAGAACATCACACACACACCAGAACATCACACACACACCAGAACATCTCACGCACACCAGAACATCACACACACACCAGAACATCACACACACACCAGAACATCACACACACACCAGAACATCACACACACACCAGAACATCAGACACACACCAGAACATCACACACACACCAGAACATCACACACACACCAGAACATCACACACACACCAGAACATCTCACGCACGCCAGAACATCACACACACACCAGAACATCACACACACGCCAGAACATCACACACACACCAGAACATCACACACACGCCAGAACATCACACACACACCAGAACATCACACACACACCAGAACATCACACACACACCAGAACATCAGACACACACCAGAACATCAGACACACACCAGAACATCAGACACACACCAGAACATCACACACACACCAGAACATCACACACACACCAGAACATCACACACACACCAGAACATCTCACGCACGCCAGAACATCACACACACACCAGAACATCACACACACACCAGAACATCACACACACACCAGAACATCACACACACACCAGAACATCACACACACACCAGAACATCACACGCACACCAGAACATCTCACGCACGCCAGAACATCACACACACACCAGAACATCACACACACACCAGAACATCACCACACACACACCAGAACATCACACACACACCAGAACATCACACACACACCAGAACATCACACACACACCAGAACATCACACACACACCAGAACATCATACACACACCAGAACATCACACACACACCAGAACATCACACACACACCAGAACATCACACACACACACACACACCAGAACATCTCACACACACCAGAACATCACACGCACACCAGAACATCACACACACACCAGAACATCACACACACACCAGAACATCACACACACACCAGAACATCACACACACACCAGAACATCACACACACACCAGAACATCACACACACACCAGAACATCACACACACACACCAGAACATCACACACACACCAGAACATCACACACACACCAGAACATCACACACACACCAGAACATCATACACACACCAGAACATCACACACACACCAGAACATCACACACACACCAGAACATCACACACACCAGAACATCACACACACGCCAGAACATCACACACACACACCAGAACATCACACACACACCAGAACATCACACACACACCAGAACATCACACACACACACCAGAACATCACACACACCAGAACATCACACACACACCAGAACATCACACACACACCAGAACATCACACACACACCAGAACATCATACACACACCAGAACATCACACACACACCAGAACATCACACACACACCAGAACATCACACATACACCAGAACATCACACACACACCAGAACATCACACACACACCAGAACATCATACACACACCAGAACATCACACACACACCAGAACATCACACACACACCAGAACATCACACACACACCAGAACATCACACACACACACCAGAACATCACACACACACACTAGAACATCACACACACACCAGAACATCACACACACACCAGAACATCACACACACACCAGAACATCACACACACACCAGAACATCACACACACACACCAGAACATCACACACACACACCAGAACATCACACACACACCAGAACATCACACACACACCAGAACATCACACACACACACCAGAACATCACACACACACACCAGAACATCACACACACACACCAGAACATCACACACACACACCAGAACATCACACACACACCAGAACATCACACACACACCAGAACATCACACACACACCAGAACATCACACACACACCAGAACATCACACACACCAGAACATCACACACACACCAGAACATCTCACACACACACACCAGAACATCACACACGCCAGAACATCACACACACGCCAGAACATCACACACACACCAGAACATCACACACACCAGAACATCACACACACGCCAGAACATCACACACACACACCAGAACATCACACACGCCAGAACATCACACACACGCCAGAACATCACACACACGCCAGAACATCACACACACACACCAGAACATCACACACGCCAGAACATCACACACACGCCAGAACATCACACACACACCAGAACATCACACACGCCAGAACATCACACACACGCCAGAACATCACACACACACCAGAACATCACACACACCAGAACATCACACACACGCCAGAACATCACACACACACACCAGAACATCACACACACACACCAGAACATCACACACACACACCAGAACATCACACACACACCAGAACATCACACGCACACCAGAACATCTCACACACACCAGAACATCACACACACACACACCAGAACATTACACGCACACCAGAACATCACACACACACCAGAACATCACACACACACCAGAACATCACACACACACCAGAACATCACACACACACACACCAGAACATCACACACACACCAGAACATCACACACACCAGAACATCTCACACACACCAGAACATCACACACACCAGAACATCTCACACACACCAGAACATCACACACACCAGAACATCACACACACGCCAGAACATCAGACACACACCAGAACATCTCACACACACCAGAACATTACACACACACCAGAACATCACACACACACCAGAACATCACACACACACCAGAACATCACACACACACACACCAGAACATTACACGCACACCAGAACATCACACACACACCAGAACATCACACACACACCAGAACATCACACACACACCAGAACATCACACACACACACCAGAACATCACACACACACCAGAACATCACACACACACACCAGAACATCACACACACACACCAGAACATCTCACACACACCAGACCATTACACACACCAGAACATCACACACACACCAGAACATCACACACACACCAGAACATCACACACACACCAGAACATCACACACACACCAGAACATCACACACACACCAGACCATTACACACACCAGAACATCTCACACACACCAGACCATTACACACACCAGAACATCACACACACACCAGAACATCACACACACACCAGAACATCACACACACACACCAGAACATCACACACACACCAGAACATCTCACACACACCAGAACATCACACACACACCAGAACATCACACACACACACCAGAACATCACACACACACCAGAACATCACACACACACACCAGAACATCACACACACACCAGAACATCTCACACACACCAGAACATCTCACACACACCAGACCATTACACACACCAGAACATCTCACACACACCAGACCATTACACACACCAGAACATCACACACACACCAGAACATCACACACACACCAGACCATTACACACACCAGAACATCACACACACACACACCAGAACATCACACACACACCAGAACATCACACACACACCAGAACATCACACACACACACCAGAACATCACACACACACACCAGAACATCACACACGCACACCAGAACATCTCACACACACCAGACCATTACACACACCAGAACATCACACGCACACCAGAACATCAAACACACACCAGAACATCACACACACACCAGAACATCACACACACACCAGAACATCACACACACACACCAGAACATCACACACACATCCGGTGTGCCGACTACAGAGAAGTGCTGACTAGAAGGAAGTGAACTGGGATTGACTCATAGACTATAAAATAATATGTTCGTAGTGTGTCACGTCACCCGTAGTGTTTCTGAAGAGCGTTTTTGAAGCCCAAAGTGGGCGGAGCCGGCCGTCGCCATCTTGTTAGTAGTGACATCAGCGGAAATCCACCTGTCACTCAAGTGGCCACGCCCTTAATTATGTACAACTTTAAGGCTTAATATAATTTAAACGGATGAGTTATAAAAATATTCACCCCCCTCACAGTCTTCATGAAGAGCAAAATTAGCTTTATAGACCAAAACCACTTTTATCACCAGGCTGTGAACATGTTTATTTCTGCTGTAAAGTTGGGCATTTTAACATGGGGGTCTATGGGACTGAGTCACTTCTGCAGCCGGTCTCTAGTGGCCAGTGGATGAACTGCAGTTTAACTCACTTCAGTGTTGGATTCAAGAGAGATGGGAAGATTAACGCTTGGATTGACAGGAACAGGAAGTAGGAGAATCCTGTTGGATCATTCTGAATCCCATCATATCTCCTCTCTGATTCTCTCCTCTCAGTTCGTCTGACTCCTGCTCGTAATCTGCGCATCACAGACGTGAATCACAGCTCCGCTAAACTATCCTGGGACGCGGCGTCTCGGAAGGTCAAAGGTTACCGCATTGTTTATGTGAAGACAGACGCTGTGCAGACCAATCAGGTGAGCCCTCATCCGGTCGCTGGGAACTGGATTGTTGTGGCATGTCTCTGACCTTTGACCCTACGTTGACCTCAGGTGGAAGTGGGTCCGGTAACCATGGTGATGCTGCGTAACCTGAGCTCAGTGACGGAGTACACCGTCGCCATCTTGGCTCTCTATGAGGAGGGGCAAGCAGAAGCGCTGACCGACACGTTCACCACCAGTGAGTCACACACACATAAATCATCTGTGAATTTTTGTCATCCTTTGGGTATCGTTACATTATGATCCCGCTCTTATTCATGCAAATGCTTTTAAACCAGTCAAGCACAACAAGACAAAAGAGAACAAGCTGTGTGTGAATGTCCTGTCTATGTGATACACACACACACACACACACAGACACACAGACACACAGAAAGCGTGCGCCAGAATGCAGTTCTCTTTCCCGCTTGAACGAACAATAACACACACAATCCTCATAACATAAGAGCAGTCTTAATGAGTGAAATAAAGTCTTAATGAGTGAAATAAAGTCTTAAATGAGTGAAATAAAGTCTTAATGAGTGAAATAAAGTCTTAATGAGTGAAATAAAGTCTTAATAAGTGAAATAAAGTCTTAATGAGTGAAATAAAGTCTTAATAAGTGAAATAAAGTCTTAATGAGTGAAATAAAGTCTTAATGAGTGAAATAAAGTCTTAATGAGTGAAATAAAGTCTTAATAAGTGAAATAAAGTCTTAAATGAGTGAAATAAAGTCTTAATAAGTGAAATAAAGTCTTAATAAGTGAAATAAATTCTTAAATGAGTGAAATAAAGTCTTAATGAGTGAAATAAAGTCTTAAATGAGTGAAATAAAGTCTTAAATGAGTGAAATAAAGTCTTAATGAGCGAAATAAAGTCTTAAATGAGTGAAATAAAGTCTTAAATGATTGAAATAAAGTCTTAATAAGTGAAATAAAGTCTTAAATGATTGAAATAAAGTCTTAATGAGTGAAATAAAGTCTTAATAAGTGAAATAAAGTCTTAATAAGTGAAATAAAGTCTTAAATGATTGAAATAAAGTCTTAATAAGTGAAATAAAGTCTTAATGAGTGAAATAAAGTCTTAAATGAGTGAAATAAAGTCTTAAATGAGTGAAATAAAGTCTTAAATGATTGAAATAAAGTCTTAATGATTGAAATAAAGTCTTAAATGAGTGAAATAAAGTCTTAATAAGTGAAATAAAGTCTTAATGAGTGAAATAAAGTCTTAAATGAGTGAAATAAAGTCTTAAATGAGTGAAATAAAGTCTTAAATGATTGAAATAAAGTCTTAATGAGTGAAATAGTCTTAATAAGTGAAATAAAGTCTTAATGAGTGAAATAAAGTCTTAAATGATTGAAATAAAGTCTTAATAAGTGAAATAAAGTCTTAATGAGTGAAATAAAGTCTTAAATGAGTGAAATAAAGTCTTAAATGATTGAAATAAAGTCTTAATGAGTGAAATAAAGTCTTAATGAGCGAAATAAAGTCTTAAATGAGTGAAATAAAGTCTTAAATGATTGAAATAAAGTCTTAATAAGTGAAATAAAGTCTTAATGAGTGAAATAAAGTCTTAAATGAGTG
>NW_027509030.1:20000-35000 GCF_051911475.1 Siphateles boraxobius
AGTTAGTTATTTGGTTCTTTGGTTGGTTAATTAGTTAATTTTTTGGTAGGTTAGTCAGTTTGTTGTTTGGTTAGTTAGTTATAAGGTTGTTTGGTTGTTAGTTAGTTAGTTGTTTGGTTAGTTGGTTAGTTAGTTTGTTGTTTGGTTAGTTGGTTGTTTGTTTGGTTAGTTAGTTGTTTGGTTAGTTAGCTGTTTGGTTAGTTATTAGGTTGTTTGGTTGGTTAGTTAGTTGGCTGTTTGGTTGATTAGTTTGGTTAGTTGGTTGTTTGGTTGGTTAGTTAGTTGGTTGTTTGGTTAGTTGGTTGTTTGGTTAGTTAGTTGTTTGGTTAGTTAGTTGTTTGGTTAGTTATTAGGTTGTTTGGTTGATTAGTTAGTTGGATGGTTGTTTGTTTAGTTAGTTAGTTAATTAGTTAGTTAGGCTTAGGGTTGGTTAGTCAGTTGGTTGTTTGGTTGGTTGGTTAGTTAGTTAGTTGTTTGGTTAGTTGGTTGTTTGGTTAGTTAGTTGTTTGGTTAGTTTGTTAGTTAGTTAGTTAGTTAGTTAGCTGTTTGGTTAGTTATTAGGTTGTTTGGTTGGTTAGTTATTAGGTTGTTTGGTTGGTTAGTTAGTTGGATGTTTGGTTAGTTAGTTTGTTGGTTGTTTGTTAGTTAGTTAGTTAGTTAGTTAGTTAGTTAGTTAGGGTTAGGGTTGGTTAGTCAGTGTGTTGTTTGGTTAGTTAGTTTTTTGGTTGTTTGGTTAGTTGGTTGTTTGGTTGGTTAGTTGGTTGTTTGGTTAGTTGGTTGTTTGGTTAGTTAGTTGTTTGGTTAGTTTGTTAGTTAATTGGTTAGTTATTAGGTTGTTTGGTTGGTTAGTTAGTTGGATGTTTGGTTAGTTGGTTGGTTGGTTGTTTAGTTAGTTAGTTAGTTGGTTAGTTAGTTAGTTAGTTGATGAGTGTGGCGAGCAGGACGAGGTCGGTGTTGTGATTGATGATGAGCTTCACCTCCGCGACACACCGGTCTCGTATCTCTCATGAGGAACGGAAGAATAAAAGGTGGGGCGACGACGTGTTTTGTTTAGTTAGTTGGTTGTTTGGTTAGTTAGTTGTTTGGTTAGTTAGTTGTTTGGTTAGTTAGTTAGTTGTTTGGTTAGTTATAAGGTTGTTTGGTTGGTTAGTTAGTTGGATGTTAGGTTAGTTGGTTGGTTGGTTGGTTGGTTGTTTAGTTAGTTAGTTAGTAAGTTAGTTAGTTAGTTAGTTAGTTAGTTAGTTAGTTAGTTGGTTGGTTAGTTAGTTAGTTGATGAGTGTGGCGAGCAGGACAAGGTCGGTGTTGTGATTGATGATGAGCTTCACCTGCGCGACACACCGGTCTCGTATCTCTCATGAGGAACGGAAGAATAAAAGGTGGGGCGACGACGTGTTTTGTTTAGTTAGTTGGTTGTTTGGTTAGTTGGTTGTTTGGTTAGTTAGTTAGTTGTTTGGTCAGTTATAAGGTTGTTTGGTTGGTTAGTTAGTTGGATATTAGGTTAGTTGGTTGGTTGGTTGTTTGTTTAGTTAGTTAGTTAGTTAGTTAGTTAGTTGGTTAGTTGGTTAGTTAGTTAGTTAGTTAGTTGATGAGTGTGGCGAGCAGGACGAGGTCGGTGTTGTGATTGATGATGAGCTTCACCTGCGCGACACACCGGTCTCGTGTCTCTCATGAGGAACGGAAGAATAAAAGGTTGGGCGACGACGTGTTTTGTTTAGTTAGTTGGTTGTTTGGTTAGTTAGTTGTTTGGTTAGTTAGTTAGTTGTTTGGTCAGTTATAAGGTTGTTTGGTTGGTTAGTTAGTTGGATGTTAGGTTAGTTGGTTGGTTGGTTGGTTGGTTGTTTAGTTAGTTAGTTAGTTAGTTAGTTAGTTAGTTGGTTAGTTAGTTAGTTAGTTAGTTGATGAGTGTGGCGAGCAGGACGAGGTCGGTGTTGTGATTGATGATGAGCTTCACCTGTGCGACACACCGGTCTCGTATCTCTCATGAGGAACGGAAGAATAAAAGGTGGGGCGACGGCGTGTTTTGTTTAGTTAGTTGGTTGTTTGGTTAGTTGGTTTTTTGGTTAGTTAGTTGTTTGGTTAGTTAGTTAGTTGTTTGGTTAGTTATTAGGATGTTTGGTTGGTTAGTTAGTTGGATGTTTGGTTAGTTAGTTTGTTGGTTGTTTGTTAGTTAGTTAGTTGTTTGGTTAGTTATTGTTTAGTTAGTTGTTTGCTTAGTTATTAGGTTGTTTGGTTGGTTAGTTGGATGTTTGGTTAGTTAGTTATTTGGTTGTTTGTTTGGTTAATTAGTTAGTTTTTTGGTCTGTTAGTCAGTTGGTTGTTTGGTTGGTTAGTTATTAGGTTGTTTGGTTGGTTGGTTAGTTGGATGTTTGGTTAGTTAGTTGGTTGTTTGTTTAGTTAGTTAGTTAGTTGTTTGCTTAGTTATTAGGTTGTTTGGTTGGTTGGTTAGTTAGTTGGATGTTTGGTTAGTAGTTGGATGTTTGGTTAGTAGTTGGTTGTTTTGATAGTTAGTTGGGTGGTTGGTTGGTTAGTTGGTTGTTTGATGGTTAGTTATTTGGATGTTAGATTAGTTAGTTAGTTAGTTGATTAATATGGCGAGCAGGACAAGGTCGGTGGTGTGATTGATGATGAGCTTCACCTGCGTGACACACCGGTCTCGTATCTCATGAGGAACGGAAGCATAAAAGGTGGAGCGACGACGTGTTTTGGTTAGTTAGTTGGTTGTTTGGTTAGTTAGTTAGCTGGTTGGTTGATTAGTTAGTGGGTTGTTTGGTGCATTAATTGGTTTATTGGTTATTTGGTTGATTGCTGCATCTGTGTGTTCATATGTGCCTGTGTGTGTGTTCATATGTGTGTTTGTGTGTGTGTGTGTGTGTGTGTGTGTGTGCGCGCAGCGCAGCGTCTGGCCATCAGGAATCTGCAGCTGAGTGACGTGACGACCTTCAGCATGCGTGTGTCATGGGACGCTGTGGGTCCAAACGTGCGTCAGTACCGCGTGTCGTACATCAGCACGCGAGGAGATCGCGCGGAACAGGTGGTGAGTGTTTGAATCTCACATTCAGTCAACTCGTACATGTGTGTGTCATTCAGAAATTGTGATTTAAATGTCACCAAGGTTTCACCAACATATTCAGGATAGCAAACAAGATTTATTGAAATTGCAATATAAATTGAGATAATCAAATACCATTGTGTTCTAGCAAGTGTGTGTTTATGAATTTATAGCTGTCAGGATTTCAAGCTGTACAAAAAAAGAGTTTTGCATCAGTCCATTTCTCCTCCAAAAGCCCTTTGGCTCTGAAAGTATTGTGTCTTCTGTTGAGTTTGGAAGCGTGTGTTTATCTCTTTATCACTTTCATCTGTGGGAGAGTCCAGCTCTGGCCCTGAGTGTGTCTTCACCGCGGGATTATTCTCTGTGATGTGTGTGTGTTTTCTCCGCTGTGATGAGTGTGTGTGTGTGTTTCCTCCTCTGTAATAAGTGTGTGTGCGTTTCCTGCTCTGTGATGAGTGTGTGTGTGTGTTTTCTCCGCTGTAATGAGAGTGTGTGTGTTTGCAGGCGATGGTTCCCGCGTCTCAGACCTCAGTGTTGCTGCAGCCTCTCCTGTCGGACACCGAGTACAGAGTTAGTGTGTCTGCGATCTACAGTTCCGGCGACGGCCCGCCCATCACACGCCTCGCTCGCACACGTGAGTCTCCACACACACACACACACACACAGACACACACACACACACACACACACACACACACACACACACACACACACTGAGTACAGCGTCAGTGTGTCTGCGATCTACAGTTCCGGCGACGGCCCGCCCATCACACGCCTCGCTCGCACACGTGAGTCTCCACACACACACACACACACACAGACACACACACACACACACAGACACACACACACACACACACACACACACACACACACACACACACACACACACACACACACACACACACACACACCGAGTACAGAGTTAGTGTGTCTGCGATCTACAGTTCCGGCGACGGCCCGCCCATCACACGCCTCGCTCGCACACGTGAGTCTCCACACACACACACACACACACAGACACACACAGACACACACACACACACACACACACACACACACACACACACACACACACACACACACACACTGAGTACAGCGTCAGTGTGTCTGCGATCTACAGTTCCGGCGACGGCCCGCCCATCACACGCCTCGCTCGCACACGTGAGTCTCCACACACACACACACACACACAGACACACACACACACACACACACACACACACACACACTGAGTACAGCGTCAGTGTGTCTGCGATCTACAGTTCTGGCGACGGCCCGCCCATCACATGCAACGCTCGCGCACTTAAGTTCCCTCGCTCTGGGCTTCTGGGTAATATTGGAATACCTTCATTAATGTCTTCTGTATTAATGTTGAGATTTTTAGTTAAACATGAATCCAAGACGCAAGTTATGTGAGGTTGAGTCCGTTCCCACAGCTCTCGCTCCGCCCTGCCCGACAAATTTATAACATAATCAGCTAAACCCAGTTCAAATTCAATCTCACAAAACAAAATGTGACCTTTCATGTCAACTTCCTGTCGCTAGTAAACACCCTGACAGATGAGCCTCCTCCTCTTCCTCCTCCTCCTCTCCTCTCCTCCTCCGCTTCCTCCTATTCCTCTCCTCTTCCTCTTCCTCCTCTTCCTCTCCTCCTCCGCTTCCTCCTCTTCCTCTCCACCTCCTCTTCCTCTCCTCCTCTCTTCCTCTCCTCCTCCTCTCCTCCTCCTCTTCCTCTCCACCTCCTCTTCCTCTCCTCCTCCCCTTCCTCCTATTCCTCTCCTCCTCTTCCTCCTCCTCCTCTTCTCTCCTCCTCTCCTCCTCCGCTTCCTCCTGCTCTTCCTCTGCTCCTCCTCTTCTCTCCTCCTCCTCTCCTCCTCCGCTTCCTCCTGCTCTTCCTCTCCTCCTCCGCTTCCTCCTTTTCCTCTCCTCCTCCTCTTCCTCCTATTCCTCTCCTCCTCCGCTTCCTCCTTTTCCTCTCCTCCTCCTCTTCCTCTCCTCCTCCTCTCCTCCTCCCCTTCCTCTCCACCTCCTCTCCTCCTCCGCTTCTCTCCTCCTCCTCTCCTCCTCCGCTTCCTCCTGCTCTTCCTCTGCTCCTCCTCTTCTCTCCTCCTCCTCTCCTCCTCCGCTTCCTCCTGCTCTTCCTCTCCTCCTCCGCTTCCTCCTATTCCTCTCCTCCTCCTCTTCCTCCTCCTCTTCCTCCCCTCCTCCGCTTCCTCCTATTCCTCTCCTCCTCCTCTTCCTCCCCTCCTCTTCCTCTCCTCCTCCGCGTCCTCCTTTTCCTCTCCTCCTCCTCCTCCTCTTCCTCTCCACCTCCTCCTCCTCTCCTCTTCCTCTCCACCTCCTCTCCTCCTCCTCCTCTTCCTCTCCACCTCCTCCTCCTCTCCTCCTCTGCTCCCTTCCTCCTATTCCTCTCCTCCTCTTCCTCCTCTCCTCTCCTCCGCTTCCTCCTGCTCTTCCTCTCCTCCTTTTCCTCTTCTCCTTTTCTTCTCCTCCTCCTCTCCTCTCCTCTTCCTCTCCTCCTCCTCTCCTCCTCCTCTTCCTCTCCTCCTCCTCCTCTTCCTCTCCACCTCATCTCCTCCTCCTCTCCTCTCCTCTCCTCCTCTTCCTCTCCTCCTCCTCCTCTTCCTCTCCTCTCCTCCTCTCCTCCTCCTCTTCCTCTCCTCCTCTCCTCCTCCTCTCCTCCTCCTCTCCTCCTCCTCCTCCTCTTCCTCTCCTCCTCCTCTCCTCCTCCTCTCCTCTCCTCCTCTTCCTCTCCTCTCCTCCTCTCCTCCTCCTCTTCCTCTCCACCTCCTCCTCCTCTGCTCCCCTTCCTCCTATTCCTCTCCTCCTCTTCCTCCTCTCCTCTCCTCCTCCGCTTCCTCCTGCTCTTCCTCTCCTCCTTTTCCTCTTCTCCTTTTCATCTCCTCCTCCTCTCCTCTCCTCCTCCTTCTCTTCTTCTCCTCCTCCTCCTCTTCCTCTCCTCCTCTCCTCTCCTCCTTCTCTTCCTCCTCCTCTCTTCCTCCTCCTCTCCTCCTCTGCTTCCTCTTCCTCACTCCTCCTCCTCTCCTCCTCCTCTTTCTCCTCCTCCTCCTTCTCTTCCTCCTCACTCCTCCTCTTCCTTCTCCTCTTCCTCCTCCATCTCCTCCTCCTCTCCTCCTCTTCCTCCTCCTCACACCTCTTCCTCTCCTCCTCACTCCTCTTCCCTCTCCTCACTCCTCCTCCTCTTCCTCCTCCTTCTCTTCCTCCCTCCTCTCTCCTCCTCACTTCTCCTCTTCCTCCTCCTCCATCTCCTCTTCCTTCTTCATCCTCCTCCTCCATCTCCTCTTCCTCCTCCTCCATCTCTTCCTCCTCCTCCATCTCCTCCTCTTCCTCCTCAGTGCCTCTCTCTGCTCCCAGTGGCCTCCGTGTGTCTGAGGAATGGTACAACCGCTTCCGCATCAGCTGGGACTCCCCGCCCTCTCCCACCATGGGCTACAGGATCGTATACCAGCCCACATCAGGTACCACACATGCACACACTCGCTCACACACTAACTCTCTCACACACACATACACAGGCTGCGCACTGATCTCACAGCTGACCTCTGACCTCCCGACAGCGGCCGCTCGTGCTCTTGAGACGTTTGTGGGTGATGATGTGAACACCATGCTGATCGTCAATCTGCTGAGCGGGACGGAGTACAGCGTTAAAGTCATCGCCACCTACACCACAGGATCCAGTGAAGCCCTGAGCGGACGAGCAAAAACACGTGAGTGTGTCCCTCCACTGAACACGCGCGAGTGTGTCCCTCCACTGAACACGCGCGAGTGTGTCCCTCAACTGAACACGCGCGAGTGTGTCCCTCCACTGAACACGCGCGAGTGTGTCCCTCCACTGAACACGTGAGTGTGTCCCTCCACTGAACACGCGTGAGTGTGTCCCTCCACTGAACACGTGAGTGTGTCCCTCCACTGAACACGTGAGTGTGTCCCTCCACTGAACACGCGCGAGTGTGTCCCTCCACTGAACACGCGCGAGTGTGTCCCTCCACTGAACACGCGCGAGTGTGTCCCTCCACTGAACACGCGCGAGTGTGTCCCTCCACTGAACACGCGCGAGTGTGTCCCTCCACTGAACACGCGCGAGTGTGTCCCTCCACTGAACACGCGCGAGTGTGTCCCTCCACTGAACACGCGCGAGTGTGTCCCTCCACTGAACACGCGCGAGTGTGTCCCTCCACTGAACACGCGCGAGTGTGTCCCTCCACTGAACACGCGCGAGTGTGTCCCTCCACTGAACACGCGCGATTGTTTCCCTCCACTGAACACGCGCGAGTGTGTCCCTCCACTGAACACGTGAGTGTGTCCCTCCACTGAACACGTGAGTGTGTCCCTGCACTGAACACGTTGGTGTGTCCCTCCACTAAACACGCGCGAGTGTGTCCCTCCACTGAACACGCGCGAGTGTGTCCCTCCACTGAACACGTGAGTGTGTCCCTCCACTGAACACGCGCGAGTGTGTCCCTCCACTGAACACGCGCGAGTGTGTCCCTCCACTGAACACGTGAGTGTGTCCCTCCACTGAACACGCGCGAGTGTGTCCCTCCACTGAACACATGAGTGTGTCCCTCCACTGAACACGCGAGAATGTGTCCCTCCACTGAACACGTGCGAGTGTGTCCCGCCACTGAACACGCGAGTGTGTCCCTCCACTGAACACGCGCGAGTGTGTCCCTCCACTGAACACATGAGTGTGTCCCTCCACTGAACACGCGAGAATGTGTCCCTCCACTGAACACGTGCGAGTGTGTCCCGCCACTGAACAAGTGAGTGTCCCTCCACTGAACACGTGAGTGTGTCCCTCCACTGAACACGCGCGAGTGTGTCCCTCCACTGAACACGCGCGAGTGTGTCCCTCCACTGAACACGCGCGAGTGTGTCCCTCCACTGAACACGCGCGAGTGTGTCCCTCCACTGAACACGCGCGAGTGTGTCCCTCCACTGAACACGCGCGAGTGTGTCCCTCCACTGAACACGCGCGAGTGTGTCCCTCCACTGAACACGCGCGAGTGTGTCCCTCCACTGAACACGCGCGAGTGTGTCCCTCCACTGAACACGCGCGAGTGTGTCCCTCCACTGAACACGTGAGTGTGTCCCTCCACTGAACACGTGAGTGTGTCCCTCCACTGAACACGTTGGTGTGTCCCTCCACTAAACACGCGCGAGTGTGTCCCTCCACTGAACACGCGCGAGTGAGTCCCTCCACTGAACACGTGAGTGTGTCCCTCCACTGAACACGCGCGAGTGTGTCCCTCCACTGAACACATGAGTGTGTCCCTCCACTGAACACGCGAGAATGTGTCCCTCCACTGAACACGCGCGAGTGTGTCCCGCCACTGAACACGTGAGTGTCCCTCCACTGAACACGTGAGTGTGTCCCTCCACTGAACACTTGAGTGTGTCCCTCCACTGAACACGCGAGTGTGTCCCTCCACTGAACACGCGAGTGTGTCCCTCCACTGAACACGCGAGTGTGTCCCTCCACTGAACACGCGAGTGTGTCCCTCCACTGAACACGGGAGTGTGTCCCTCCACTGAACACGGGAGTGTGTCCCTCCACTGAACACGCGAGTGTGTCCCTCCACTGAACACGCGAGTGTGTCCCTCCACTGAACACGCGAGTGTGTCCCTCCACTGAACACGCGAGTGTGTCCCTCCACTGAACACGCGAGTGTGTCCCTCCACTGAACACGGGAGTGTGTCCCTCCACTGAACACGCGCGAGTGTGTCCCGCCACTGAACACGTGAGTGTCCCTCCACTGAACACGTGAGTGTGTCCCTCCACTGAACACTTGAGTGTGTCCCTCCACTGAACACGCGCGAGTGTGTCCCTCCACTGAACACGCGAGTGTGTCCCTCCACTGAACACGCGAGTGTGTCCCTCCACTGAACACGCGAGTGTGTCCCTCCACTGAACACGGGAGTGTGTCCCTCCACTGAACACGGGAGTGTTTCCCTCCACTGAACAAGCGAGTGTGTCACTCCACTGAACACGTGAGTGTGTCCCTCCACTGAACACGCGCGAGTGTGTCCCTCCACTGAACACGCGCGAGTGTGTCCCTCCACTGAACACGCGCGAGTGTGTCCCTCCACTGAACACGCGCGAGTGTGTCCCTCCACTGAACACGTGAGTGTGTCCCTCCACTGAACACGCGCGAGTGTGTCCCTCCACTGAACACGCGCGAGTGTGTCCCTCCACTGAACACGCGCGAGTGTGTCCCTCCACTGAACACGTGAGTGTGTCCCTCCACTGAACACGCGCGAGTGTGTCCCTCCACTGAACACGCGCGAGTGTGTCCCTCCACTGAACACGCGCGAGTGTGTCCCTCCACTGAACACGTGAGTGTGTCCCTCCACTGAACACGTGAGTGTGTCCCTCCACTGAACACGTGAGTGTGTCCCTCCACTGAACACGTGAGTGTGTCCCTCCACTGAACACGTGAGTTTGTCCCTCCACTGAACACGTGAGTGTGTCCCTCCACTGAACACGTGAGTGTGTCCCTCCACTGAACACGTGAGTGTGTCCCTCCACTGAACACGTGAGTGTGTCCCTCCACTGAACACGCGTGAGGGTGTCCCTCCACTGAACACGTGAGGGTGTCCCTCCACTTAACACGTGAGTGTGTCCCTCCACTGAACACGTGAGTGTGTCCCTCCACTGAACACGCGAGTGTGTCCCTCCGCTGAACACGTGAGTGTGTCCCTCCACTGAACACGTGAGTGTGTCCCTCCACTGAACACGCGCGAGTGTGTCCCTCCACTGAACACGCGCGAGTGTGTCCCTCCACTGAACACGCGCGAGTGTGTCCCTCCACTGAACACGCGCGAGTGTGTCCCTCCACTGAACACGCGCGAGTGTGTCCCTCCACTGAACACGCGCGAGTGTGTCCCTCCACTGAACACGCGCGAGTGTGTCCCTCCACTTAACACGCGCGAGTGTGTCCCTCCACTTAACACGCGCGAGTGTGTCCCTCCACTTAACACGCGCGAGTGTGTCCCTCCACTTAACACGCGCGAGTGTGTCCCTCCACTTAACACGCGCGAGTGTGTCCCTCCACTCAACACGCGTGAGTGTGTCCCTCCACTTAACACGCGCGAGTGTGTCCCTCCACTGAAAACGCGAGTGTGTCCCTCCACTGAACACGCACGAGTGTGTCCCTCCACTGAACACGCGAGTGTGTCCCTCCACTGAACACGCGTGAGTGTGTCCCTCCACTGAACACGCGCGAGTGTGTCCCTCCACTGAACACGCGCGAGTGTGTCCCTCCACTGAACACGCGCGAGTGTGTCCCTCCACTGAACACGCGAGTGTGTCCCTCCACTGAACACGCGAGTGTGTCCCTCCACTGAACACGCGAGTGTGTCCCTCCACGGAACACGCGCGAGTGTGTCCCTCCACTGAACACGCGCGAGTGTGTCCCTCCACTGAACACGCGCGAGTGTGTTCCTCCACTGAACACGCGAGTGTGTCCCTCCACTGAACACGCGAGTGTGTCCCTCCACTGAACACGCGAGTGTGTCCCTCCAATGAACACGTGAGTGTGTCCCTCCACTGAACACTCGCGAGACGCGCGAGTGTGTCCCTCCACTGAACACTCGCGAGACGCGCAAGTGTGTCCCTCCACTGAACACGCGCGAGACACGCGAGTGTGTCCCTCCACTGAACACGCGAGTGTGTCCCTCCACTGAACACGCGCGAGTGTGTCCCTCCACTGAACACGCGCGAGTGTGTCCCTCCACTGAACACGCGCGAGTGTGTTCCTCCACTGAACACGCGAGTGTGTCCCTCCACTGAACACGCGAGTGTGTCCCTCCACTGAACACGCGAGTGTGTCCCTCCAATGAACACGTGAGTGTGTCCCTCCACTGAACACTCGCGAGACGCGCGAGTGTGTCCCTCCACTGAACACTCGCGAGACGCGCAAGTGTGTCCCTCCACTGAACACGCGCGAGACACGCGAGTGTGTCCCTCCACTGAACACGCGAGTGTGTCCCTCCACTGAACACGCGCGAGTGTGTCCCTCCACTGAACACGCGCGAGTGTGTCCCTCCACTGAACACGCGCGAGTGTGTTCCTCCACTGAACACGCGAGTGTGTCCCTCCACTGAACACGCGAGTGTGTCCCTCCAATGAACACGTGAGTGTGTCCCTCCACTGAACACGCGCGAGTGTGTCCCTCCACTGAACACGCGCGAGTGTGTCCCTCCACTGAACACGCGCGAGTGTGTCCCTCCACTGAACACGCGCGAGACGCGCGAGTGTGTCCCTCCACTGAACACTCGCGAGACGCGCGAGTGTGTCCCTCCACTGAACACGCGCGAGACACGCGAGTGTGTCCCTCCACTGAACACGCGCGAGACTCGCGAGTGTGTCCCTCCACTGAACACGCGTGAGACTCGCGAGTGTGTCCCTCCACTGAACACGCGCGAGACTCGCGAGTGTGTCCCTCCACTGAACACGCGCGAGTGTGTCCCTCCACTGAACACGCGCGAGTGTGTCCCTCCACTGAACACGCGCGAGACGCGCGAGTGTGTCCCTCCTCTGAACATAACGTTAACGTTCCATAATGTTTGAAGAATAATACAACGTAACATTTCCTTAATGTTCACATAACCAAGAGAAAACATTTTTAATTCAATAAACTGGATTTTTTGAACTTTCAGAGGACATTCAGAAATAACATTTTCATGTAAATGTTCTCAAATCGTTCTTGTAAGATATTGTTGTGATGTGTGTGTGTGTTTGTGTGTGTCTGTAGTGTATCTGGGAGTGAGTAACCTCAGCACGTATCAGGTGCGGACCACCAGCATGTGTTTGCAGTGGCAGCCTCATCCACACGCCAACCTGTACCGGCTCATCCTGCAGTCTCCGCTCAGTGAGTGTGTGTGTTTGTATGAGAGAGTGAGTGTGTGTGTGTGTGTGTGTGTGTGTGTGTGTGTGTGTGTGTGTGTGTGTGTGTGTGTGTTGTGTGTGTGTGTGTGTGTGTGTGTGTGTGTGTGTGTGTGTGTGTGTGTGTGTGTGTGTGTTTGTGTGTGTGTGTGTGTGTTTGGCATGTCAGTAGTGAGGTTTGGTGTGATTATATGTTACACGTTTAACCTTCAATGAACAAACGTCTCATTTAGAGTCTGAAACTTGCTGCATATAAACATGATTCATAGTGTAGTTTGTGTGATTGAATCCAGATGAACAGCCGTTTAGTTTCAGTTTAATTCCAAAGACACTTTATCTGATATCAGATATAGACATTCATATAGATGCAGTCATCAGTCATCTATCCATTCTCTTCTTCAGATGGTGAGAAACAGGAAGTGAGGTTGGCTGGCTCCGCCTCCAGACACTGCTTTAATGACCTCACGCCGAACACACAGTACATGATAAACGTTCACTCTCAACTGCAGGACACAGAGGGACCGGCCGTCACCACCACACAGAGGACATGTATGTGCACACACACACACACACACACTCCGACACACACCCACACACTCCGACACACACACACACACACACACACACACAAGCTCTCTCTCTCACACACACACACACACACACACACACGCTCTCTCTCTCACACACACACAGTCCGACACACACATACACACACGCGCACTCTCTCACACACACACACACACACACACACGCACACACACACGCGCTCTCTCTCACACACACACACACACACACAAGCTCTCTCTCTCACACACACACACACACACGCTCTCTCTCTCACACACACACAGTCCGACACACACATACACACACACGCACTCTCTCACACACACACACACACACACACACGCACACACACACGCGCTCTCTCTCACACACACACACTCCGACACACACACACACGCACGCTCTCTCACACACACGCACACACACGCGTGCGCTCTCTCTCTCTCTCTCTCACACACACACACACACAAACACACACAAGCTCTCTCTCTCACACACACACACACACACACGCGCGCTCTCTCACACACACACACACACACGCACACACACGCTCTCTCTCTCACACACACACACTCCGACACACGAACGCTCTCTCACACACACGCACACACACGCGTGAGCTCTCTCTTTCTCTCTCACACACACACACGCACACACACACACACACACACACGCACACACACGCTCTCTCTCTCACACACACACACTACGACACACGCACGCTCTCTCACACACACGCACACACACGTGTGCGCTCTCTCTCTCTCACACACACACACACACACACATCTATATTAGTAACAGGGGACTATCGCTCTACAGGGGGACTAGTGTTACTGGTCATTTTGAAGAAACAAAAATCACATTAAATTTTTTTTTTTCATAATATAACTTCAAATAAGCATTTCTTAATTTTTTTTAAAAACATGCCAGGAGGGGACCTGACCGATGTCTACCTATCCAACAGGGGATTCCCATAGCCTGCAATGGAACTGTGTGTGTGTGAACAGTGAAGTCTGTCTTCATTATGTAACTTGTGTGTATATATAAATATATATAATTTCAATTAAATAATATATATTAATATTAAAATATAATTATAGAATGTTCACGCAGGCATCAGAGATCACAATAGGCATACATAAACATACACAATATACAATAAAAAAAGAATGACCCAACCACCAGTTATCAAAAATTTTAAAATTAGAATTTGAGGAAAGACCATATGAATCTGTTTTTAATACAACAGGCGAGAGAACACACTCTCTTATTTAACGGAGAGTTATTGCTTTAAGAAATTCTTTCTCTGTTGTGGCTTCATACTTACAGTATATGATCGTGCGCATAACCCATTTAAGTCAAGAACACCAAGATACTAACACCAAGATTGTATTGGCTGCCTATTATTTGAAACATAATTCCTGCTCTCTAAAATCAATAGATGGTTCCTTTTTTTTGGAAATGTTTATAATGAGATTTGATTCATTGCACCAATTAAAAAAGACTGAATGTTTCTCATATAAGAGACTCACTGAAGCTGTGTCATCTGCGTACTTCATAATATGCCCATTCAAACAAGTAGTTGAACAAAAGTTTGTATATACAATAAATAGTAATGGTGATATAACCCATCACTGAGAAAATCCTATCAAGTTAATCGGTTTATTAGATACAGTCATGGTCAGGATTAATGGCACCTCTGGTAAATATGATCAAAAATGCCTGTAAGAAATAAATCTGCATCGTTTATCCTTTTGATCTTTCATTCAAAAGATTTGCAAAAATCGAACCTTTCATTGAAGTAAAAGAATTGAAAATGTGGGGGAAATCACTTTATGAAATAAATGTTTTTCTCCAAAAACACATTGGCCACAAAATATTGGCACCCTTCTATTCTATACTTTTTACAATGTCCTTTTGCCAAGATAACAGCTCTGAGTTTTCTTCTATAATGATGAGTTTGGAGAACAGCTGGCCTGAGATCAGAGACTGTTCCTCCACACAGAAGCTCCAGATCTGCAGATTCACAGATCCATGTTGGTGCTTCTCCTCTTCAGTTCAGCTCATCTTCGACAGGGTTCAGGTCAGGGACTGGGACGGCCATGGCAGAAGCTTCATTTTGTGCTCATTGACATTGTTGATTTTGAGTTTGTTTTGGACCGTTGTCCTGATGGAAGATCCATTCACGGCCCATTATAAGATTTCTAGCAGAAGCCGTCAGGTTTTGATTTTTTATCTGTTGATATTTGATAGAATCCACGATGCCATGAATCTGAGCAAGAAGTCCAGGACCTCCAGCAGAAAAATATGCCCACAACATTAAAGATCCAGCGGTATATTAAATTGTACACATGGGGTAGTTTTTATCCTTGTGTGCACCGAACCCATCTGGTGTGTTTCCTGCCAAAAAGCTCTTTTTTAGTTTCATCTGGCCACAGATCCAGTGCCGTTTGAAGATCCAGTCGT
>NW_027509030.1:40000-70000 GCF_051911475.1 Siphateles boraxobius
ACACACTCATATACACACACACACCACTCACACACACTTACACACACACTTCACTCACACACACACTCAGACTGTGAAAAAGAATCTATAAATATAGAATATAGAACAAACACACACACACACACACTTCACTCACACACACTCATATACACACACACACCACTCACACACACTTACACACACACACCACTCACACACACTTACACACAAACACACACTTCACTCACACACACTCTCAGACGGACAGTGACGAGCATCACCTGTACTGTAGTCTTGTGTTGTTTGTAATGGTGACGTGTGTGTGTAGTTGCTGTGAGCACGGCCCCGCCCACCACAGCCAGAAGCTCCGCCCCTCCGCCCACCCTTCCCGCCACTAAAGAAGGTACGTGTCACATGACATCGTGAGGGTTCGGGACGTACAGCAGGCTTCATCAGTATGTGTGTGTGTGTGTGTGTGTGTGTGTTAGTGTGCCGCGCTGCTAAAGCAGATCTGGTGTTTCTGGTGGACGGATCATGGAGTATCGGAGACGACAACTTCCAGAAGATCATCCGGTTCCTGTACAGCACAGCGGGATCTCTGGACCAGATCGGGCCGAGCGGCACTCAGGTGAGGAACACACTCTCAGGTGAGGAACACACACTCTCAGGTGAGGAACACACACACTCAGGTGAGGAACACACACACTCAGGTGAGGAACACACACACTCAGGTGAGGAACACACTCAGGTGAGGAACACACACACTCAGGTGAGGAACACACTCAGGTGAGGAACACACACACTCAGGTGAGGAACACACACACTCAGGTGAGGAACACACTCAGGTGAGGAACAGACACATTCAGGTGAGGAACACACACTCAGGTGAGGAACACACACACTCAGGTGAGGAACACACACACTCAGGTGAGGAACACACACACTCAGGTGAGGAACACACTCAGGTGAGGAACACACACATTCAGGTGAGGAACACACACATTCAGGTGAGGAACACACACACTCAGGTGAGGAACACACACACTCAGGTGAGGAACACACTCAGGTGAGGAACACACACACTCAGGTGAGGAACACACTCAGGTGAGGAACACACACACTCAGGTGAGGAACACACTCAGGTGAGGAACAGACACATTCAGGTGAGGAACACACACACTCAGGTGAGGAACACACACACTCAGGTGAGGAACACACACACTCAGGTGAGGAACACACTCAGGTGAGGAACACACACATTCAGGTGAGGAACACACACATTCAGGTGAGGAACACACACACTCAGGTGAGGAACACACACACTCAGGCGAGGAACACACTCAGGTGAGGAACACACACACTCAGGTGAGGAACACACACTCAGGTGAGGAACACACTCAGGTGAGGAACACACTCAGGTGAGGAACAGACACATTCAGGTGAGGAACACAAACACTCAGGCGAGGAACACACTCAGGTGAGGAACACACACACTCAGGTGAGGAACACACACTCAGGTGAGGAACACACTCAGGTGAGGAACACACACACTCAGGTGAGGAACACACTCAGGTGAGGAACACACTCAGGTGAGGAACACACTCAGGTGAGGAACACACACACTCAGGTGAGGAACACACACTCAGGTGAGGAACACACACTCAGGTGAGGAACACACTCAGGTGAGGAACACACACACTCAGGTGAGGAACACACTCAGGTGAGGAACACACTCAGGTGAGGAACACACTCAGGTGAGGAACAGACACATTCAGGTGAGGAACACACACACTCAGGTGAGGAACACACTCAGGTGAGGAACACACTCAGGTGAGGAACACACTCAGGTGAGGAACACACACTCAGGTGAGGAACACACTCAGGTGAGGAACAGACACATTCAGGTGAGGAACACACACACTCAGGTGAGGAACACACTCAGGTGAGGAACACAAACACTCAGGCGAGGAACAGACACATTCAGGTGAGGAACACAAACACTCAGGTGAGGAACACAAACACTCAGGTGAGGAACACACACACTCAGGTGAGGAACAGACACATTCAGGTGAGGAACACAAACACTCAGGTGAGGAACACAAACACTCAGGTGAGGAACACAAACACTCAGGTGAGGAACACACACACTCAGGTGAGGAACACAAACACTCAGGCGAGGAACACACACACTCAGGTGAGGAACACACTCAGGTGAGGAACACACACACTCAGGTGAGGAACACACACTCAGGTGAGGAACAGACACATTCAGGTGAGGAACAGACACACTCAGGTGAGGAACACACTCAGGTGAGGAACACACACACTCAGGTGAGGAACACACACTCAGGCGAGGAACAGACACATTCAGGTGAGGAACACAAACACTCAGGTGAGGAACACAAACACTCAGGTGAGGAACACAAACACTCAGGTGAGGAACACAAACACTCAGGTGAGGAACACAAACACTCAGGCGAGGAACACACACACTCAGGTGAGGAACACACTCAGGTGAGGAACACACACACTCAGGTGAGGAACACACACTCAGGTGAGGAACAGACACATTCAGGTGAGGAACAGACACACTCAGGTGAGGAACAGACACATTCAGGTGAGGAACAGACACATTCAGGTGAGGAACACACACACTCAGGTGAGGAACACACTCAGGTGAGGAACAGACACATTCAGGTGAGGAACACACACACTCAGGTGAGGAACACACTCAGGTGAGGAACAGACACATTCAGGTGAGGAACACACACACTCAGGTGAGGAACACACTCAGGTGAGGAACAGACACATTCAGGTGAGGAACACACACACTCAGGTGAGGAACAGACACATTCAGGTGAGGAACAGACACACTCAGGTGAGGAACACACACACTCAGGTGAGGAACACACTCAGGTGAGGAACACACACACTCAGGTGAGGAACACACTCAGGTGAGGAACACACACACTCAGGTGAGGAACACACACACTCAGGTGAGGAACACACACACTCAGGTGAGGAACACACACTCAGGTGAGGAACACACTCAGGTGAGCAGAACGCCTCCTTCTTCCCTGAATCTTAAACATTGCTACACTGGTGCCAAAACCCGGTAAGGAGGAGGCGGGAACCGGCGAACAATCAAAGATTTTAATAATTAATAATAAAATAAAACAAATACAAAAACACAAGGATCCGCCACACTCGTTCATTAACACTCGCTCCGGCCTCTTCCAGCGACGTAAATTCACATCAAATGTTAACGCAGAGGAACGGGACACTGCAGTTCACAAAAGTTCATTATTTGCATGTGTTTTAAAGCCTTGCCGGTGAAACATGTCATTCACGTGCTGATGCGCGGTTCTAACGTGTGCTTTTCTGAGCGCGTACACACTGAGTACATGCACAGCGCCTGTCTATCAGCGCCTGGTTACTGGACTAAGTTATCTTTCTAGTCTTGTTGTGCTAATACTGTCAAATACACACAAGGTTTACATAAACAAAGTTGGTATGTATAAAGTGAAACAAACAGAGAATTTTTGAGATAAAATCTGCTTGTCAAATGACAGAGATGTCGAGTGTGATGACGTAAGAGGTCACGTGACTGATATTCATGTATTGTTTGATCCTGTCTTAATATATATCCAAATGCTAAACCTCATAAAAGTAAGTAATTCATATGATTATTGACTTATGATCATGAACATGCACATCACGATTCAATCCGATTATGATTGAGGAGTCAGATCCGATGTGAATGAGTGTTTGTGTTTGTGTGTGTGTGTCAGGTGGCCATCGCTCAGTTCAGTGACGACGCTCGCACCGAGTTCAAGCTCAGCTCGCATCTTAATAAAGAAAGCCTTCTGGACGCCATACAGAGGATCTCATATAAAGGAGGAAACACAAAGACAGGCAAAGACAAACCCACACACACTCATCCGCTCTGCTGTAACACTCGATGCTCGTGTGTGACCTCTGACCTCTGACCTCAGGCAGGGCCATGCAGCATGTGAAGGCGTCGGTGATGACGGAAGTGGGCGGGGCCAGAAGGGGCGTGCCTAAAGTGCTGGTGGTGCTGACGGACGGGCGTTCCCAAGACGACGTGCTCCAGGTTTCCCAGGAGATCCAGGCAGAAGGTGCGGCACCGAGGCCTTGCTCACATCTTCAGCTCCTCAAAAGCGTGTGATACCTCATATAGCGTGTGTTTTTGTAGGTTATGTGGTGTTTGCCATCGGGTTTGCCGATGCTGATTATGGCGAGCTGGTGAGTATCGCCAGCAAACCCAGCGAGAGACACGTGTTCTTCGTGGACGATCTGGACGCTTTCAGAAATATTGAAGAGAAACTGATTACCTTCGTTTGTGAAGCTGCATCAGCTAGTAAGTGTGTGTGTGTGTGTGTGTGTGTGTGTGTGTGTGTGTGTGTGTGTGTGTGTGTGTGTGTGTGTGTGTGTGTGTGTGTGTGTGTGTGTAAAAAATAAAATAGTAAAAAGTAAATTTAAAACAGTTTTCTGCTAGGGTTAGTTTATAGTATTTATAACTATCTTTGTGTAATAGCAGCAGTTCTGCAGTGAGATAAATATGTGTGTGTGTGTTGACGTGTTTCTGTGTTGTTGTTTGCAGCGTGTCCTTCAGTACCCATGAGCGGCAGCACTTTACCAGGTAAATGAAACAAACTATATGAAAATTAATGAAGCTATTTTTTTTGTCTTGTGGACTATATGTAAACATATTTTATGTAAAATATCTTATTCAGGACAGTACTAAATAAAAAATAACGTGCATTTTGAATGATCTCTGTTATTTTGTTAAAATAATTAAAATTTGGCAGATTCTGCAAGGTGTATGTAAACTTTTGAGCATGACTTTATATATAATTTATAATTGTAACTCATCCCTTTTACTAAAAAAATTATTTAAAGGCTGAATTGTGAAAGTTTATCATTTTACGAAAGTTTTTGTTTTGGCTAAAACCAGTATGATTTTAACAGTAAAGTTGTTTAAATCATTGTGTTTGCAGGTCTAGATGTTATTATAGATGTTGGTCTTCCCAATATGACATTCATTTGATTTATTCAGGTCTTAAAAAGCCTTGAATAATCCGTGTGACCGGCGCATTACATCAGTCCTGTTCAGAGCTCAGGAACAACATTGGCTCAATCTGTGTTTTTATATAACTGAATATGTGATAATTCTGCTGTGGCTCTCAGCAGTGTCTGTAGTAACGGGGTGTGTGTGTGTGTGTGTGTGTGTGTGTGTGTCAGGGTTCCGGATGATGGAGACGTTCGGGCTGGTGGAGCATCTGTACAGCAACGTGAGTGGCGTGTCGATGGAGCCGGGGACCTTTAACAGTTTCAGCAGCTTCAGACTCGGCAGCGGCGCACTCCTGACACAGCCCACCAGGTGACGCTCTCACATACACACACACACAAACGCACACATAAACGCACACACACACACTCCTGACACAGCCCACCAGGTGACGCTCTCACATACACACACACACTCCTGACACAGCCCACCAGGTGACGCTCTCACATACACACACACACTCCTGACACAGCCCACCAGGTGACGCTCTCACATACACACATACACAAACGAACACAAACGCACACATAAACGCACACACACACACTCCTGACACAGACCACCAGGTGACGCTCTCACATACACACACACAAAAACGCACACATAAACGCACACACACACTCATACTCACGCTCGCCGCACACACTCATACTCACGCTCGTCGCACACACACACTCATACTCACGCTTGCCGCACACACACACTCATACTCACGCTCGCCGCACACACTCATACTCACGCTCGCCGCACACGCTCATACTCACACTCGCCGCACACGCTCATACTCACGCTCGCCGCACACGCTCATACTCACGCTCGCCACATACGCTCATACTCACGCTCGCCACACACGCTCATACTCACGCTTGCACACACACTCATACTCACGCTCGCCGCACACACTCATACTCACACACGCCACACACACTCATACTCACGCTCGCCGCACACACTCATACTCACGCTCGCCGCACACGCTCATACTCACGCTCGCCGCACACGCTCATACTCACGCTCGCCACATACGCTCATACTCACGCTCGCCACACACGCTCATACTCACGCTCGCCACACACGCTCATACTCAGGCTTGCACACACACTCATACTCACGCTCGCCGCACACGCTCATACTCACACACGCCACACACACTCATACTCACGCTCGCCGCACACACTCATACTCACGCTCGCCACACACGCTCATACTCACGCTCGCCACATACGCTCATACTCACGCTCGCCACATACGCTCATACTCACGCTCGCCACATACGCTCATACTCACGCTCGCCACATACGCTCATACTCACGCTCGCCACACACGCTCATACTCACGCTCGCCACATACGCTCATACTCACGCTTGCACATACGCTCATACTCACGCTTGCACATACGCTCATACTCACACTCGCCACATACGCTCATACTCACGCTTGCACATACGCTCATACTCACACTCGCCACATACGCTCATACTCACGCTCGCCACACACACTCATACTCACGCTCGCCACACACGCTCATACTCACGCTCGCCACATACGCTCATACTTACGCTTGCACATACGCTCATACTCACACTCGCCACATACGCTCATACTCACGCTAGCCACATACGCTCATACTCACGCTAGCCACATACGCTCATACTCACGCTAGCCACATACGCTCATACTCACGCTCGCCACATACGCTCATACTCACACTCGCCTGATACGCTCATACTCGCGTTAGCCAAATACGCTCATACTCACACTCGCCACATACGCTCATACTCACACTCGCCACATACGCTCACACTCACGCTCGCCACACACACTCACGCTCGCCGCACACACTCATACTCACGCTCGCCACACACACTCATACTCACGCTCGCCACATACGCTCATACTCACGCTCGCCACATACGCTCATACTCACGCTCGCCACATACGCTCATACTCACGCTCGCCACATACGCTCATACTCACGCTCGCCACACACGCTCATACTCACGCTCGCAACATACGCTCATACTCACGCTCGGCACACACGCTCATACTCACGCTTGCACATACGCTCATACCCACACTCGCCACATACGCTCATACTCACACTCGCCACATACGCTCATACTCACGCTCGCCACACACACTCATACTCATGCTCGCCACACACACTCATACTCACGCTCGCCACACACACTCATACTCACGCTTGCACATACGCTCATACTCACGCTTGCACATACTCACACTCGCCACACACGCTCATACTCACGCTCGCCACATACGCTCATACTCACGCTAGCCACATACGCTCATACTCACGCTTGCACATACGCTCATACTCACACTCTCCACATACGCTCATACTCACACTCTCCACATACGCTCATACTCACACTCGCCACATACGCTCATACTCACGCTCGCCACACACACTCATACTCACGCTCATACTCACGCTCGCCGCACAAGCTCATACTCACGCTCGCCACACACGCTCATACTCACGCACATACTCACACTCGCCGCACAAGCTCATACTCACGCTCGCCGCACACGCTCGCCGCACACGCTCATAGTCACGCTCGCCACACACACTCATACTCACGCTCGCCGCACAAGCTCATACTCACACTCATACTCACGCTCGCCGCACACGCTCATACTCACGCACATACTCACGCTCGCCACACACGCTCATACTCACGCTCGCCACATACGCTCATACTCACGCTCGCCACATACGCTCATACTCACGCTCGCCACATACGCTCATACTCACGCTCGCCACATACGCTCATACTCACGCTCGCCACACACGCTCATACTCACGCTCGCCACATACGCTCATACTCACGCTTGCACATACGCTCATACTCACGCTTGCACATACGCTCATACTCACACTCGCCACATACGCTCATACTCACGCTTGCACATACGCTCATACTCACACTCGCCACATACGCTCATACTCACGCTCGCCACACACACTCATACTCACGCTCGCCACACACGCTCATACTCACGCTCGCCACATACGCTCATACTTACGCTTGCACATACGCTCATACTCACACTCGCCACATACGCTCATACTCACGCTAGCCACATACGCTCATACTCACGCTAGCCACATACGCTCATACTCACGCTAGCCACATACGCTCATACTCACGCTCGCCACATACGCTCATACTCACACTCGCCTGATACGCTCATACTCGCGTTAGCCAAATACGCTCATACTCACACTCGCCACATACGCTCATACTCACACTCGCCACATACGCTCACACTCACGCTCGCCACACACACTCACGCTCGCCGCACACACTCATACTCACGCTCGCCACACACACTCATACTCACGCTCGCCACATACGCTCATACTCACGCTCGCCACATACGCTCATACTCACGCTCGCCACATACGCTCATACTCACGCTCGCCACATACGCTCATACTCACGCTCGCCACACACGCTCATACTCACGCTCGCAACATACGCTCATACTCACGCTCGGCACACACGCTCATACTCACGCTTGCACATACGCTCATACCCACACTCGCCACATACGCTCATACTCACACTCGCCACATACGCTCATACTCACGCTCGCCACACACACTCATACTCATGCTCGCCACACACACTCATACTCACGCTCGCCACACACACTCATACTCACGCTTGCACATACGCTCATACTCACGCTTGCACATACTCACACTCGCCACACACGCTCATACTCACGCTCGCCACATACGCTCATACTCACGCTAGCCACATACGCTCATACTCACGCTTGCACATACGCTCATACTCACACTCTCCACATACGCTCATACTCACACTCTCCACATACGCTCATACTCACACTCGCCACATACGCTCATACTCACGCTCGCCACACACACTCATACTCACGCTCATACTCACGCTCGCCACACACGCTCATACTCACGCACATACTCACACTCGCCGCACACGCTCATACTCACGCACATACTCACACTCGCCGCACAAGCTCATACTCACGCTCGCCGCACACGCTCGCCGCACACGCTCATAGTCACGCTCGCCACACACACTCATACTCACGCTCGCCGCACAAGCTCATACTCACACTCATACTCACGCTCGCCGCACACGCTCATACTCACGCACATACTCACACTCGCCGCACAAACTCATACTCACGCTCGCCGCACACGCTCGCCGCACACGCTCATAGTCACGCTCGCCACACACACTCATACTCACGCTCGCCGCACAAGCTCATACTCACGCTCATACTCACGCTCATACTCACGCTCATACTCACGCTCATACTCGCGCTCATATTCACGCTCGCCACACACACTCATACTCACGCTCACACTCACGCTCGCCGCACACGCTCATACTCACGCTCGCCGCACACGCTCATACTCACGCTCGCCACACACACTCATACTCACGCTCATACTCACGCTCGCCGCACACGCTCATACTCACGCTCGCCGCACACGCTCATACTCACGCTCGCCGCACACACTCATACTCACGCTCATACTCACGCTCGCCGCACACGCTCATACTCACGCTCGCCACACACGCTCATACTCACGCTCATACTCACGCTCATACTCACGCTCATACTCACGCTCGCCGCACACGCTCATACTCACGCTCGCCACATACGTTCATACTCACACTCGCCACATACGCTCATACTCACGCTCGCCACATACGCTCATACTCACGCTCGCCACATACGTTCATACTCACACTCGCCACATACGCTCATACTCACGCTTGCCACACACACTCATACTCACACTCGCCATATACGTTCATACTCACACTCGCCACATACGCTCATACTCACGCTCGCCACATACGTTCATACTCACACTTGCCACATACGCTCATACTCACGCTCGCCACATACGCTCATACTCACACTCGCCACATACGCTCATACTCACACTCATACTCACACTCGCCACATACGTTCATACTCACACTCGCCACATACGCTCATACTCACACTCGCCACATACGCTCATACTCACGCTCGCCACACGCACTCATACTCACGCTCGCCACATACGCTCATACTCACACTCCCCACATACGCTCATACTCACGCTTGCCACATACACTCATACTCACACTCGCCACATACGCTCATACTCACACTCATACTCACACTCGCCACATATGTTCATACTCACACTCGCCACATACGCTCATACTCACACTCGCCACATACGCTCATACTCACGCTCGCCACACGCACTCATACTCACGCTCGCCACATACGCTCATACTCACACTCCCCACATACGCTCATACTCACGCTTGCCACATACACTCATACTCACACTCGCCACATACGCTCATACTCACGCTTGCCACATACACTCATACTCACACTCGCCACATACGCTCATACTCACACTCGCCACATACGCTCATACTCACGCTTGCCACATACACTCATACTCACACTCGCCACATACGCTCATACTCACACTCGCCACATACGCTCATACTCACGCTTGCCACATACACTCATACTCACACTCGCCACATACGCTCATACTCACGCTTGCCACATACGCTCATACTCACGCTTGCCACATACACTCATACTTACGCTCATACTCACGCTCGCCACATACGCTCATACTTAACGCTCATACTCACGCTCGCCACATACGCTCATACTCACACTCGCCACATACGCTCATACTCACGCTCGCCACATACGCTCATACTTACGCTCATACTCACACTCGCCACATACGCTCATACTCACGCTTGCCACATACGCTCATACTCACGCTCATACTCACGCTCGCCACATACGCTCATACTCACGCTCGCCACATACGCTCATACTTACGCTCATACTCACACTCGCCACATACGCTCATACTCACGCTCGCCACATACGCTCATACTTACGCTCATACTCACGCTCGCCACATACGCTCATACTCACACTCGCCACATACGCTCATACTCACACTCATACTCACACTCGCCACATACGTTCATACTCACACTCGCCACATACGCTCATACTCACACTCGCCACATACGCTCATACTCACGCTCGTCACACGCACTCATACTCACGCCCGCCACATACGCTCATACTCACACTCCCCACATACGCTCATACTCACGCTGCCACATACACTCATACTCACACTCGCCACATACGCTCATACTCACACTCCCCACATACGCTCATACTCACGCTTGCCACATACGCTCATACTCACGCTTGCCACATACACTCATACTCACACTCGCCACATATGCTCATTCTCACACTCGCCACATACGCTCATACTCACGCTTGCCACATACACTCATACTCACACTCGCCACATACGCTCATACTCACGCTTGCCACATACACTCATACTCACACTCGCCACATACGCTCATACTCACACTCCCCACATACGCTCATACTCACACTTGCCACATACACTCATACTCACACTCGCCACATACGCTCATACTCACACTCGCCACATACGCTCATTATCAAGCTCCCCACATACGCTCATACTCACGCTTGCCACACACACTCATACTCACGCCCATACTCACGCTCGCCACATACGCTCATACTCACGCTCGCCACATACGCTCATACTCACACTCGCCACATACGCTCATACTCATACTCATACTCACACTCGCCACATAAGATCATACTCACACTCGCCACATACGCTCATACTCACACTCGCCACATACGCTCATACTCACGCTCGCCACACGCACTCATACTCACACTCGCCACATACGCTCATACTCACACTCATACTCACACTCGCCACATATGTTCATATTCACACTCGCCACACTCACTCTTACTCACGCTCGCCACATACGCTCATACTCACACTCCCCACATACGCTCATACTCACGCTTGCCACATACACTCATACTCACACTCGCCACATACGCTCATACTCACACTCATACTCACACTCGCCACATATGTTCATACTCACACTCGCCACATACGCTCATACTCACGCTCGCCACACGCACTCATACTCACGCTCGCCACATACGCTCATACTCACACTCCCCACATACGCTCATACTCACGCTTGCCACATACACTCATACTCACACTCGCCACATACGCTCATACTCACGCTTGCCACATACACTCATACTCACACTCGCCACATACGCTCATACTCACACTCGCCACATACGCTCATACTCAAGCTTGCCACATACACTCATACTCACACTCGCCACATACGCTCATACTCACATACGCTCATACTCACACTTGCCACATACACTCATACTCACACTCGCCACATACGCTCATACTCACGCTTGCCACATACGCTCATACTCACGCTTGCCACATACACTCATACTCACACTCGCCACATACGCTCATACTCACGTTTGCCACGTACACTCATACTTACGCTCATTCTCACGCTCGCCACATACGCTCATACTTACGCTCATACTCACACTCGCCACATACGCTCATACTTATGCTCGCCACATACGCTCATACTCACGCTCGCCACATACGCTCATACTTACGCTCATACTCACACTCGCCACATACGCTCATACTCACGCTTGCCACATACGCTCATACTCACGCTCATACTCACGCTCGCCACATACGCTCATACTCACGCTCGCCACATACGCTCATACTTACGCTCATACTCACACTCGCCACATACGCTCATACTCACGCTCGCCACATACGCTCATACTTACGCTCATACTCACGCTCGCCACATACGCTCATACTCACACTCGCCACATACGCTCATACTCACACTCATACTCACACTCGCCACATACGTTCATACTCACACTCGCCACATACGCTCATACTCACGCTCGCCACACGCACTCATACTCATTCTCGCCACATACACTCATACTCACACTCCCCACATACGCTCATACTCACGCTTGCCACATACGCTCATACTCACACTCGCCACATACGCTCATACTCACGCTTGCCACATACGCTCATCCTCACGCTTGCCACATACGCTCATACTCACACTCGCCACATACGCTCATACTCACACTCGCCACATACGCTCATACTCACACTCCCCACATACGCTCATACTCACGCTTGCCACATACGCTCATCCTCACGCTTGCCACATACGCTCATACTCACACTCGCCACATACGCTCATACTCACACTCGCCACATACGCTCATACTCACACTCGCCACATACGCTCATACTCACACTCGCCACATACGCTCATACTCACACTCGCCACATACGCTCATACTCACACTCCCCACATACACTCATACTCACACTCCCCACATACGCTCATACTCACGCTTGCCACATACACTCATACTCACACTCGCCACATACGCTCATACTCACACTCGCCACATACGCTCATACTCACGCTCGCCACATGCACTCATACTCACGCTCGCCACATACGCTCATACTCACACTCGCCACATACGCTCATACTCACGCTTGCCACATACACTCATACTCACACTCGCCACATACGCTCATACTCACACTCCCCACATACGCTCATACTCACGCTTGCCACATACGCTCATACTCACGCTTGCCACATACACTCATACTCACACTCGCCACATATGCTCATTCTCACACTCGCCACATACGCTCATACTCACGCTTGCCACATACGCTCATACTCACGCTTGCCACATACACTCATACTCACACTCGCCACATACGCTCATACTCACACTCCCCACATACGCTCATACTCACGCTTGCCACATACACTCATACTCACACTCGCCACATACGCTCATACTCACACTCCCCACATACGCTCATACTCACGCTTGCCACATACGCTCATACTCACGCTTGCCACATACACTCATACTCACACTCGCCACATACGCTCATACTCACACTCCCCACATACGCTCATACTCACGCTTGCCACATACACTCATACTCACACTCGCCACATACACTCATACTCACACTCGCCACATACGCTCATACTCACACTCCCCACATACGCTCATACTCACGCTTGCCACATACACTCATACTCACACTCGCCACATACGCTCATACTCACACTCCCCACATACGCTCATACTCACGCTTGCCACATACGCTCATACTCACGCTTGCCACATACGCTCATACTCACGCTTGCCACATACACTCATACTCACACTCGCCACATACGCTCATACTCACACTCGCCACATACGCTCATACTCAAGCTCCCCACATACGCTCATACTCACGCTTGCCACACACACTCATACTCACGCTCATACTCACGCTCGCCACATACGCTCATACTCACGCTCGCCACATACGCTCATACTCACACTCGCCACATACGCTCATACTCACACTCGCCACATACGCTCATACTCAAGCTCCCCACATACGCTCATACTCACGCTTGCCACACACACTCATACTCACGCTCGCCACATACGCTCATACTCACGCTCGCCACATACGCTCATACTCACGCTCGCCACATACGCTCATACTCACACTCGGCACATACGCTCATACTCACACTCGCCACATACGCTCATACTGAGGCTCGCCACACGCACTCATACTCACGCTCGCCACACACGCTCATACTCACGCTCGCCACACACACTCATACTCACGCTCATACTCACACTCGCCACATACGCTCATACTCACACTCGCCACATACACTCATACTCACGCTCGCCACACACACTCATACTCACGCTCGCCACACACACTCATACTCACGCTCATACTCACACTCGCCACATACACTCATACTCACACTCGCCACATACACATACTCAAGCTCATACTCACACTCGCCACATATGCTCATACTCACACTCGCCACATACGCGCATACTCACACTCGCCACATACACTCATACTCACGCTTGCCACATACACTCATACTCACGCTCATACTCACACTCGCCACATACGCTCATACTCACACTCGCCACATAGGCTCATACTCACACTCGACTCACACTCGCCACATACGCTCATACTCACACTCGCCACATATGTTCATACTCACACTCGCCACATACGCTCACACTTACGCTCATACTCACACTCGCCACATACTCTCATACTCACGCTCATACCCGCACTCGCCACATACGCTCATACTCACACTCGCCACATACGCTCATACTCACGCTCGCCACATACGCTCATACTCACACTCGCCACATACGCTCATACTCACACTCGCCACATACGCTCATACTCACGCTCGCCACATACACTCATACTCACACTCGCCACATACGCTCATACTCACACTCGCCACATACGCTCATACTCACACTCGCCACATACGCTCATACTCACACTCGCCACATACTCTCATACTCACGCTCATACCCACACTCGCCACATACGCTCATACTCACACTCGCCACATACGCTCATACTCACGCTCGCCACATACGCTCATACTCACACTCGCCACATACGCTCATACTCACACTCGCCACATACGCTCATACTCACGCTCGCCACATACACTCATACTCACACTCGCCACATACGCTCATACCCACACTCGCCACATACGCTCATACTCACACTCGCCACATACGCTCATACTCACACTCGCCACATACGCTCATACTCACACTCGCCACATACGCTCATACTCACGCTCGCCACACACGCTCATACTCACGCTCGCCACACACACTCATACTCAAGCTCGCCACACACATCCATACTCACACTCATACTCACGCTCGCCACACACACTCATCCTCAAGCTCGCAACACACGCTCATACTCACGCTCGCCGCACACGCTCATACTCACGCTCGCCACACACACATACTCAAGCTCGCCACATACGCTCATACTCACGCTCGCCACATACGCTCATACTCACGCTCGCCACACACGCTCATACTCACGCTCGCCGCACACGCTCATACTCACGCTCGCCACACACGCTCATACTCAAGCTCATACTCACGCTCGCCACACACACTCATACTCAAGCTCGCCACACACGCTCATACTCACGCTCGCCACACACACTCATACTCAAGCTCGCCACACACACTCATACTCAAGCTCGCCACACACGCTCATACTCACGCTCGCCACACACGCTCATACTCACGCTCGCCGCACACGCTCATACTCACGCTCGCCACACACACATACTCAAGCTCGCCACACACACTCATACTCACGCTCGCCACATACGCTCATACTCACACTCGCCACACACGCTCATACTCAAGCTCATACTCACGCTCGCCACACACACTCATACTCAAGCTCATACTCACGCTCGCCACACACACTCATACTCAAGCTCGCCACACACGCTCATACTCACGCTCGCCACACACGCTCATACTCACACTCGCCACATACGCTCATACTCACACTCCCCACATACACTCATACTCACACTCCCCACATACGCTCATACTCACGCTTGCCACATACACTCATACTCACACTCGCCACATACGCTCATACTCACACTCGCCACATACGCTCATACTCACGCTCGCCACATGCACTCATACTCACGCTCGCCACATACGCTCATACTCACACTCGCCACATACGCTCATACTCACGCTTGCCACATACACTCATACTCACACTCGCCACATACGCTCATACTCACACTCCCCACATACGCTCATACTCACGCTTGCCACATACGCTCATACTCACGCTTGCCACATACACTCATACTCACACTCGCCACATATGCTCATTCTCACACTCGCCACATACGCTCATACTCACGCTTGCCACATACGCTCATACTCACGCTTGCCACATACACTCATACTCACACTCGCCACATACGCTCATACTCACACTCCCCACATACGCTCATACTCACGCTTGCCACATACACTCATACTCACACTCGCCACATACGCTCATACTCACACTCCCCACATACGCTCATACTCACGCTTGCCACATACGCTCATACTCACGCTTGCCACATACACTCATACTCACACTCGCCACATACGCTCATACTCACACTCCCCACATACGCTCATACTCACGCTTGCCACATACACTCATACTCACACTCGCCACATACACTCATACTCACACTCGCCACATACGCTCATACTCACACTCCCCACATACGCTCATACTCACGCTTGCCACATACACTCATACTCACACTCGCCACATACGCTCATACTCACACTCCCCACATACGCTCATACTCACGCTTGCCACATACGCTCATACTCACGCTTGCCACATACGCTCATACTCACGCTTGCCACATACACTCATACTCACACTCGCCACATACGCTCATACTCACACTCGCCACATACGCTCATACTCAAGCTCCCCACATACGCTCATACTCACGCTTGCCACACACACTCATACTCACGCTCGCCACATACGCTCATACTCACGCTCGCCACATACGCTCATACTCACACTCGCCACATACGCTCATACTCACACTCGCCACATACGCTCATACTCAAGCTCCCCACATACGCTCATACTCACGCTTGCCACACACACTCATACTCACGCTCGCCACATACGCTCATACTCACGCTCGCCACATACGCTCATACTCACGCTCGCCACATACGCTCATACTCACACTCGGCACATACGCTCATACTCACACTCGCCACATACGCTCATACTGAGGCTCGCCACACGCACTCATACTCACGCTCGCCACACACGCTCATACTCACGCTCGCCACACACACTCATACTCACGCTCATACTCACACTCGCCACATACGCTCATACTCACACTCGCCACATACACTCATACTCACGCTCGCCACACACACTCATACTCACGCTCGCCACACACACTCATACTCACGCTCATACTCACACTCGCCACATACACTCATACTCACACTCGCCACATACACATACTCACGCTCATACTCACACTCGCCACATACGCTCATACTCACACTCGCCACATACGCGCATACTCACACTCGCCACATACACTCATACTCACGCTTGCCACATACACTCATACTCACGCTCATACTCACACTCGCCACATACGCTCATACTCACACTCGCCACATACGCTCATACTCACACTCGACTCACACTCGCCACATACGCTCATACTCACACTCGCCACATATGTTCATACTCACACTCGCCACATACGCTCACACTTACGCTCATACTCACACTCGCCACATACTCTCATACTCACGCTCATACCCGCACTCGCCACATACGCTCATACTCACACTCGCCACATACGCTCATACTCACGCTCGCCACATACGCTCATACTCACACTCGCCACATACGCTCATACTCACACTCGCCACATACGCTCATACTCACGCTCGCCACATACACTCATACTCACACTCGCCACATACGCTCATACTCACACTCGCCACATACGCTCATACTCACACTCGCCACATACGCTCATACTCACACTCGCCACATACTCTCATACTCACGCTCATACCCACACTCGCCACATACGCTCATACTCACACTCGCCACATACGCTCATACTCACGCTCGCCACATACGCTCATACTCACACTCGCCACATACGCTCATACTCACACTCGCCACATACGCTCATACTCACGCTCGCCACATACACTCATACTCACACTCGCCACATACGCTCATACCCACACTCGCCACATACGCTCATACTCACACTCGCCACATACGCTCATACTCACGCTCGCCACACACGCTCATACTCACGCTCGCCACACACACTCATACTCAAGCTCGCCACACACATCCATACTCACACTCATACTCACGCTCGCCACACACACTCATCCTCAAGCTCGCCACACACGCTCATACTCACGCTCGCCGCACACGCTCATACTCACGCTCGCCACACACACATACTCAAGCTCGCCACATACGCTCATACTCACGCTCGCCACATACGCTCATACTCACGCTCGCCACACACGCTCATACTCACGCTCGCCGCACACGCTCATACTCACGCTCGCCACACACGCTCATACTCAAGCTCATACTCACGCTCGCCACACACACTCATACTCAAGCTCGCCACACACGCTCATACTCACGCTCGCCACACACACACTCATACTCAAGCTCGCCACACACACTCATACTCAAGCTCGCCACACACGCTCATACTCACGCTCGCCACACACGCTCATACTCACGCTCGCCGCACACGCTCATACTCACGCTCGCCACACACACATACTCAAGCTCGCCACACACACTCATACTCACGCTCGCCACATACGCTCATACTCACACTCGCCACACACGCTCATACTCAAGCTCATACTCACGCTCGCCACACACACTCATACTCAAGCTCATACTCACGCTCGCCACACACACTCATACTCAAGCTCGCCACACACGCTCATACTCACGCTCGCCACACACGCTCATACTCACGCTCGCCACATACGCTCATACTCACGCTCGCCACACACGCTCATACTCACACTCGCCACACACGCTCATACTCAAGCTCATACTCACGCTCGCCACACACACTCATACTCAAGCTCATACTCACGCTCGCCACACACACTCATACTCAAGCTCGCCACACACGCTCATACTCACGCTCGCCACACACACTCATACTCAAGCTCGCCACACACACTCATACTCACGCTCGCCACACATGCTCATACTCACGCTCGCCACACATGCTCATACTCACGCTCGCCACACATGCTCATACTCACGCTCGCCACACACACTCATACTCACGCTCACCACACACGCTCATACTCACGCTCGCCACACATGCTCATACTCACGCTCGCCGCACACGTTCATACTCAAGCTCGCCGCACACGCTCATACTCACGCTCGCCACATACGCTCATACTCACGCTCGCTACACACACTCATACTCACGCTCGCCACATACGCTCATACTCACGGTTGCCACACACGCTCATACTCACGGTTGCCGCACACGCTCATACTCACGCTCGCCACACACACTCATACTCACGCTCGCTGCACACGCTCATACTCACGCTCTCCACATACCCTCATACTCACGCTCGCTACACACACTCTTACTCACGCTCGCCGCACACGCTCATACTCACGCTCTCCACATACGCTCATACTCACGCTCGCTACACACACTCATACTCACGCTCGCCACACACGCTCATACTCACGGTTGCCGCACACGCTCATACTCACGCTCGCCACACACACTCATACTCAAGCTCGCCGCACACGCTCATACTCACGCTCGCCACATACGCTCATACTCACGCTCGCTACACACACTCATACTCACGCTCGCCACATACGCTCATACTCACGGTTGCCACACACGCTCATACTCACGGTTGCCGCACACGCTCATACTCACGCTCGCCACACACACTCATACTCACGCTCGCTGCACACGCTCATACTCACGCTCTCCACATACCCTCATACTCACGCTCGCTACACACACTCTTACTCACGCTCGCCGCACACGCTCATACTCACGCTCTCCACATACGCTCATACTCACGCTCGCTACACACACTCATACTCACGCTCGCCACACACGCTCATACTCACGGTTGCCGCACACGCTCATACTCACGCTCGCCACACACACTCATACTCACGCTCGCTGCACACGCTCATACTCACGCTCGCCACACACAGTCATACTCTTGCTCGCCACAAAACGCTCGCGACATACGCTCATACTCACGATCATACTCACGCTCGCCACATACTCTTGCCACATATGCTCACCACATAGGCTCATACTCACGCTCGGCACATACGCTCATACTCACTCTCATATTCACTCTCATATATTCACGCTCATACTCACGCTCGCCACATACGCTCGCCACATACGCTCATACTCACGCTCATACTCGCGCTCACAGACATGCTCATTCTCACTCTCATACTCACGCTCATATTCACTCTCATATTCACGCTCGCCACATACGTTCGCCACATACGCTCACCACACACGTTCATACTCACGCTAATACTCACGCTCATACTCACTCTTATATTCACGCTCATACTCACGCTCATATTCACTCTTATATTCACGCTCATACTCACGCTCATATTCACTCTCATACTCACGCTCGCCACATACGTTCGCCACATACGCTCACCACACACGTTCATACTCACGCTCATACTCACTCTTATATTCAAGCTCATACTCACGCTCATATTCACTCTCATATTCACACTCATACGCATGCTCGCCACATACGCTCGCCACATACGCTCGCCACATACGCTCGCCACATACGCTCACCACATACGCTCATACTCACGCTCGCCACATACGCTCACCACATACGCTCATACTCACGCTCGCCACATACGCTCGCCACATACGCTCATACTCACGCTCATACTCACGCTCGCCACATACGCTCATACTCACACTCGCCACATACGCTCATACTCACACTCGCCACATACGCTCATACTCACGCTCATACTCACGCTCGCCACATACGCTCGCCACATACGCTCGCCACATACGCTCATACTCACGCTCGCCACATACGCTCATACTCACGCTCGCCACATACGCTCACCACATACGCTCATACTCACGCTCGCCACATACGCTCACCACATACGCTCATACTCACGCTCGCCACATACGCTCGCCACATACGCTCATACTCACGCTCATACTCACGCTCGCCACATACGCTCATACTCACACTCGCCACATACGCTCATACTCACACTCGCCACATACGCTCATACTCACGCTCATACTCACGCTCGCCACATACGCTCGCCACATACGCTCGCCACATACGCTCATACTCACACTCGCCACATACGCTCATACTCACACTCGCCACATACGCTCATACTCACGCTCATACTCACGCTCGCCACATACGCTCGCCACATACGCTCGCCACATACGCTCGCCACATACGCTCATACTCACGCTCATACTCACGCTCGCCACATACGCTCGCCACATACGCTCACCACATACGCTCATACTCACGCTCATACTCACTCTCATATTCACTCTCATATATTCACGCTCATACTCACGCTCGCCACATACGCTCACGCTCGCCACACACAGTCATACTCTTGCTCGCCACAAAACGCTCGCGACATACGCTCATACTCACGATCATACTCACGCTCGCCACATACGCTCATACTCACGCTCGCCACACATGCTCATACTCACGCTCGCCGCACACGTTCATACTCAAGCTCGCCGCACACGCTCATACTCACGCTCGCCACATACGCTCATACTCACGCTCGCTACACACACTCATACTCACGCTCGCCACATACGCTCATACTCACGGTTGCCACACACGCTCATACTCACGGTTGCCGCACACGCTCATACTCACGCTCGCCACACACACTCATACTCACGCTCGCTGCACACGCTCATACTCACGCTCTCCACATACCCTCATACTCACGCTCGCTACACACACTCTTACTCACGCTCGCCGCACACGCTCATACTCACGCTCTCCACATACGCTCATACTCACGCTCGCTACACACACTCATACTCACGCTCGCCACACACGCTCATACTCACGGTTGCCGCACACGCTCATACTCACGCTCGCCACACACACTCATACTCAAGCTCGCCGCACACGCTCATACTCACGCTCGCCACATACGCTCATACTCACGCTCGCTACACACACTCATACTCACGCTCGCCACATACGCTCATACTCACGGTTGCCACACACGCTCATACTCACGGTTGCCGCACACGCTCATACTCACGCTCGCCACACACACTCATACTCACGCTCGCTGCACACGCTCATACTCACGCTCTCCACATACCCTCATACTCACGCTCGCTACACACACTCTTACTCACGCTCGCCGCACACGCTCATACTCACGCTCTCCACATACGCTCATACTCACGCTCGCTACACACACTCATACTCACGCTCGCCACACACGCTCATACTCACGGTTGCCGCACACGCTCATACTCACGCTCGCCACACACACTCATACTCACGCTCGCTGCACACGCTCATACTCACGCTCGCCACACACAGTCATACTCTTGCTCGCCACAAAACGCTCGCGACATACGCTCATACTCACGATCATACTCACGCTCGCCACATACTCTTGCCACATATGCTCACCACATAGGCTCATACTCACGCTCGGCACATACGCTCATACTCACTCTCATATTCACTCTCATATATTCACGCTCATACTCACGCTCGCCACATACGCTCGCCACATACGCTCATACTCACGCTCATACTCGCGCTCACAGACATGCTCATTCTCACTCTCATACTCACGCTCATATTCACTCTCATATTCACGCTCGCCACATACGTTCGCCACATACGCTCACCACACACGTTCATACTCACGCTAATACTCACGCTCATACTCACTCTTATATTCACGCTCATACTCACGCTCATATTCACTCTTATATTCACGCTCATACTCACGCTCATATTCACTCTCATACTCACGCTCGCCACATACGTTCGCCACATACGCTCACCACACACGTTCATACTCACGCTCATACTCACTCTTATATTCAAGCTCATACTCACGCTCATATTCACTCTCATATTCACACTCATACGCATGCTCGCCACATACGCTCGCCACATACGCTCGCCACATACGCTCGCCACATACGCTCACCACATACGCTCATACTCACGCTCGCCACATACGCTCACCACATACGCTCATACTCACGCTCGCCACATACGCTCGCCACATACGCTCATACTCACGCTCATACTCACGCTCGCCACATACGCTCATACTCACACTCGCCACATACGCTCATACTCACACTCGCCACATACGCTCATACTCACGCTCATACTCACGCTCGCCACATACGCTCGCCACATACGCTCGCCACATACGCTCATACTCACGCTCGCCACATACGCTCATACTCACGCTCGCCACATACGCTCACCACATACGCTCATACTCACGCTCGCCACATACGCTCACCACATACGCTCATACTCACGCTCGCCACATACGCTCGCCACATACGCTCATACTCACGCTCATACTCACGCTCGCCACATACGCTCATACTCACACTCGCCACATACGCTCATACTCACACTCGCCACATACGCTCATACTCACGCTCATACTCACGCTCGCCACATACGCTCGCCACATACGCTCGCCACATACGCTCATACTCACACTCGCCACATACGCTCATACTCACACTCGCCACATACGCTCATACTCACGCTCATACTCACGCTCGCCACATACGCTCGCCACATACGCTCGCCACATACGCTCGCCACATACGCTCATACTCACGCTCATACTCACGCTCGCCACATACGCTCGCCACATACGCTCACCACATACGCTCATACTCACGCTCATACTCACTCTCATATTCACTCTCATATATTCACGCTCATACTCACGCTCGCCACATACGCTCACGCTCGCCACACACAGTCATACTCTTGCTCGCCACAAAACGCTCGCGACATACGCTCATACTCACGATCATACTCACGCTCGCCACATACGCTTGCCACATATGCTCACCACATAGGCTCATACTCACGCTCGGCACATACGCTCATACTCACTCTCATATTCACTCTCATATATTCACGCTCATACTCACGCTCGCCACATACGCTCATACTCACGCTCATACTCGCGCTCACAGACATGCTCATTCTCACTCTCATACTCACGCTCATATTCACTCTCATATTCACGCCCATACTCACGCTCATATTCACTCTCATATTCACGCTCATACGCATGCTCGCCACATACGCTCGCCACATACGCTCACCACATACGCTCATACTCACGCTCGCCATATACGCTCGCCACATACGCTCACCACATACGCTCATACTCACGCTCGCCACATACGCTCGCCACATACGCTCACCACACACGTTCATACTCACGCTCATACTCACTCTTATATTCACGCTCATACTCACGCTCATATTCACTCTCATATTCACGCTCATACGCATGCTCGCCACATACGCTCGCCACATACGCTCACCACATACGCTCATACTCACGCTCGCCACATACGCTCGCCACATACGCTCACCACATACGCTCATACTCACGCTCGCCACATACGCTCGCCACATACGCTCATACTCACGCTCATACTCACGCTCATACTCACGCTCGCCACATACGCTCGCCACATACGCTCACCACATACGCTCATACTCACGCTCGCCACATACGCTCGCCACATACGCTCATACTCACGCTCATACTCACGCTCGCCACATACGCTCATACTCACACGCTCATAATCACGCTCATACTCACGCTCGCCCCATACGCTCGCCACATACGCTCACCACATACGCTCATACTCACGCTCATACTCACTCTCATATTCACTCTCATATATTCACGCTCATACTCACGCTCGCCACATACGCTCACGCTCACGCTCGCCACTCACTCATGCTCATGCTCATGTTCATACTCACACACACGCTCATGCTCGCTGAACCGTGAAAACACACAGAGCTGGAGATGTTGTTGTGAAATGAAATCAGACTAAACTCTCCCAGGTTCATCCACCCGGACGGTCTGCCATCAGACTACACCATCACCCTTCTGTTCCGGCTGCTCCCGGAAACCCCACCGGAGCCCTTCGCACTGTGGGAAATCCTCAACAACAGCAATGAGCCGTTAGTGGGAGTCATTCTGGACAGTGAGTAACACGCCTGCAGCAACACAAGGTCAAGGGTTCGATTCTAAGGGAATGCATGATCTGGTGCATCAATATAAAAATTTTCACTTCTCTTCACAGATGCAGGAAAGACTCTGACTTTTTACAACACCGATTATAAAGGCGATTTTCAGACGGTGACATTTGAGGGGGCGGAAATCCAGAAACTCTTCTATGGCAGTTTCCATAAGGTCAGAGTCACAAAGCGCAAGAAGATTCAGCCTTGAAAGTCCTGTTGTCTAATGCAGCATAATTCAGTGCTGTGTGTGTGTGTGTGTGTGTGTGTGTGTGTGTGTGTGTGTGTGTGTGTGTGTGTGTGTGTGTGTGTGTGTGTGTGTGTGTGTGTGTGTGTGTGTGTGTGAGCGCAGCTGCACATCGCAGTGAGCACGACCTCGGCTCTGGTGATGGTGGACTGTAAGTCAGCGGGAGAGAAGCCTGTGAACGCAGCCAGAAACATCAGCACTGATGGGGTCGAGGTGCTCGGCCGGATGGTTCGATCCCGAGGCTCCAAAGACAACTCTGCTCCGGTACCGTGTGTGTGAGATCAAAGGGAGAGTCATGCATAAATGCAGCTCATGGTTAGAATAACATGTCTCACATCTGTGTGTGTGTTTAGTTTCAGCTGCAGTCCTTTGATATCGTGTGCAGCACGTCATGGGCTCGACGGGACAAATGCTGCGAGCTTCCCAGCCTGGTGAGTGAGTGAGTGAGTGAGTGAGTGTGTGTGTGTGTGTGTGTGTGTGTGTGTGTGTGTGTGTGTGTGTGTGTGTGTGTGTGTGTGTGTGTGTGTGTGTGTGTGTGTGTGTGTGTGTGAGTGTGTGTGTGTGTGTGTGTGTCTGTGTGTGTGCGTGTGTGTGTGTGTGTGTGTGTGTGTGTGTGTGTGTGTGTGTGAGTGTGTGTGTGTGTGTGTCTGTGTGTGTGCGTGTCTGTGTGTGTGTCTGTGTGTGTGTCTGTGAGTGCGTGAATGTGTGTGTGTGTGTGTGTGTGTGTGTGTGTCTGTGTGTGTGTCTGTGAGTGCGTGAGTGCGTGTGTGTGTGTGTGTTTGTGTGTGTGTGTGTCTGTGAGTGCGTGAGTGCGTGTGTGTGTGTGTGTTTGTGTGTGTGTGTGTGTGTGTGTGTGTGTGTGTGTGTGTGTGTGTGTGTGTGTGTGTGTGTGTGTGTGTGTGTGTCTGTGTGTGTGTCTGTGAGTGCGTGAGTGCGTGTGTGTGTGTGTGTTTGTGTGTGTGTGTGTGTGTGTGTGTGTGTGTGTGTGTGTGTGTGTGTGTGTGTGTGTGTGTGTGTGTGTGTGTGTGTCTGTGTGTGTGAGTGCGTGAATGTGTGTGTGCAAACATCTTTGCTGTCGAGTAAATACAATTTCAAGGGTATTTTTACTTCTTCATTTTAAAGTTGATATTTCTATAATTTAATAAAATATGTGCATGTTTACAGTTATCTTAATGGCAGTGTTATATATGATATATTTTTATATACTGTTTTATAATAGTTAATATTTTAAATTAGCTTTTATCATAAATTAATTTTTTGTTTATTTTAATAATATTGTTATGTGCTTTTTATCTCTTTTACTCATTTTTAAATAATTATTTTTCAATTTAGCTTTCATTTATTTTTATTTATTTCAGTTTTAGTCATTTTAGTACTAAAACTTACACTTAGTTATTCACCAAAATGGCATGACTAATTATTGTTTATATTTGAATTTTGTATTGATCTAATATTATATTTTATTTCACCTCACTTTTTATTTCAATAGTTGAGGGATCTCTGATTTATATTTTAGATTCACACAGCAATATTTACCTGACCTGACTGTAACAAGGTTAGATGTTATGGGAAGGAGGCGGGAACCGGCAAAATATCAAAGAACTTAAAAACAAAATAAAACAAATACAAAAAAACGAAATTAAAGGCCGCAGTCCCTCACAGTTGACTGCCGCCACACATAATAAAACAAAATAATAAAATCCAGGCCTGTTCCTCTCTCAATCTCCACCGTCGTCGCTCCTGCTTTCTGCTTACGCTGCTTCGTGAGAGATACGAGAATAGTGCGTCACGCAGGAGTCGCTCATCAGTAATCACGCCAATCGTCCTGCTCACACACTGACGTATTTAAGCCAAAGCATTTAAAAATGTGAACTAAAAACACTTATGTGAACATTTCTGAGTAATGATACAAACAAAACATTCAATCTGACGTTTGAATTGATCAATTGATTCAGGGAAATGATTTGAGCGAAGCACGAACAGTAGCGAGTCATTGAGAGATTGCATGGGTGTAAGTGAGCTGTGTGTGTGTGTGCGTTTCAGAGGAAGGAATCCGAGTGTCCATCTCTCCCGCGCGCCTGTACCTGCACTCAGGACAGCAAGGGCCCCCCCGGCCCCCCCGGGCCCCCGGTACAAGCCCTTCTTCATCATAATCATCTTCATCATTATCATCATCTCCTCAAACATCAGTCACTGACTCTGTGTGTGTGTGTGTGTGTGTGTGTGTGTGTGTGTGTGTGTGTGTGTGTGTGTGGCAGGGAGGTTCTGGTACCAGAGGAGCAAGAGGAGATCGAGGGGAACCCGGCCCTGTGGTAATGAATTACCCACAATCCACCTCACTCACTAACATTTGACATAGACTGTAATAGAAGTAGATGAGCACAGATGTTGTGTGTCTGCAGGGTCCAGTCGGTCCGGTCGGGGACGCTGGTGTTCCAGGAGCTCAGGGGCCTCCCGGTCCTCCGGGGCCCAGTGGACGCTCCATCAGAGGCCCCCCGGTAACACACTGCACACACACTCACACATACTGCACGCACACACACTGCACTGAACACTCATTTCACACTCACTGAACACACACGCACACTTGCTGCACACACACTGCAAACACACTGAACACACAATGCACACTCACTGCACACTTACTTCACACACACTGAAGACACACTGCACATACACTGCACACACACTGAACACTGACTGCACACACACTGAACACTGACTGCACACTCACTGCACACTCACTTCACACACACTGAAGACACACTGCACATACACTGCACACACACTGAACACTCACTAATACACACTGCACATACACTGCACACGCACTCAACACTCACTGTAAACTCACTGCAAACTGACTGCACACACACACACTGCAAACACACTGAACACACAATGCACACTCACTGCACACTCACTTCACACACACTGAAGACACACTGCACATACACTGCACACACACTGAACACTCACTGCACACTCACTACACACACACACTGAACACTCACTGCACACTCACTGAACACTTACTACACACACACAGAACACTCACTGCAAACTCACTGCAAACTGACTGCACACACACACTGCAAACTGACTGCACACACACACTGCAAACACACTGAACACACAATGCACACTCACTGCACACTCACTTCACACACACTGAAGACACACTGCACATACACTGCACATACACTGAACACTCACTGCACACTCACTTCACACACACTGCACATACACTGAACACTCACTGCACACTCACTGCACACTCACTTCACACACACTGCACATACAATGCACACACACTGAACACTCACTACTCACTGCAAACTGACTGCACACACACACTGAACACTCACTGAACACTCACTGCACACTCACTGCACACACACTGCACCCTCACTGCACACTCACTGCAAACTGACTGCACACATACACACACTGCACACACACTGCACACTCACTGCACACACACACTGCACACTCACTGCAAACTCACTGCAAACTGACTGCACACACACACTGCACCCTCACTGCACACTCACTGCAAACTGACTGCACACACACACACACACACACTGCACACACACTGAACACTCACTGCACACTCACTGCACACACACACTGCACACTCACTGAACACTCACTGCAAACTCACTGCACACACACACACACTGCACACTCACTGAACACTCACTGCACACTCACTGCACACACACACACTGCACACTCACTGAACACTCACTGCACACACACACACACTGCACACTCACTGAACACTCACTGCACACTCACTGCACACACACACTGCAAA
>NW_027509030.1:80000-87500 GCF_051911475.1 Siphateles boraxobius
CCTCCAGTTCCTCTGGTTCCTCAGGTACCTCTGGATCCTCTGGTTCCTCTGGTTCCTCAGGTTCCTCCAGTTCCTCTGGTTCCTCAGGTTCCTCTGGATCCTCTGGTTCCTCTGGTTCCTCAGGTTCCTCTGTATCCTCTGGATCCTCTGGTTCCTCTGTTTCCTCCGGTTTCTCTGTATCCTTTGGATCCTCCAGTTCCTCTGGTTCCTCAGGTTCCTCTGGTTCCTCCAGTTGCTCTGGTTCCTCAGGTTCCTCTGGTTCCTCCAGTTCCTCTGGTTCCTCTGGATCCTCCAGTTCCTCTGGTTCCTCTGGTTCCTCAGGTTCCTCTGGTTCCTCCAGTTCCTCTGGTTCCTCAGGTTCCTCTGGTTCCTCAGGTTCCTCTGGTTCCTCCAGTTCCTCTGGTTCCTCCAGTTCCTCTGGTTCCTCTGGATCCTCCAGTTCCTCTGGTTCCTCCAGTTCCTCTGGTTCCTCTGGTTCCTCAGGTTCCTCAGGTTCCTCAGGTTCCTCTGGTTCCTCCAGTTCCTCTGGTTCCTCCAGTTCCTCTGGTTCCTCCAGTTCCTCTGGTTCCTCCAGTTCCTCAGGTTCCTCAGGTTCCTCTGGTTCCTCCAGTTCCTCTGGTTCCTCCGGTTCCTCAGGTTCCTCTGGTTCCTCAGGTTCCTCTGGTTCCTCCTGTTCCTCTGGTTCCTCTGGTTCCTCCGGTTTCTCTGTATCCTCTGTATCCTCCAGTTCCTCTGGTTCCTCAGGTTCTTCTGGTTCCTCCAGTTGCTCTGGTTCCTCTGGATCCTCCGGTTCCTCTGGTTCCTCTGGATCCTCCGTTTCCTCTGCTTCCTCCGGTTCCTCTGGTTCCTCAGGTTCCTCTGGTTCCTCCTGTTCCTCTGGTTCCTCTGGTTCCTCCGGTTTCTCTGTATCCTCTGTATCCTCCAGTTCCTCTGGTTCCTCAGGTTCTTCTGGTTCCTCCAGTTCCTCTGGTTCCTCAGGTTCCTCAGGTTCCTCCGGTTCCTCTGGATCCTCCGGTTTCTCTGGTTCCTCAGGTTCCTCTGGTTCCTCCGTTTCCTCTGCTTCCTCCGGTTCCTCTGGATCCTCCGGTTTCTCTGGTTCCTCCGGTTCCTCTGGATCCTCCGTTTCCTCTGCTTCCTCCGGTTCCTCTGGATCCTCCGGTTTCTCTGGTTCCTCTGGATCCTCTGGTTCCTCCGGTTTCTCTGTATCCTCTGTATCCTCCAGTTCCTCTGGTTCCTCCAGTTCCTCTGGATCCTCCAGTTCCTCTGGTTCCTCCAGTTCCTCTGGTTCCTCAGGTTCCATTGGTTCCTCTGGATCCTCCAGTTCCTCTGGTTCCTCCAGTTCCTCTGGTTCCTCAGGTTCCATTGGTTCCTCTGGATCCTCCGGTTCCTCTGGTTCCTCCGTTTCCTCTGCTTCCTCCGGTTCCTCTGGATCCTCCGGTTTCTCTGGTTCCTCAGGTTCCTCCGTTTCCTCTGCTTCCTCCGGTTCCTCTGGATCCTCCAGTTTCTCTGGTTCCTCAGGTTCCTCCGGTTCCTCTGGATCCTCCGTTTCCTCTGCTTCCTCCGGTTCCTCCGGATCCTCCGGTTTCTCTGGTTCCTCTGGATCCTCTGGTTCCTCCGGTTTCTCTGTATCCTCTGTATCCTCCAGTTCCTCTGGTTCCTCCTGTTCCTCTGGATCCTCCGGTTCCTCTGGTTCCTCCGGTTTCTCTGTATCCTCTGTATCCTCCAGTTCCTCTGGTTCCTCCTGTTCCTCTGGATCCTCCGGTTCCTCTGGATCCTTCGGTTCCTCCGGTTCCTCTGGTTCCTCCGGTTACTCTGGTTCCTCCGGTTCCTCTTGTTCCTCCGGTTCCTCGGGATCCTCTGTATCCTCCAGTTCCTCTGGATCCTCCGGTTCCTCTGGATCCTCTGTATCCTCCAGTTCCTCTGGTTCCTCCTGTTCCTCTGGATCCTCCGGTTCCTCTGGTTCCTCCGGTTTCTCTGTATCCTCTGTATCCTCCAGTTCCTCTGGTTCCTCCTGTTCCTCTGGATCCTCCGGTTCCTCTGGATCCTTCGGTTCCTCTGGATCCTCTGGTTCCTCTGGATCCTCTGGTTCCTACGGTTCCTCCGGTTCCTCTTGTTCCTCCGGTTCCTCTGGATCCTCCGGTTCCTCTGGATCCTCTGTATCCTCCGGTTCCTCTGGATCCTCCGGTTCCTCTGGTTCCTCCGGTTTCTCTGTATCCTCTGTATCCTCCAGTTCCTCTGGTTCCTCCTGTTCCTCTGGATCCTCCGGTTCCTCTGGATCCTTCGGTTCCTCTGGATCCTCCGGTTCCTCTGGTTCCTCCGGTTCCTCTTGTTCCTCCAGTTGCTCTGGATCCTCCGGTTCCTCTGGTTCCCCCGGTTCCTCTGGATCCTCTGGTTCCTCTGGATCCTCCGGTTCCTCTGGATCCTCCGGTTCCTCTGGTTCCTCCGGTTCCTCTGGTTCCTCCGGTTCCTCTGCTCATCCTCCAGGTGTTCCTGCTTCTGGAGTCCAGCTGTGCTGATCAGACACACACACCTGTCTATATGAGGCTGTCTCATAACAGAGTGTGGAAAAAGTGAAGCACTGAGAATACATATGTATAGCCTATGTAGTGTTAGTTATACACCCGTGTAAAAGTGTCCCGTCGAGCTCGGGTCGGACTCGGGTCGAGCTTGGGTCGGGCTGACCTCTAGTTGTGACGGGAGAGTGTGTTTGATTGGACACACAACCTTAGATCCGTGTGTTCATTCTCTGCATGATTAACTGCATGTCATTGGTGTTGGTGGATCCGCTGAGAGCCGCTGCTTCAGTAATGTGTGTGTGTGTGTGTGTGTGTGTGTGTGTGTGTGTGTGTGTGTGTGTGTGTGTGCGGTCAGAACCGGGCTATGATGACCTCACTGACACTGTTGTCCCTGTAGTTCAGCCGTACGGACCCGAGGAGGAGAGCGACCCGTACGGCAGCTACGGCTCCGACTACCAGCCCAACTACCCAGCGCCCCACGAGCCCGTGGAGGAGGAGCTGCGCTCGCCCGGCGTCCAGCGTCACACACGCCAAGCTCGCCACGCAGGCCTGCGCTCACGCCGGCCCAGCACTCACCAGCAGCGCACGTAACCGCTCACAGGATACGCATCACCGGCTCACAGGACACGCATCACCGGCTCACAGGACACGCATCACCAGCTCACAGGACACGCATCACCGGCTTACAGGACACGCATCACCGGCTCACAGGACACGCATCACCGGCTCACAGGATACGAATCACCGGCTCATAGGACACGCATCACCGGCTCACAGGACACGAATCACCGGCTCACAGGCACGCATCACCGGCTCACAGGACACGCATCACCGGCTTACAGGACACGCATCACCGGCTCACAGGACACGCATCACCGGCTCACAGGACACGCATCACCGGCTCACAGGACACGCATCACCGGCTCACAGGACACGCATCACCGGCTCACAGGACACGCATCCTTGTAAAGCAGCTTCACAGTCATAAACAGGGAAATAATGATGCAAACTTTAAATTTGTCTAGTAATACCGCATGATTCCGGTTATTTGTTTGTAATGTTCACTAGTGACAAACACAACAAAGAAAATAATAAACTGCTTCATCAGCAGACGCTCACGACACTCTTCCGGCTTATTAACTTCCCTCGCGGGTCAAAATTATACTTTATTATTTCTTTTCTTTTTTCAGAAAGCTCATTTTATTTCATTTTGATAATTTTTTTGTATTTTTTAATCCAATTTTTTGTATTTTAAATTACTAGATTTGATCAATAAATAAATAGTAATTTAAGCACATTCCTTACATTCTTTGAACTTAAATTCAAAATATCTCTTAATTTCATGCATAACTCATTTAATTCAGCTCTAAATATCTTACATTGAGTGTCTCTGCCGACTATTGGACAATAATAATATATCACAATATTTCATGACTCTAGATGGCCTTATATCTCTATATGGAGTAAATGAGCTGTTCCGCATATTCAGACACACATGTAGACATTATCAAATCAATTTTTGGTAAAGTTTTAGCATTTGTAGTTTGAACTTTGAGCATTTTTAGGTTTTTCTATGTGAACTGAAGCATTCCTTGCATTACATTCATTCCTAAGGGAGTCAGATTAACCTGAGAGAGAAGGATGAGGGTTAAAGTGCCCCTCTTATGCTATTTTAAATATTGTAATGTTGTTTTGGCGTCTCCTACAATAGTTTTACATGCATTTAAGATTAAAAACACTTTCTCTCATAATCTCCACTGCAGCATCAGCTCTTTCTCTCAGTGTCTGAAACGCTTCGTTTGAAGATTGTCTCTCTAAGCCCCGCCTCTCTGAGAGCTGCTCTGCTCTGATTGGTCAAACAACATACGCTCATTATCATATCTGAATCTCAGCTCTTGATCACAGTGATACGAACAGTAACGATGGCGCGGGTTTTACCGTCTCAATCTCAGAAACAGCGTCTTCTCGACACAAACAACACGAACCAAACTCCTCCAGTCTCAGATAAACTAGTGTTTGAGGGCGGAGCTAAGAGACGCTGCTCAGCCAATCAAGACCACAGGTGGGCATTATGCAAATGAGTTCCAAACCTACAGCAGGAAGTGAGACTGAATTATTGACGACTTGCAGTTCAGAATCACTTTCTTTTAGGAGACAAACTCCATTAATCTGCATTTTGAAACTTTGCAGAGCTTCTACATTCACAAACGGCTTTATTACACACTGCACGACGGAATATTAGATAAAGCAGAGTAGGGCGCTTTAGGCGTAATCAGGTTAAGAACGAGTGAGTAAACGCGCCACTTCTGCTTAAATGAAAGACTTTTCTGAAATGAATCTTTTTCACACGCGTTCAATCCTTCACTCTTGAAAGCGCTCAGACTGATGGAGATTCATGTCTGTGTTTCTGTGGAAGGTGATGTTGAACATCTGCGATATATTCACAGTGCCATCGTGAATATGTCTTTTATTGTAGCTATATAAGGCGATATAAGCAGGACAGTGACTGAACACTGAAGCGATTCAGAATCAGTTCAGTTCCGTGAATCGGTTCGTTTGTGTCAGTCACACACAGTGTGTTTGTTTCATAATGGAGGTCTATTAATATTATTACTTATAAATGATTATGATTGAGCCCCATTCTTGTGTTTATATAGAAAAAAACAGAGGAAAATATAAATATTTGTATTGAATTGTTGGTTTTACATGACACATTTGTAATTCGGCTGGCTGTTTGATATATAAATGATTCTGCCTGTAATTTGAGAGCTCTGGTATAATAACAGAGATATTGTCATAATATCCCGATAGTCTCTATCTCTGTGTTATGAAACTGACTCAGCGTCAGGTTTGTGGATGAACACATTCATGTCATAAACATCCAGTTTTTAATGTGATTATTTCTCAGCTTTGGCCACAGTGTTGTTTGATCTTCAGTTATTTATTTAATCTGGTAATATTTCTCTTTATGTTCAGTATTCAGCATGTTTTATACTTTCATCTATATCTGCTGTTGTTTACAGTCATTTTCATATTTCATAGTCATGTGACATTCAAGTTTTATGTAAAGATTGCGATGATGCGTTTTGATCAGATGAATTATACAGATCACCTCAAATCCATTTTAATAAAAAATATATTTTAAATATTTTTTTTGTGAAATTATTTAATTTGTGTGTGTGTGTGAGAGAGAGAGACTGTTTGAGTGTGTGTGTGTGTGTGTGTGTGTGTGTGTGTGTGTGTGTGTGTGTGTGTGTGTGTGTGTGTGTGTGTGTGTGTGTGTGTGTGTGTGTGTGTGTGTGTGAGAGAGAGTATTACAGTATTGAGTATGATAATATAAATAAGTAGGACTAAAAGTAATAGATTGAATAAATAAATAGACAACAAAACAAAAAAGATCGAAACGTAAACACGATTGACGGCATTATTAACACATCAGACGCACAGCCGCAGGGGCTTGTGGGAAACATCGCGAACGCGCCAGCAGAGGGCGGCAGTTCATCACGTGACTCTTCATACAGCTCGACTCAAAATATACAAACTTCACGAAATATGAGATTAATTCTGCTGTAAATACAGAAGATGATGGAGTCATTATTAGATCAGTTCTGTTCTCATCTGATAGTGTCAGTGCAGTTAAATATAATAATACTGAATCTGAATGAATACATATTTCTATGATATTTATGAGTCTGATGTGTTCATTAGGTGAGAGTGAACTCAGCAGGAGTTTATGGATGTTAATAACCCTTCATGAAAGAGATGAACACTAGAACTGGTCAAACCGCGCAAAATACAAATCTCATCAAATTTGCTATAGAGACATTAGTTTAGTCAGAAGAGTTGAGTCCACGCCGTGATCATTCTGATTCCTTTAATACGAATTGAAATATATTTACCAAAGCAGTCTTTTTTTATGTGGCGGAAATGAGTTTTCGTATCAGTGCAATGATATTTCAGATAAATAATGATTGTGGGCGTGGCCTTGTGATATATAATCTTTGGGGGTGTGGTCTGTTGATAAATAAGTGTTGGGGGCGTGACCGTGTGATGAATAATAACAGTGGGCGTGGCCTGGTGATAAATAATAATTAGGGCGTGGTCTAAGATCAGCGTTTGTAATTTTAGTCATTTCTCTTCTTTCTTTCCTTGAATTCCTGTTTTAGCCTACTGCAAAAAATTAAAACATTGAAAGTAAATATAATTCATCTGTAATATTTCTTTTGGTTTGGATGAGGGAGAAAGGTTTTGGTAAAATACCATAACAGATTCAGCTTTATTTATCTGATAGGATTATTATTTTTTTAATATTCAGAAATGTTTAGCCTATGTGAAAGGAGGCCATATGAAGTTCCGTGTTTTAATAAACACTGCTGGATTAAAGGATTCCAGCTGTTGTTGTGTCTGTTGATAGAGAATATTAATACAGTCCAGCATCACGTGACTGATCTGTGTGTGCGTGTGTGTATATTGAGTATGCATAGCTCATGTTCATAAACTCTGAATGAAACCCTCGCGCGCCGAATCATGTGTCGCTTCCCGTAGATTCCTCCGGAGGATCGCGACGCGTTTCAGAAGGTGAGGCTCGTCGCTTCGGTTCCCTGTTACCGTTCACTGTTATTGTGACTGATGGACGTTTCTGGTTGAAATGAATCGCGAGCGCTGAAGTTCCTTTACTAACGACACCGAACGGGTTTTTGAAGGAAAGATTCAAACTCGGTCAATATATTGAGTCGTTTGCGGTTTTAACTCGTTCGAATCTTCTGTGTGTTTGGTCGTGTGGAGTGAGTTTAGTGACAGAAATGATTATGATTAATTGATGTTGATTTAAGCTGCTGCAGAAGTTTGAGTTGGTGTAACATTACTGAAGTTCTGGACGAGCTAAATTCGCCATCGGTGAATGAAAGAGCATCATCATCATCATGTTATGAAGTGACTTTATGACATCTGCGCTGATTTACCGAGTAAAGTGTGTCGATCACGG
>NW_027509030.1:92500-132500 GCF_051911475.1 Siphateles boraxobius
ACACTTTATTTTGATAGTCCACTTTAGACATTCTACTGACTAGAAGTAACTACCTGTCAACTACCTCTCATTAGAGTGTTATGGCGCTTTTCCACCGCATGGTACGGCTCGGTACGGTTCAGCTCCGGTCAGTACGGTTCGACTTGGTACAGCTCAGTACGGTTCGGCTCCGGTCAGTACGGTTCGCCTCGGTACAGCTCAGTACGGTACGGCTCGGTACGGTTCAGCTCGGTATGGTACGGCTCAGTACGATTTGGTTCGGCTCGGTACGGCTCAGTACGGTCCGGCTCGTTACGGTTCGGCTCAGTACTGTTCTGTACGGTTCGGCTCGCTTTAGCTCGGTACGGTTCGGCTCAGTACGGTTCGGCTCGGTACAGTTCGGCTCGGTACGACTCGGTACGGTATGGTTCGGCCCGTTACGGTGCGGCTCAGTACGGTTCGGCTCGGTATGGTTCGGCTCGGTACGGTTCGGCTCAGTACGGTTCGGCTCGGTACGGTTCGGCTCAGTACGGGTTTGGTATGGTTCGGTTCGCTTTAGCTCGGTACGGTTCGGCTCGGTACGGTTCGGCTCGGTACGACTCGGTACGGTTCGGCTCTGTACGGTACGGTTCGGCTAGGTATGGTTCGGCTCAGTACGGTTCGGCTCGGTACGACTCGGTACGGTTCGGCTCGGCTAGGTACGGCTCAGTACGGTTCGGCTCGGTACGACTCAGTACAGTTCGGCTCTGTACGGTTCGGCTCGGTATGGTTCGGCTCGGTACGACTCGGTACGGTTCGGCTCGGTATGGTTCGGCTCGGTACGACTCAGTACGGTTCGGCTCGGTACGACTCGGTACGGTTCGGCTCTGTACGGTACGGTTCGGCTCTGTACGGTACGGTTCGGCTCTGTATGGTACGGTTCGACTCGGTACGGTTCGGCTCTGTACGGTTCGGCTCGGTATGGTTCGCCTCGGTCCGGCTCAGTACGGTTCAGCTCGGCTTGGTACGGCTCAGTACGGTTCGGCTTGGTACGGCTCAGTACGGTTCAGCTTGGTACGGCTCAGTACGGTTCGGCTCAGTACGGTTCGGCTCGGCTTGGTACGGCTCAGTACGGTTCGGCTCGGCTTGGTACGGCTCAGTACGGTTCGGCTCGGCGCGGCACGGTTCGGTTCGCTTTAGCTCGGTTTGCTTTTCCACTGCAGTACTGCTTCAAAGTGGGTGGGATTATAGACTGATGTCATAGTTTATCCGCTCCTCGGCAACCAACGAGAGGAACGTCTGCACTTCGTCCACTGACCACAATTCAGCCATTTCTTTTTTGGAAGTTTTTTTTCTTTCTTTTTTCTTCAAGCAAGTCAAGCAAGTAGTTTTTAACTTTTGTTTTGTTACTGGCTATTTAAATCAAGCGGGTTTGATGTCTTGTGACGATTCTGTCTGACCAATCAGTGATCTGCAGTGTTTTCACGTCACATTTTAGTATCGGTACCGTACGCTTGGAACCTCAACAGAGGTAGTACCATTTAAAGCGAGCCGAGCCGTACCGTACCATACCATGCAGTGGAAAAGCGCCATTAGTGCACTTTTATTGTAGTATTATATAATAAGTATACATGTAGTTGTAAAGTTACGTATTGTCAGTAGAATGTCTGTTAGGAGCATCAGAATAAAGAGTTAGCAGATATTAAGCATCAGTCTATTAATACTCTAATGTCTGCTAGTTGCCATGTAGTTTGTTTCTTATAGTTAGTAGAAATAAAGTGTTAGCTAGGGCTGGTACGGTTACCGCATTACAGCAATACCATGGTCACGTTACCCCTACCGCGGGTCTGAGATCGTCACCGTCATCACCCGCAAAAAAAACAAAAAAATGTTGCCTGCACATGTGCACGTTTTGTCTAATTACATGGATTCATTGATTCTAATGACTTGGATCGTGTCTAGTGACATTGTGTCTAACATGGATTCTAGGTTTTCTAAACAAAACTCATCATCAAAAGATGGAGAAAATCCGAGTTGGGGAGCGGAATGTTTCATGACACATAATAACATTCCATTTGTATTGAATATTAGGCCTGTATGCGAGAGTACCTGTGTAATTGTACCTGTCTCTTGTAGCCTATAATTTGAATTCTATTTAGCTAAAGCATTAAAATGCATGCGCATGACTCCTGAGAAAGCCCCAAAAGCAGGACCTCAGTTTTTAATTGCACGTGCTTAACACGATTCTCTCACGTGGTTGAGCTGCGCAGCCGACAATAGCAGGTAGGTAGATAGGCAACTATTCCATCGAAACATGGCAGACAGGGCTAACTTGGTGGCAACTTGAACCAGACGAAAAAGGACTTCCAAACAATTTGGATGAGCCCATTTGTAGAATTTGCCACAAAATGACACCGGTATCACGCTCAAATACTTCCAACCTGAGGACGCATCTCCGAATCCATCGTCTGTCAACATTTACTGCCCTTGGCAGCACCACAAGTGCTTCGTCTGAAGATCGGCCTACAACCTCAGGCCAGGGACGACAGGTGGGGATCGCAGACTCATTTGCTAAAGGGACTAAGTACCAACGCGACAGCCATCGGTGGTGAACTCTGACGGATAGCGTGACCAGGCTTCTGGTGGAGGAAAAGTTGCCATTTAACTTAGTTGAAAAGCCAGCTTTCAAGGCTACAGGCCTTTGACAAACAGTATGTCCCCCCTGACAGAAAATACTTTTCAAAAAAGGCAGTACCAGAGAAGTATGTGAAAATAAAGGACAGTTTGACTCACAAGTTAAAAGACGCGGACCATTTTTCTTTCACAACAGATATGTGGTCAAGCGTTAATATGATGCCCTATATGAGCGTGACCATTCATTACCTGAACACCAACTGGGAGCTGAAGTAAAGGTGTGTGGAGACCTCATTCATGCTAGAAAGTCACACAAGTGAAAACCTGTCCGAGGCTCTGCAATCCGCTCTTAAAGAATGGTCTCTGGATGAGAAGAGGTTGGCTTGTGTCACTAGTGATAACGGAGCCAACATTATGGCTGCGGTGAGGAATCTTGGATGGGGATGGCTACCATGCTTCGGTCACAACCTCCATTTAGCCGTCACCAACTCCATGAAAGCAGAAAAAGAACGCACTGCCCGGGCCATGGTTTGTGTCGAACGCTGGTGACCGCTTTCTCCCATAGCTGGCAAAAGAAACAACGGCTTCAGAAAGAACAAACTGAGCTGGACCTGCCTCAGCACTCCTTAGTTCTGGTAAGTTTTAACTCTCTTCCAACAGCGATTTAATAAAAACTCTGTTTAATTAAATAGCCTTCGTTAAATAGCCTTGAACCACTGAGACAAAAGCGGACACGAGATATGTAAATTAATATAAATATATAAATATGTTATAAAAGATAAAAAAATATAAATAATATTTCTATTATATTGTTACGTCCCAATTTAGTCTAGGGTTGAAGGAACGGGTAACAGAATAAAACGAAAAATAAAAAAAATAAATAAATGGTGTGATGTGTGGAGGCAGCAAGGTTCAGCTCCCAACCCCGTTACTATAACAACAACAACAAAAAAATAACCCAAGACAAACTCAATAGAAAACATGAGATTTTATTCTTAGGAGTATGGGAGGATTTCAGAGCTTCAAGAGGGGGTGATGGAAAAATAACAAACAGAAACCCTCTAACTAGTATGGCGGAAACTAACTAAACTGCACCAGAAAAGAAAAGAAAAGTACAATAAATACTCTAACTCCCTAACTAACTTAACCAGGAGAAAACCAGATACAATAAAGAAAAAAAAAAAACCCACCTCTCTACCAATCCTTTCTCCAAAGACTTAACATAGAAATAAAAATAATAAATACTTTAACACAGATAAATGTTTGTAAATCATAACTTACAACATCACAAGAAAATCTTGTTGTAGGCACCAATTATATACCAATATATATATATAAAAAATGATAGCACGCATTCTTGAGCAAAGCACTGCCATTTGGAGGGTTTTGGAGTGACTGCATCCTCTTTAAAAACGGTGCTGCATCTAGTCACCGAGGATCTGTTGCTCCCAGCTGAGGAGGACACCCAGGGCCGGCTCGAGGCATAAGCGAACTAAGCGGCTGCTCGGGGCCACCAGGGGGCCCTCCAATCGAGTTTAAATTTTATTTATTTTTTTAGATGACTTAAACAAGTGAAATACATGAATGAATGAATATGAATGAATAATTCAAGACAAGATAATTCTGATTTCATGATCAATATACCTGCCAACAACTGCTGCTGTGTCTGCCAGCGTTTAAGTCATGCGCATAATATAGACACCTCGCGAGTGCATAGACAATTCGTGCGCAACTGCGCATAGTCACGGTATCGGTTTAAGTTGGAGAAAATAGCCGCAGGGGAACTTAACCTTCTAGGTGTAAGGTTAGCAGTTTGAATAAATAATAAACATAGCAGTTTGAACTCTTCTCCACTTTATTATACCACACATCAGATCACTAACTCCAAAAACCCGCGACACTCCAGTACCAAGTGCGCACGACTTATTCCTATCTACGGCAAGCCCCGAGGGGAAAAATAGATCGTATACACACATACAACGAGCGCCAGTGCATTACCCGTATTATAGTAACAGAGTTTGTTGGATTCTGTCATGTACAATCCAACAAAGTCTGTTACAATGATAATAATAAAAAAGATTTTGAGGACAGTTACACTGTATTGAGACAGTTGAGAAATAATAATATTTTTACAGTTCAAACAATAATTGTCATTGTTGAACCCTTGCTCTTATTATGTTTCTGATTTCTCAGTTTTGTCATTATTTTAGCAAATTATTTATTTTATACGTTTTGAGACAGTTTGTTTTAAGAAGTTTCAAACAGTTAGTAAAAGAGTAAAGTAAAAGTTAAAACCTTTTTAATTAAGAAGGCATCTATTTTTTATTAAGTATTTATTTTGTATTAATACATAACCTCACTGTATTCATTTATAATGTATCATTATTGCGTGACATTTGTCAATAATCGTCAAGCACAGGTGACTCCGTGGGAGGGGCCCCCAAATCAAGTTCTGCTTAGGGCCCCCAAATCAAGTTCTGCTTAGGGCCCCCAAATCAAGTTCTGCTTAGGGCCCCCAAATCAAGTTCTGCTTAGGGCCCCCAAATCAAGTTCTACTTAGGGCCCCCAAATCAAGTTCTGCTTAGGGCCCCCAAATCAAGTTCTGCTTAGGGCCCCCAAATCAAGTTCTGCTTAGGGCCCCCAAATCAAGTTCTACTTAGGGCCCCCAAATCAAGTTCTGCTTAGGGCCCCCAAATCAAGTTCTACTTAGGGCCCCCAAATCAAGTTCTGCTTAGGGCCCCCAAATCAAGTTCTGCTTAGGGCCCCCAAATCAAGTTCTACTTAGGGCCCCCAAATCAAGTTCTGCTTAGGGCCCCCAAATCAAGTTCTGCTTAGGGCCCCCAAATCAAGTTCTGCTTAGGGCCCCCAAATCAAGTTCTACTTAGGGCCCCCAAATCAAGTTCTGCTTAGGGCCCCCAAATCAAGTTCTGCTTAGGGCCCCCAAATCAAGTTCTACTTAGGGCCCCCAAATCAAGTTCTGCTTAGGGCCCCCAAATCAAGTTCTACTTAGGGCCCCCAAATCAAGTTCTACTTAGGGCCCCCGAATCAAGTTCTGCTTAGGGCCCCCAAATCAAGTTCTACTTAGGGCCCCCAAATCAAGTTCTGCTTAGGGCCCCCAAATCAAGTTCTGCCTAGGGCCCCCAAATCAAGTTCTGCTTAGGGCCCCAAAAATCAAGTTCTACTTAGGGCCCCCAAATCAAGTTCTGCTTAGGGCCCCCAAATCAAGTTCTGCTTAGGGCCCCAAAAATCAAGTTCTACTTAGGGCCCCCAAATCAAGTTCTACTTAGGGCTCCCAAATCAAGTTCTACTTAGGGCTCCCAAATCAAGTTCTACTTAGGGCCCCCAAATCAAGTTCTGCTTAGGGCCCCCAAATCAAGTTCTGCTTAGGGCCCCCAAATCAAGTTCTACTTAGGGCCCCCAAATCAAGTTCTGCTTAGGGCCCCCAAATCAAGTTCTACTTAGGGCTCCCAAATCAAGTTCTACTTAGGGCTCCCAAATCAAGTTCTGCTTAGGGCCCCCAAATCAAGTTCTCCTTAGGGCCCCCAAATCAAGTTCTGCTTAGGGCCCCCAAATCAAGTTCTGCTTAGAGCCCCCAAATCAAGTTCTGCTTAGGGCCCCCAAATCAAGTTCTGCTTAGAGCCCCCAAAAGGCTCGCACCGGCTCTGAGGACACCCAATTGACGCGCAGTCTGAAAGAAAAAATGTCTGCCGTTTTGATGGAAAAATGCAGTGCACCCTCAACTCAACAACTATTGGCAAAGACCGCGTTTGTCGACCCTAGGTATAAGGACATTGACATTGCTGACGAGGTGAAGGATGAGCTCATGGAAGAGATGATGGATGTGCCCGAAGAGCAGCGTGATGACGGTGATGGAGAGGGAGCAAGTGCACCCAACCCTCCCAAAAAAACGAATCTGGCGGACATACTTGGGAAAAGAAAAGAAAAAACATCTAATCCGATCCCCAAGAGAATTCGTGTGGACACAGATATCAGAAGGTATTTGCAGGAGGAAGCCCTGGATTCCCACGCAGACCCTCTTGTCTGGTGGCGGGACAATCAAAATATATGACCGTTTGCGCTATAAGCAGAACGTGTGTTCAGTACTGCAGGTAACGTCGTTACGTCTTTCAGGGCCTCCCTTAAACCCGACAAAGTGAACAATCTGGTTTTTCTAGCAAAAAATATGAAGGCTGGGATGTAAACCATAGCCTAGCCTGGGGGGGGGGGGGGGTGGTGGTGCTAATAGCAGTTTACCGCAATACCGCGGTAATTTCTTGCTTTTCAACCGCGGTAAGAAAAAATCCATACCGCCCCAGTCCTAGTGTTAGCAATCATGATTATGGGGCTTTGTTTTCCTGTGTATTTAAGAGCTTCAGTTCTCTCCACTCATCGTCTGGTGTTGGTTGTGTTTGAGTACACACAGTTACCTGTCTCGTTCGTTACTACTCTACTCTCTTGTGTTGTTTAATTAAAGTTAAGTTGATAATAGATCTCTTTGCCACACCGAGTGTGATATAAGGTTGCTGTGAGAATATTTGATACCAGTGAAATTTCACAATCCTCGATAGCAATTAAGATGCCAACGTAAGTTAAAAAAAAATTCAAACAATTATTGAAGATACAGTATGTAAACGGTCAGTTATACAATAAAAACAAAGATCACCAACAATAACACAAATACTATGTAAACATATTGTGTCGTATATCTGAGTGAAACACTTCAGGAACGAGAACACATGTGGGCGGGGCTTGACTGTGTCTGTGAGGAATTGATTGGATGGTTGTGGTATGCTATTGGCTGATCTCGTGTGAGTGACATGTTATAGCCCCGCCCACATCATCAGAGAAGTGAAGAGATGCTGCAAGAGGAACTTATTCTGATTCAAGATTATTAACACAATAATAATGATCTGCACCCATAAATCATCTAGAGTAAACACTGTAATATTCCATAACAAAACAAGAATTGTCCATTTTGATTTCATGGGTCTTTAACAGAGATCACGGGTCAGGTGTGGCTCTTGAGTTCCTGTATGAGGGTCAGATGTCACCTGTGGTTACCATGGTAACAGAGATAGTTTAATCAGACGTCAGAATTTAAAACCCATTCTTTTGTGATCTTTAGTGAATCTTCAGAAAGTGTGTGTGTGTGTGTGTGTGTGTGTGTGTGTGTGTGTGTGTGTGTGTGTGTGTGTGTGTGTGTGTGTTAGTTGAAGACAGTGACAGAGTCTCATGCAAGTTTAATAATGACAGTCCAGCGCTGTGGTGATGCTGAATGTGTCATTACTCTCATTTGCACAAAGTGTGTGTGTGTGTGTGTGTGTGGCTCGCTGTCAGGCTGCTGTAATTAATGAACACACAGTGTTGCTGGGCTGTCACACTTTCACTGTTGCCATAACAACTACATGCAAATGAAGCTTGGCTTAATGTTTTTACATTTCTAATCAGGAGAGAGAGAAAAGCGACGTGATTCCTCCACACGCGCCGTCATTAATATTACACACGCGGGTCGAGGACTTTACCCGAAGGATTCGCTTCCAGCGTCCTGATGTGGAAGAGCTGCTCGGATACACACACACACACACACACACACACACACACACACACACACACACACACACACACACACACACACACACACACACACACACACACACACACACACACACTCCTCCATTTGACCATCATCTGCTTCCTTCCAGTTCTGCAGAACACAATCAATCTGATCATGTAGCGGTGTATTAAATGTATAATTTTCTATGTGTATGCTAAGTGTTTTTAGTCTAGATTTGAACTGACGGACTGTGTCTGCTTCACGGACAATGTTAGGAAGATTGTTCCAGAGTTTTGGTGCTAAATAGGAAAAGGATCTACCGCCAGCAGTCGATTTAGATATTCTAGGTATTATCAACTGGCCGGAGTTTTGAGATCGCAATAGACGTGAAGGACTATAATGCGTTAAGAGCTCGCTTAAGTACTGGGGAGATAAACCATTTAGTGCTTTGTATGTAATCAGCTATATTTTAAAATGTATACGATGTTTAATAGGGAGCCAATGCAGTGTTGACAGAACCGGGCTAATATGGTCGTACTTCCTGGTTCTGGTAAGAACTCTAGCGGCTGCGTTTTGGACCAGCTGTAGTTTGTTTATTAAGCGTGCAGGGCAACCACCCAGTAGAGCATTACAATAATCTAGCCTTGATGTCATGAACGCATGAACTAGTTGTTCCGCATTTGTCAATGAGAGCATATGACACACACACACTCTCTCTCTCTCTCTCACACACACACACACACACACACACACTCTCTCTCTCTCTCACACACACACACACACACACACTCTCTCTCTCGCTCACACACACACACACACACTCTCTCTCTCTCTCTCTCACACACACACACACACTCTCTCTCTCTCTCTCTCTCACACACACACACACACACACACACTCTCTCTCTCTCTCTCTCACACACACACACACACACACACTCTCTCTCTCTCTCTCTCTCTCTCTCTCTCTCTCTCTCACACACACACACACACTCTCTCTCTCTCTCTCTCTCACACACACACACACACACACACACACACACACACACACACACACACACACACACACACCCAGGTTCTTAACTGACAACAAGGACTTGACAGAGCAGCATCAAGTGTTAAACAATATTCTAGGTTATTACGTGAGGAAGTTTTTTGTCCAATAATTAGAATCTCTGGTTTTTCAGAATTTAGTAGTAGGAAATTACTAGTCATCCAGTTTTTTATATCAGCTATGCATTCGGTTAATTTGGTGGATTGGTCATTCTCGTCGGGGACCTATACATAATATATGAACAAACAAAATGTAATAAATATATAAAAAACCCAAACCACAAAACACACAAAAAGACATCCCAAAATACTAAAAAAAAAAATCTATGAAATTAATTTGATCATAAATACTGATTTAAAAGTCCCATGTTAATAATAAAAATTATAATAATAATAATAATTAAATATATTTAGATAGCGCTTTTCTCGAAACTCAAAGTGCTTTACAAAGAAGGGGGAATCTCCTCAACCACCACCAATGAGCAGCTCCACCTGGATGATGCGACGGCAGCCATAGTGCGCCAGAACGCCCACCACACACACACACACACACACACACACACCAGCTTACTGGTGGAGAGGAGACAGAGTGATGAAGCCAATCAGTGTATGGGGATGATTAGGAGGCCATGATGGACAGAAGCCAAGGAGAAAAAGACCCACACAGAGCACAGGGTGAGCGCCCCCTGCTGGCCTCACTCACACCTCTTCCAGCAGAAACCTGGTTTACCCAGGAGTCTCCCATCCAGACACTGCCCAGCCTCAGCCCTGCTCAGCTTCAGTGGGGACCAGTCTTGGGCTACAGGGTGAAATGGCTGCTATAGTTAAATATTAAATATTGTCAAAAATGAAATTTCCTGGCTTTTTTCATGATAACAGAGGTCTAGGGGCTGTAACTACCGTATGAGTTTTAAACCATTCAATCAACAGACAAATACACACAGCCTGGATAAAAAAGCTGTGCCTTTTCACAAGCCGTTGTGAAATCCATATAAATGTGATGTCAGAACTACTCGTCATCGCCCAAGCTCTTCCCAGCATCCCTCACTCCTTTAGCCCAACACACACAACATCATCGCTGAGCAACAACAACACACACAACATCATCGCTGAGCAACAACAACACACACAACATCATCGCTGAGCAACAACACACACACAACATCATCGCTGAGCAACAACACACACACAACATCATCGCTGAGCAACAACAACACACACAACATCATCGCTGAGCAACAACAACACACACAACATCATCGCTGAGCAACAACAACACACACAACATCATCGCTGAGCAACAACAACACACACAACATCATCGCTGAGCAACAACACACACACAACATCATCGCTGAGCAACAACACACACACGTGGCGAAAACGCTGTTTAGTCGATGGATGTCAGGAAACTACATCATAGCACAGGCTTCCGAACAACATTAATATCAGAGACCAGTGGCTACTGTTTATTTATTCTGAAATAACAGAGCAATTTAGTTCAACTTTAACATCTGTTCTTCACATTTCACAAGTGGCTTCTTCATCAATCAGACACAGTTCAACGCCAGTTTCACAGAAGCTTCTCATCAAAGATCCTGCAGTCCCTAACGTTAGATCTAATTCACAACCCGTGAGTAAACTTCTAACACTTTTTATGTTATATTATGGAGCCAGCATAATCTGAAATTATATTATTTAAACGGCTAAATTGATGTTGAAGTGTTGTTTTGTACAGTCTATGGTCGCCACAAGCTTTGATAGAATATCTGTTGGAAACAAGGCAGAATACGTTGGTTTTTTTTACCGACAAAGTTACCGACACCGACCCTGTTTCTATTGAGTAAAAGACGGTGAGATTGAGTTCACTCAGTGTCTGTTTTTTGTTTTGCATCAAATTACTGTATCAGTAGGAAAGCAATAGTTACGTAGCTTAAATCCATTCGGTATCTGCTAACGTTATATATTATAAAGCAGTTAAGTGTTTCAAACTCAGTGTATAACTAGCTATTAATGTACATAATTTGGACATTTACATCGATTGTGGCCAAAAAAAATTGAATTTGTTTACAAATAATTTGAATTAGCGTTGACATTAAATCTGTGTGCAACATTGATGTAATTATAATACCTTTACAATAAAGCGATGTGTTGATGATAAGGCGATGTGTTGATGATAAGGCGGTGTGTTGATGATAAGGCGGTGTGTTGATGATAAGGCGGTGTGTTGATGATAAGGCGGTGTGTTGATGATAAGGCGATGTGTTGATGATAAGGCGATGTGTTGATGATAAGGCGGTGTGTTGATGATAAGGCGGTGTGTTGATGATAAGGCCGTGTGTTGATGATAAGGCGGTGTGTTGATGATAAGGCGGTGTGTTGATGATAAGGCGGTGTGTTGATGATAAGGCGGTGTGTTGATGATAAGGCGGTGTGTTGATGATAAGGCGGTGTGTTGATGATAAGGCGGTGTGTTGATGATAAGGCCGTGTGTTGATGATAAGGCGGTGTGTTGATGATAAGGCGGTGTGTTGATGATAAGGCGGTGTGTTGATGATAAGGCGGTGTGTTGATGATAAGGCGGTGTGTTGATGATAAGGCGGTGTGTTGATGATAAGGCGGTGTGTTGATGATAAGGCGGTGTGTTGATGATAAGGCGGTGTGTTGATGATAAGGCGATGTGTTGATGATAAGGCGGTGTGTTGATGATAAGGCGGTGTGTTGATGATAAGGCGGTGTGTTGATGATAAGGCGGTGTGTTGATGATAAGGCGGTGTGTTGATGATAAGGCGGTGTGTTGATGATAAGGCGGTGTGTTGATGATAAGGCCGTGTGTTGATGATAAGGCGGTGTGTTGATGATAAGGCGGTGTGTTGATGATAAGGCGGTGTGTTGATGATAAGGCGGTGTGTTGATGATAAGGCGGTGTGTTGATGATAAGGCGGTGTGTTGATGATAAGGCGGTGTGTTGTTGATAAGGCGGTGTGTTGATGATAAGGCCGTGTGTTGATGATAAGGCAGTGTGTTGATGATAAGGCGGTGTGTTGATGATAAGGCGGTGTGTTGATGATAAGGCGGTGTGTTGATGATAAGGCGGTGTGTTGATGATAAGGCGGTGTGTTGTTGATAAGGCGGTGTGTTGATGATAAGGCGGTGTGTTGATGATAAGGCGGTGTGTTGTTGATAAGGCGGTGTGTTGTTGATAAGGCCGTGTGTTGATGATAAGGCGGTGTGTTGATGATAAGGCGGTGTGTTGATGATAAGGCGGTGTGTTGATGATAAGGCGGTGTGTTGATGATAAGGCGGTGTGTTGATGATAAGGCGGTGTGTTGATGATAAGGCGGTGTGTTGATGATAAGGCGGTGTGTTGATGATAAGGCGGTGTGTTGATGATAAGGCGGTGTGTTGATGATAAGGCGGTGTGTTGATGATAAGGCGATGTGTTGATGATAAGGCGGTGTGTTGATGATAAGGCGGTGTGTTGATGATAAGGCGGTGTGTTGATGATAAGGCGGTGTGTTGATGATAAGGCGGTGTGTTGATGATAAGGCGGTGTGTTGATGATAAGGCGATGTGTTGATGATAAGGCGGTGTGTTGATGATAAGGCGGTGTGTTGATGATAAGGCGGTGTGTTGATGATAAGGCGGTGTGTTGATGATAAGGCGGTGTGTTGATGATAAGGCGGTGTGTTGATGATAAGGCGGTGTGTTGATGATAAGGCGGTGTGTTGATGATAAGGCGGTGTGTTGATGATAAGGCGGTGTGTTGATGATAAGGCGGTGTGTTGTTGATAAGGCGGTGTGTTGATGATAAGGCGGTGTGTTGATGATAAGGCGGTGTGTTGATGATAAGGCGGTGTGTTGATGATAAGGCGGTGTGTTGATGATAAGGCGGTGTGTTGATGATAAGGGGATGTGTTGATGATAAGGCGATGTGTTGATGATAAGGCGGTGTGTTGATGATAAGGCGATGTGTTGATGATAAGGCCGGTGTGTTGATGATAAGGCGGTGTGTTGATAAGGCGGTGTGTTGATGATAAGGCGGTGTGTTGATGATAAGGCGATGTGTTGATGATAAGGCGGTGTGTTGATGATAAGGCGGTGTGTTGATGATAAGGCGGTGTGTTGATGATAAGGCGGTGTGTTGATGATAAGGCGGTGTGTTGATGATAAGGCGATGTGTTGATGATAAGGCGGTGTGTTGATGATAAGGCGGTGTGTTGATGATAAGGCCGTGTGTTGATGATAAGGCGGTGTGTTGATGATAAGGCGGTGTGTTGATGATAAGGCGGTGTGTTGATGATAAGGCGGTGTGTTGATGATAAGGCGGTGTGTTGATGATAAGGGGATGTGTTGATGATAAGGCGATGTGTTGATGATAAGGCGGTGTGTTGATGATAAGGCCGGTGTGTTGATGATAAGGCGGTGTGTTGATAAGGCGGTGTGTTGATGATAAGGCGGTGTGTTGATGATAAGGCGATGTGTTGATGATAAGGCGATGTGTTGATGATAAGGCGGTGTGTTGATGATAAGGCGGTGTGTTGATGATAAGGCGGTGTGTTGATGATAAGGCGGTGTGTTGATGATAAGGCGGTGTGTTGATGATAAGGCGGTGTGTTGATAAGGCGGTGTGTTGATGATAAGGCGGTGTGTTGATGATAAGGCGATGTGTTGATGATAAGGCGATGTGTTGATGATAAGGCGGTGTGTTGATGATAAGGCGGTGTGTTGATGATAAGGCCGTGTGTTGATGATAAGGCGGTGTGTTGATGATAAGGCGGTGTGTTGATGATAAGGCGGTGTGTTGATGATAAGGCGGTGTGTTGATGATAAGGCGGTGTGTTGATGATAAGGCGGTGTGTTGATGATAAGGCGGTGTGTTGATGATAAGGCGGTGTGTTGATGATAAGGCGGTGTGTTGATGATAAGGCGGTGTGTTGATGATAAGGCGGTGTGTTGATGATAAGGCGGTGTGTTGATGATAAGGCGGTGTGTTGATGATAAGGCGGTGTGTTGATGATAAGGCGGTGTGTTGATGATAAGGCGGTGTGTTGATGATAAGGCGGTGTGTTGATGATAAGGCGGTGTGTTGATGATAAGGCGATGTGTTGATGATAAGGCGATGTGTTGATGATAAGGCGATGTGTTGATGATAAGGCGGTGTGTTGATGATAAGGCGGTGTGTTGATGATAAGGCCGTGTGTTGATGATAAGGCGGTGTGTTGATGATAAGGCGGTGTGTTGATGATAAGGCGGTGTGTTGATGATAAGGCGGTGTGTTGATGATAAGGCGGTGTGTTGATGATAAGGCGGTGTGTTGATGATAAGGCGGTGTGTTGATGATAAGGCGGTGTGTTGATGATAAGGCGGTGTGTTGATGATAAGGCGGTGTGTTGATGATAAGGCGGTGTGTTGATGATAAGGCGGTGTGTTGATGATAAGGCGGTGTGTTGATGATAAGGCGGTGTGTTGATGATAAGGCGGTGTGTTGATGATAAGGCGGTGTGTTGATGATAAGGCGGTGTGTTGATGATAAGGCGGTGTGTTGATGATAAGGCGGTGTGTTGATGATAAGGCGATAAGGCGGTGTGTTGATGATAAGGCGATAAGGCGGTGTGTTGATGATAAGGCGGTGTGTTGTCTCCTGTCGTCGATTCGGGGTCTGACTCCGGCTCAAACATCAGCATCCCTCAGCAGTGTCCATCATTATTGTTTTATTTACCTTACTTGTGAGCATCACCAAGCCACAGCATACATGACCCGAGTCACCTGTGGTTGGCCTGGCCGTGCGTCACTCAGAAATCAACAGGCCAATCAGAGAGAAGCTCATGAATATTAATTAGACAGGCCAAAATCGACCTGTTCTTAGCAGAGCTCCTGAGAAAGGAGCTGTAAAATATATATTGGGATCGTTTTTGGTACTTGAATCCGCAAATATATATTCTTAAGGACATCAAAACCTAAAATAAAACTCCAAAAATATGGGACCTTTAAAAGTTCTTGTGTCGTTGAATGAAAAAAGGATACTAATATCATTAATGTCTTTAAATATTTATACAGTATGAAATGACATGTATAAGGGGAAATGAAAATGTCATTATGTGAGTACAATGTGATCTCTGTGTGTGTTTCTGCTGATGTGATGAATGTATTCATGTGTGTTTGGATTCTCAGTCGAATCGTGCCAGAATCGCCTCACTGACCCTCCGGCCTTGAGATCTCAAACGTCTGGGATTGGTTACAAATGAATACAAACCTCTTTCACATTCCCCCGCAAACTAGACACTTTCTTTTCTCTTTCTCTTTCTCCTCTTCGTCTGTGATTCTAGATAAAGCTGTTGGTAAGTCTTCTGTGTTTGCGGAGTTGTTGGCTTTGATTCTGGAATGCTTGAACTCATGAACCTTCTGTGCAAACTCCTCTTTCTCTCCTCTTTCTCTCTGTTGAAATGTGTGCATCTGGTTTGTTTGTCAGAGGTTTTTATTATTGGATTGTAGTCTGTACCACATTGCAATATATAGCACCAAATATTGTGCACCAAAATAATTTAGTTTTTTGTAAACCTCTCTGAGTCTTAGAATTAAACAGGGCATTTTTTGCTGTTCTGCATGTAAGACTTTTATGTAAATGCTTTTTCACATGTGAAATGAGTAACAGTAAATTCAGTAAGACATTTTTGCTGTTTAGTTTCAATAAACCTTTTTTCACTGGGCAGGGAGTTTTCTGTTCTGAAAAGTTTCAGTATGTTGTTATAGTCCAGTGAATTCTTATTTCAGATAATCAAGAAAACATTTGCACAAAAACTTTTTCTTAAAGACACTTTGGGACAGATTTATTAACAGTTTGCGCCAGCGCAAACCCTCTTTTGGCGTTAAAAAACTTCTGTCAGGGTTCCTAAAGACACGCAGTGAAACTAGCGCTGAAAAGGTGTGGACAGGGTTATTTTTGTGGCTGACCTTATTGCATTTATAGGAGTTTCCCTACAAATGCAAAAAGCAAGGTGATTTACTAAGATTTGCGCTCATCAATGTACCGGTTGTTTGTGCCATTATTTACCACCAAAAAAGCATGTCTTAAACCAGACGCTAACTGGTAGATTGTGTTGGTCATTATGCAAATAATCTGACTCCATCTGTGTTCTTTAATTTGCGTGTCATCAGTAGATCATCGCAGAACTTTACACTCCCGTCGGCACAGTTCTGGAATTGCGCTCTCACGCTAATGTGCCCTGTTTAGTAAATCTGCCCCTTACTGTGCTTTCAGGGTAAACATTTCATCAGAATGTGTTTTCCATCGGAATTAATTAAGCCCATGCCTTTGACAGTTCTAGTGCTGTGCTCTTCCAGTTACAGGACCTGATTGGTGTCATTGACCTTCTAATAAAGTCCTTCTGTATCTGTTCTCTTTGTGCAGGTGAGCCTCCATGACACCCAGTTTAGCAGATGAAGCTCACCTGGTTTTCACTCTGATCCCTTATTCCCTAATTAAAATCCCTCACCAGACCATCATCTGCCCGCTGTCACCGTACTCATCATGTCAAGCCAAAGGAAGCCCTGTGTGCTCAATACAACCGGATTCAATCCCGAAGACTCTGTGGAGATGGATGTTTCAGTGGAGACTGTGCTGGACAGATGTGATCCTGTTCCGCCTCCTACAGACGAAAGCCGGATGGCATTGAACGACGAGGAAGAGGAGAAGAACGAAGGGGTTTCTTCATCGGAGAAAGGTTCCTTCTACACCCGTAACCCCCGCAACTACAGAGATCATGAGGACTTCCATCGGTCTGAAGGACCATTCTGTGTTTGCACCTTCTGCAAATTCAGTACCAACAACTTTGAATCCCTCTCATGTCATAATAAAGTTCAACACCCAAACGAGAGCTGTTCCAAGTTCAGGGAAACCGTTGATTGCAAGAATGATGGTTCCCTTCTGGAAGCAGGTGGAGACACTGGAGAGACACCAAAATACAGGATTTTCGAGAAAGGACTTGAGGTGGAGAAGGATCTGTATTGTCCAGTGTTGAAGAATGAGATCAGGGGTGTGAGTGTAAATGGTACGATCATTATCCCGGAGCCCGTGTGTCATGTGACTCCTCTTCTACAGCGACCTCCCAATCTCAGCAACTCTCCCACAATCGCAGTTCCTCTTCACACTAGCAAGTACAACCCAATCCTGGACAGCAATCCCACTCTGATCACATGTTTCAGCAGATTCCCGTACCCGACGCATTCAGAGTTCTCCTGGCTCACTTCAGTCTCCAGGGTCCCGGAGGAGCAGATCAAGGTGTGGTTCTCCACCCAGCGCCTGAAGCAGGGCATCACCTGGACTCCTGAAGAGGTGGAAGAAGCCCGGAAGAAGATGTTCAATGGGAGTATACCAACCCCACAGCACACCTGTGTGGCTTCACCTACACCTGAACCAACTCGTCAGACCAGCCCTGCATCAAACAGCACAGCAAACATATCATCCACCACATCTACAGCTCTCCGTCACACTCTTAAACACTCTTTAGGAACTCCTCTCTTGGCTTCAGAGCTCAAGCGCCCTGTTGTGCACATGCCTCCACTTCTCACTTCTTCTCCCGAGTTCCCTGAGTCTAAACCATCTAGCCCTGCTTCTTTTGTGGCCTCAAACACGAAGAGACCTTTTGCATATTGTGTCCCACCTAAAGGGAATCTTCCAATTGTTCAATTCACAGAGAAGATGATGTCCAAAGAAAGACTCCCTTTGTCACCCATAGTGTCCACCAATCTCAAAAGATCTCTAATTCATCATCAAATAAACAATCGTACTTCTGCCTCCACCTTCATTCCTAAAAACAAGTTATCCTGCTTTGGTAATGGTGTAACCGTGTCCTCTTCACCAGCACAAGTGAACAGACCAACAATCATCCAGACTCTTTCCCGGTCTCCGACACCGGTCCTTCAGTTTAAGTCTACAAAACCACCAATGCTCACATGCTTCAGTAGTCAGAATGACAAAGAAATACCACATGGGGATGTTAAGCATTGGTTTCTTGACCACACTACAAATTCCCAGAACTCGTGTGTTGAATTCGGTTTGGTTCCCGCTCAGCTTCCTCTACTGAAGGACAAGAGTCCTGGACAAATCAAGCTTCTAGAGGAGAGTTTCCAGAGGAAAAGTTTCCCATCCTATAATGAGGTCGAGCACCTCATGATCACCACTAGACTGTCCCGAGAGGAACTCGAGAGCTGGTTCTCGGAGCGCAGAGCACTTCGAGATTATCTGGAACAAGCCCTGCTGAACTCCATGGGTTCTAGACAGGATTCCCAGCAGCCGGTCCTCAACGGATCCCAGAGATCCGGGACTCGTACCGGGAGCCCTGTGGCTCCCAAAAGCAAGTATGTGAACCGGGTCAAAAATTTGTTAGTCCAAAGCCAATTGCCTTCGCCTGTGGAGTTCAGGCGTATGGAGATGCAGACGCAGTTGGCCCGCACAGAACTCATCCAGTGGTTCCGAGACAGTCGGCTGGCTCAGCAGAGCTGCGTCCTGGACCGGAAGGAGGTGTTTGGAGAGCGGAACGGCTGTCGGACTGAAGACTATAAGGGCCCAAAGGATCGACCACTTAGAGAAGAGATCATCAAACCCAGCAGCCCAGAGATCGAGAACCGGTTCTCCAACACACTCGCTCAGCACATGGGGAACCCAGAGACCAAGAACCGGTTCTCCAACACACTCGCTCAGCACACAGGGAACCCAGAGACCGATAACCGGTTCTCATACACACTCGCTCAGCACACGAGGAACCCAGAGACCGAGAACCGGTTCTCCAACACACTCACTCAGCACACGGGGAATCCAGAGATCAAGAACCGGTTCTCCAACACACTCGCTCAGCACACAGGGAACCCAGAGACCAAGAACCGGTTCTCCAACACACTCGCTCAGCACACGGGGAATCCAGAGATCAAGAACCGGTTCTCCAACACACTCGCTCAGCACACAGGGAACCCAGAGACCGAGAACCGGTTCTCCAACACACTCACTCAGCACACGGGGAACCCAGAGATCAAGAACCGGTTCTCCAACACACTCGCTCAGCACACTGGGAACCCAGCGATCGAGAACCGGTTCTCCAACACACTCGCTCAGCACACGGGGAACCCAGAGATCGAGAACCGGTTCTCCAACACACTCGCTCAGCACACGGGAAACCCAGAGATCGAGAACCGGTTCTCCGACACACTCGCTCAGCACACGGGGAACCCAGAGATCGAGAACCGGTTCTCCGAAACACTCGCTCAGCACACGGGGAACCCAGAGATCGAGAACCAGTTCTCCAACACACTCGCTCAGCACACGGGGAACCCAGAGATCGAGAACCGGTTCTCCAACACACTCGCTCAGCACACGGGGAACCCAGAGATCGAGAACCGGTTCTCCAACACACTCGCTCAGCACACGGAGAACCCAGAGATCGAGAACCGGTTCTCCAACACACTCGCTCAGCACACGGGGAACCCAGAGATCGAGAACCAGTTCTCCAACACACTCGCTCAGCACACGGGGAACCCAGAGATCGAGAACCGGTTCTCCAACACACTCGCTCAGCACACGGGGAACCCAGAGATCGAGAACCGGTTCTCCGACACACTCGCTCAGCACACGGGGAACCCAGAGATCGAGCACCAGTTCTCCAACACACTCGCTCAACACAAGGGGAACATCGGGGAAGCGTTCGGAGATGGCAGCGAGGACTTTGGAGTTTCAGACTCCAGTTAGAAGATGGAAGGTATGTTTAAAGATGAGCAGAATACTGTTGCATGTGCTGCAGTTGTCATGAAAGTCGTGTTTTTTGGTGAAAACATTTATTGAAGAAATGGTAGAAATTTAAAGGGGTCATGAAATGAGAAATCAAATTTCCCTTGATCTTTTAATATATAAGAGTTCATTGTACTATAAAACATCCTGTAAGTTTCAGAACTCAAATCGTTCTCGTTAGTCTAAAAACAGCTTATATTGAAGCCAATCCCTCTGAACAGCTGTAGCTAAACAGAAACGCTGCAGAAACGCCTGCTTCTACATCACTGCTTATTTAGCCCCGCCCACTGCTTCAGCCATGTCATGTAGTGGGTAAATAACAAGAGACGCAATCGCAGGTCAATGATAGTCAACGGTAAAGATGGCTCCGAAGATAACAAGACCAAATTGTGAAACAACACAGCCTTTGTATTTTTTTGTAGCATTATGTAGATTACCACAGAAAATACTGTAATAAACTCGTCTCTTTAATAAACTGGTAAATGGATCAGCATTTTGAGAAATGTCTTGGTTTTTTAGTGAGATATAAACTTTAAAGCATCACTTTGTGTGTCTGTAAATGTGACTTCTCATGATGAAATGTGTGTGTGACAGCATGTATATGCGCATGTATTTCAGTTTCAGATCATCAGGTGGAATAAGTGAGCCTGACCAGTATAAAGTGAACTGTGATCTTCCCTCCACAGGAGAGGAACCGGCCGTTAGTGTTTCTCTGGAGAACCGGTTCCATTGAAGAGCATCAGGAACCGCTGATGTGTGTGTGTGTGTGTGTGTGTGTGTGTGTGTGTTGGATGTTAAAAGCACTGAGGAAACTTCTGTGTGCTAAAGCTGGAGTATCTGTACTTTTAAAAGGTTCTTGTAAACACTTAAACTGCAGATCTGTACATTTTTATGGCATATTTTGTTACATTTTATAATAGGAACAAATTTCATCTTTTTTTTATTGGACATGTATATTTCCTAACAGTCTGAGGAAAGAGATGCTGAAATATTCTCTGGACACTTTATCTGCTACAGTTGCTACAGACGTGATCTTATATTAACAGAAACTCTGTTGAATGTCTGTTTTACACACTTCTGCTGATGTTTAAACTGTGTGTTCGTAATGAACTGTTTCTGTTGTCGTGTCAGTAAACGCTTACGCTCTTCTCACACACACATACACACACACGCACACACTGCCTCTGGAATCCAATAAAGGACAGTCGGATTTATTGTGTTTGTTTGTGAGATGTCATCATTGCTGTAATATATTTCATATGAAGCTTGGTTGTGTTCCATAGATTCACTGTGAAAGCTGGAGTCATGAACACATGATGAATCGAGCCGTTTCCTCGCCTCACAGACGGTTCTGATTGGTTGTTTAAACCCTCATCTTTCCCTCGGGTCATTTTGACCCAAAACTCTTTTTTTTTTAAAATGTTAAAAATCGAGTGTTCATCAGAGGGTCCGAGACTCCAGGACTTTTGTCGCACTTGAACCATGAATACACGCTCTTTTTTTAAATGGATCGAGGAGTTTTGTGGTTGAAATTTAAAAAAGTAACGAATCCTTCTCTTGGGTCATTCTGACTCCCTTAGGAATTAATGTAATGCGAGGAATGCTTCAGTACACATAGAAAAACCTATGAATGCTCAAAATTCTAACTAAAAATGCTAAAACTTTACCCAAAAAAATATTGTATAATGTCTACATTTGTATCTGAATGCATACTGAAGTGAACTGGCTCATTTGCTCCATATAGAGATACAAGGCCATCTAGAGTCATGAAATATCATCTTATATTATTATTTTCCACAAGTCGGCAGAGACACTCAATGTAAGATATTTAGAGCTGAATTAAAAGAGTTATGCATGAAATTTAGTTATTTTCAATTTAAGTTCAAAGAATGTAAGGAATGTGCTTAAATTACTATTTATTTATTATTTATTGATCAAATCTAGTACTTTAAAAGTAAATAAAAAATTACACAAAAATTGCATTAAAAAAATAGAAAAAATATTATCAAAGTGAAATAAAATAAGCTTTCTGGACAAAAAAAAAAAAAAAAGAAGAAGAAGAATAAGTTTAGGGCTTCAGGTGATTTTGCCCCGCGAGGGACGGATGAGAATACGGTGATTCTGTGTTGAAAACATGATATAAACTCTCACATAACTGAATATCTCACACAGGTACAAATGAATTACATTAGTTTGGGTGAATGAAGCCTTTCACTCTTCCTGCAATAACTGTTGAAGAACTGAGATTCATGAGAGTTACTGTCACGATCTTCATGTTCTGCTGTTCTAATGATCTCCTGCGTTCATAATAATGCTGTATTATTTCTCCACCGTGAGTGTTGATTTACTACACCGTTACTGTTACATCAGCGAATATTCAGATCTATGGAGCTAGAATTGTGTCTTTATTACATGCAAGAAAATAAATGATTTGAGAGAAAAAAAAAGTTTGAGAGAAAAAGTTATCACACTGATAGCAAAAAAGCATATTTGAGAGAAAAAGTTTTCATACCAATAGCAAAAAATAATATTTGAGACTAAAAAAAGTTTTGAAAGTATTTTCTCATAGAACATAAAAAATGAAAAAATTTAATTTTTAAAATTATTTCTGAGAAAAAAAATCTCTCTCAAAATACTTTGAAAAAAAACTCAAATATATATTTTTTGTTTTCAGTGTGAAAAATTTTCTCTAAAAAAAAAGTGTTTCTCTCAAAACGCTTTTCTTTGCTCTCGATGCAATTTTTTGCTCTTGTGTCAGGATTTTGCTTTCGCTGTGAAAATTGTGTCATGGGCGGGGCCACGTTATTTTTTTCCTATTGGAACGTTCCTATTGGCCAGTCGGGTGAGCATCGTCTTGTCTTGGGAGTCGAACTGAATCATTACACCATTGTTCGCGTTCGGTTCACTCTAGATAGATGCCGCCTCTGCCTTAGAGTTTAGATTCTCTGAGGTCGGGCTGATATTTCCCGTCACCATCCTCGGGCCGGGACTTTGATCTAGAGACGTGCACTCCCAATGCAAAAGAGTGCGGCGCGGGACTAGATTTAATGGTCGAGCGCGGGCGCGGGCGGTAATGCACTCTCTGTGTGTGCGCGTTGCGGGAGAATAAACGATTCGTGGGACTCCCGGAAACTAGAAATATCTATGAATAAAACATAAAAATGAATACATTTTTATTCATCTGTTGCAGAAAAGCAACAAGAACAACTAAAACAAAATACAAATGATTTACAGGCCAGAGTTTTGTTTTATAACATGTTTGCAGCGTTGAGCGATTTAGCCAATCACAGACATGTGTGTTGATTTCTTGAACGCAATGGCCAATCAGAAGCATTTAAGATAGACTCCCCTCACCGCTCAAAACGGACTTTTTGTTCAGTGCTGAATTCTGTATGCTGGCAAATCCTCTAATTATAACAAACAAAGTGTGGATATTATGAAAGATTCATTGTGCAGTCAGCTTCACTGATAATAAGAGAGATGTGTGAGATCGCGATGAACTGATGTCAGCTTTAGAAATGATTAAGGGAGCGCACTTTGCGCGCATTCAGTCATGCCAAACCATGCACTCAGTATCTGCTTGCTTTATGTTATGACAGTGGTTTGTGTGTTAATGCTTTAATAACACATACCGTAATTCCTCAAATAAAAACCGGTAGTCAATCAAACGCCGGGCCTCTGATAGTGGCCGGTGGCGGGGCCAACATAGACAAATAAAGGCCGGTCTTAAATTAAGGCCGAGGAAAATTTAGTGTTGATAGGTAATCTCCTAAATAGCTTTCATATAATTACATAACGTAACATACTAATTTTCCACTAGATACTTTCCTATACATCTCATCATCGATGTCGGCCGCTCTGACGCACATAACCGCCAGATCACGCTGAGCTATACCGTATATCACAACTTTTCAGTGTTTTTAACCACATCATGTTTATTTTAGGTTTCAGACATTTAAATACATATAATTTATAGAAGACAATACATTTATAGTTTGTAAAATACACATAGTGTCTATGGAAGCGGCAATAACAATTCATTCAAATATATTTACCGAGGTGTTTTATTCATATCACAGTGCAACTATTAAGTTTACTCTGTTCTTCTCCCAGTTCACCGGACACTTACTCTAATGTATTTCGTGAGAAACTGATGAATTTACGTGCTGTAATAAATCCAACAGAATCTCTGAACTGCGGCCCAAACAAACATCTCACGTTACAGATCAAGATCATTTATAACGTTAAAGGCTTTTAAACGACACAACAAACTCTCTTACATGTATTTGAGAATCGGAGTTTGGAAGTTTAAGCAAGTTTGTTAATATTTAGAAAAAAAAGTGCTACATCTGTCATACAGCGCTAGTTTGGCTGTGGTGAATCACGTGCGTGCCAAGCATGACGCGTCACCATGGAAACAGGGCGGGCGGGGTTATGATTGCATCGTCTATCGGCCCAATCCTATTGTAAAGCCTATCTATGGTGCACATTAAAATGTCCAACCCAGTTGTCGTTTCAATTCAATTTATTTTACAATAATCACATAAATAGGCTTAGATGGCAGGAAGTTGACAAGTTAAAAGGGTTCATACACCTGTAAATCATTGCAGACCTTCACTATTTGACTTGACTTTAGGGAATTCAAAACAGTGATAAAGACCAGCTCCTAAAACAGAGCCAGAAAAACACCCTTATTATTTGTGCTAATAATATTCACAAACAAAACATTTTAAAAAAACAACATACCTCAAAAACACACATTAATTAAAACAAACTGTCACGACCAGCTCAAAGCCGTGACAGATGAGTGGAGGACATAGTGAAATTGGTCAGGTTGTAAGTGAATTTATTAACATAAATAAAGAAATATATAGAAAAGGGAATCAATTACAACATAACTGCCATTTCTGTCTGACAAGCGATGTTAAGACGTCAGACAGAACTAAGATCAAATAATAACAAAGGAAAACAAAACAAACCCATCACAAAGAGGAACGGGAGCAATAGCTCTCACAAGAATCTCACCGCTCTGAAGATCTCGAAGGCCCCCTAACATTCTCAAAGCCTAAGCTTATATACAGGTGTCCATCACTCGATGATCCTACACAGGTGTCCATCACTCGATGATCCTACACAGGTGTACATCACTCGATGATCCTACACAGGTGTACATCACTCGATGATCCTACACAGGTGTCCATCACTCGATGATCCTACACAGGTGTACATCACTCGATGATCCTACACAGGTGTCCATCACTCGATGATCCTACACAGGTGTACATCACTCGATGATCCTACACAGGTGTCCATCACTCGATGATCCTACACAGGTGTCCATCACTCGATGATCCTACACAGGTGTACATCACTCGATGATCCTACACAGGTGTCCATCACTCGATGATCCTACACAGGTGTCCATCACTCGATGATCCTACACAGGTGTCCATCACTCGATGATCCTACACAGGTGTCCATCACTCGATGATCCTACACAGGTGTCCATCACTCGATGATCCTACACAGGTGTCCATCACTCGATGATCCTACACAGGTGTCCATCACTCGATGATCCTACACAGGTGTCCATCACTCGATGATCCTACACAGGTGTACATCACTCGATGATCCTACACAGGTGTCCATCACTCGATGATCCTACACAGGTGTCCATCACTCGATGATCCTACACAGGTGTCCATCACTCGATGATCCTACACAGGTGTCCATCACTCGATGATCCTACACAGGTGTACATCACTCGATGATCCTACACAGGTGTCCATCACTCGATGATCCTACACAGGTGTACATCACTCGATGATCCTACACAGGTGTCCATCACTCGATGATCCTACACAGGTGTACATCACTCGATGATCCTACACAGGTGTCCATCACTCGATGATCCTACACAGGTGTACATCACTCGATGATCCTACACAGGTGTCCATCACTCGATGATCCTACACAGGTGTCCATCACTCGATGATCCTACACAGGTGTCCATCACTCGATGATCCTACACAGGTGTACATCACTCGATGATCCTACACAGGTGTCCATCACTCGATGATCCTACACAGGTGTACATCACTCGATGATCCTACACAGGTGTCCATCACTCGATGATCCTACACAGGTGTCCATCACTCGATGATCCTACACAGGTGTCCATCACTCGATGATCCTACACAGGTGTCCATCACTCGATGATCCTACACAGGTGTCCATCACTCGATGATCCTACACAGGTGTCCATCACTCGATGATCCTACACAGGTGTACATCACTCGATGATCCTACACAGGTGTCCATCACTCGATGATCCTACACAGGTGTACATCACTCGATGATCCTACACAGGTGTCCATCACTCATGATCCTACACAGGTGTCCATCACTCGATGATCCTACACAGGTGTACATCACTCGATGATCCTACACAGGTGTACATCACTCGATGATCCTACACAGGTGTCCATCACTCATGATCCTACACAGGTGTCCATCACTCGATGATCCTACACAGGTGTACATCACTCGATGATCCTACACAGGTGTACATCACTCGATGATCCTACACAGGTGTACATCACTCGATGATCCTACACAGGTGTCCATCACTCGATGATCCTACACAGGTGTCCATCACTCGATGATCCTACACAGGTGTCCATCACTCGATGATCCTACACAGGTGTCCATCACTCGATGATCCTACACAGGTGTCCATCACTCGATGATCCTACACAGGTGTCCATCACTCGATGATCCTACACAGGTGTCCATCACTCGATGATCCTACACAGGTGTACATCACTCGATGATCCTACACAGGTGTCCATCACTCATGATCCTACACAGGTGTCCATCACTCGATGATCCTACACAGGTGTACATCACTCGATGATCCTACACAGGTGTACATCACTCGATGATCCTACACAGGTGTACATCACTCATGATCCTACACAGGTGTCCATCACTCGATGATCCTACACAGGTGTACATCACTCGATGATCCTACACAGGTGTCCATCACTCATGATCCTACACAGGTGTCCATCACTCGATGATCCTACACAGGTGTACATCACTCGATGATCCTACACAGGTGTACATCACTCATGATCCTACACAGGTGTCCATCACTCGATGATCCTACACAGGTGTACATCACTCGATGATCCTACACAGGTGTACATCACTCGATGATCCTACACAGGTGTACATCACTCGATGATCCTACACAGGTGTCCATCACTCGATGATCCTACACAGGTGTACATCACTCGATGATCCTACACAGGTGTCCATCACTCGATGATCCTACACAGGTGTCCATCACTCGATGATCCTACACAGGTGTACATCACTCGATGATCCTACACAGGTGTCCATCACTCGATGATCCTACACAGGTGTACATCACTCGATGATCCTACACAGGTGTACATCACTCGATGATCCTACACAGGTGTCCATCACTCGATGATCCTACACAGGTGTCCATCACTCGATGATCCTACACAGGTGTCCATCACTCGATGATCCTACACAGGTGTCCATCACTCGATGATCCTACACAGGTGTCCATCACTCGATGATCCTACACAGGTGTCCATCACTCGATGATCCTACACAGGTGTCCATCACTCGATGATCCTACACAGGTGTACATCACTCGATGATCCTACACAGGTGTCCATCACTCGATGATCCTACACAGGTGTCCATCACTCGATGATCCTACACAGGTGTACATCACTCGATGATCCTACACAGGTGTCCATCACTCGATGATCCTACACAGGTGTCCATCACTCGATGATCCTACACAGGTGTCCATCACTCGATGATCCTACACAGGTGTACATCACTCGATGATCCTACACAGGTGTCCATCACTCGATGATCCTACACAGGTGTCCATCACTCGATGATCCTACACAGGTGTACATCACTCGATGATCCTACACAGGTGTACATCACTCGATGATCCTACACAGGTGTCCATCACTCGATGATCCTACACAGGTGTACATCATTCTCTTGAGGAGTTTCCTAGCCACACCCACCGGTCGACAACAGCGGGAACAACAGGAGACCCGTCACAAAACATACATTTCAACCATACATCACGTACCTGGCAACAGCTCACAATAACTGTTTTCCAAACCAGGAACAAACCATTACTACAACCTGCACAATATTTAGATACACATGATTATCATGCATTTAAAACCCATTAATTTAAGTCAAGTCAAGTCATCATCATTTATATAGCGCTTTTAACAATGTAGATTGTTTCAAAGCAGCTTTACAGAGATAAACATAATTTAAGATAACAGAGATTGGTTTGGTTTTATAGTGGTTCTTGAAAAATGTTTTTTCCAGCTAAAGTTAGTTTTGATTGATTCACTTCCGTCTAAATGATCATTTGTTATTAAATTAGGGGCCGCTAAGACGACACCGTTCTCTCTAAACAGACTTTAAACGTGAACCTGTGATAGACGCTGATGGCGTTCACATGCGCATTAAGAATTGATTCTATAGTTATGTGCGTTTGAATATATGTGCGCAGGTTTATAATTCCTTACAAACCATGCCTAAACAAACTACTTGTCTTGTCTATAAATTTTGATGCAGAATTTTATTTTATCTTATCACTTTGGGTAGGTACGCGAACCGAAAAATTCCACAATGCTTTATCTGTAGAGTGGTATAGGGATCCTCCATAGGGAGAGGCTAGTTGGCACTTCAGCACTGCATTGTCATCGGGTCCAGGCGAAAGTCCTTCGTCAGATCTGGAAACGGCCTGGATCCGGCAGGCTGCGGGAAAACCTCGGGATAAACAAAGACACTAAAATTAGCGTAGATGCCATTCTTCTTATGATGTAACGAGTACATCAGGATTTATGGGAAGTGTTCCCAGTTCCGGCTGACCTAATCTAAGCAGCGTTATATTGAATTATAGAAGTCTATAGAGTGTTATGTGAATGCTAGGTCAAAGAGATGTGTTTTTGAACTGACAGACTGTGTCTGCTTCCCGGACAATGTTAGGAAGATTGTTCCAAAGTTTTGGTGCTAAATAGGAAAAGGATCTACCGCCAGCAGTCGATTTATATATTCTAGGTATTATCAACTGGCCGGAGTTTTGAGATCGCAATAGACGTGAAGGACTATAATGCGTTAAGAGCTCGCTCAAGTACTGCGGAGCTAAACCATTTAGTGCTTTGTAAGTAATCAGCAATATTTTAAAATGTATCATTGTTTAATAGGGAGCCAATGCAGTGTTGACAGAACCGGACTAATATGGTCGTACTTCCTGGTTCTGGTAAGAACTCTAGCGGCTGCGTTTTGAACTAGCTGTAGTTTGTTTATTAAGCGTGCCGGGCAACCACCCAGTAGAGGATTACAATAATCTAGCCTTGATGTCATGAACGCATGAACTAGTTGTTCCCGCATTTGTCAATGAGAACATATGACGTAATTTAGATATATTTTTAAGATGGAAAAATGCGGTTTTACAGACACTAGACACGTGACTTTCAAATGAGAGATTGGTATCAAAGAGCACACACACACACACACACACACACACACACACACACACACACACAGACACACACACACACACAGGTTCCTAACTGACGACGAAGACTTAACAGAGCAGCATCAAGTGTTAGACGGTATTCTAGGTTATTACGTGTGGAAGTTTTTTGTCCAATAATTAGAATCTCTATTTTTTCAGAATTTAGTAGTAGGAAATTACTAGTCATCCAATTTTTGATATCAACTATGCATTCCGATAATTTTGTGAATTGGTGAGTTTCGTTAGGTTTGGAAGAAATATAGAGCTGAGTATCATCAGCATAACAGTGAAAACTAATTCCATGTTTCCTAATGATATCTCCTAACGGTAGCATGTACAGAGTGAACAGCAACGGTCCTAGTACTGAGCCTTGTGGTACGCCATACTGAACTTGTGATCGATAAGACATCTCTTCATTTACTGCTACAAACTGATAGCGGTCAGATAAATATGATTTAAACCATGCTAATGCAATTCCACTAATGCCAACATAGTTTTCTAGTCTATTTAAGAGAATGTTGTGGTCAATGGTGTCAAATGCAGCACTAAGATCAAGTAACACTAATAGAGAGATACAACCACGATCGGATGATAAGAGCAAAAGTTTGTGATCATTTGTGACTCTAATGAGAGCTGTCTCAGTGCTATGATACGGTCTAAATCCTGACTGGAAATCCTTGCTGATATAATTTCTTTCAAGGAAGGAACACAGTTGTGAGGATACTGCCTTTTCTAGTATCTTTGACAGAAAAGGTAGATTTGAGATCGGCCTGTAATTGACTAATTCCGTAGGATCAAATTGCGTTTTTTTAACAAGCGGTTTAATCATAGCCAGTTTAAAGGTTTTTGGTACGTATCCTAGGGAAGAAGATGAATTAATGATGTTGAGAAGAGGATCTATGACTTCTGGAAGCATCTCTTTCAATAGTTTAGTCGGTATAGGGTCTAACATACAAGTTGTCGATTTAGATGAATTAACGAGTTTGCAAAATTCTTCCTCTCCTATGGCAACAAATGAATCGAATTTTACCTCAGGGAGACTATAATGCACTCCCTGATGCAATACTGTAGTAGACGGTTGCATAGTTATAATTTTGTCCCTAATATTATCAATCTTATAAGTGAAGAAGTTCATAAAGTCATTACTGCTGTGTTTCTTGGAAACTTCTGGGCTTGAAGCTTTCTTTTTCGTTAGTGTAGCCACTTTTTCAAATAAATACCTTGGATTAGGTTTATTTTCTTTTAATAGGGTTGAAAAATAAGCAGATCTAGCAGCTTTTAAAGCTCATTAAATCAAACATAGCTGATGAAAGTTTGATTTACCTCCAAGAAGGAAAATTACTGCCACCTATCTGGCGTTGTTGTACCATGCAACAGCTACAGCTTTAAACAACTGTTTTGCAATTTAGGCACATACTCACTGTCTCAAAGACAGAAATCTTAGCAGCCTATCTGGCGTTGTCTGCTCAGCGTGCGCGCCGCCATTACTACTGAACTAACTACTCCATTCATAAAGGGGACATCGGACCGGAAACTACCGTATTATAGAATAGAATAGAATAGAATATACTTTATTGTCCCCTAGGGGAAATTTGTCATGGACTCAAGAGTGCGTAATGCATAGTCCCCATTGAATATGCGTAGTGCATATTCACCCTACCACAAAGGACTACCGTAAATACTATAGTGGTTACAGCCTTCACCTCATCACATTCAACCCCCTACCACTGATCATCGACCAGATGATCTTTCAATTCATTTTACTCGCCACCAAAAAGAAAAGAAAAAAAAATAACTCAATAATAATCACCCAATGTCCTTTTATGAGAAATTATCTACTGTATGAAAACACTGCTTCATTCAACAACTGATCTGGGTAAATTAAATGGGTTAGAATGGCTCCCTGCTGTTTTCCGACTAGAGCGCCGCAATTTGGCTGGGGGTGGTTGAACCATTTCAAATATTTGAGAATCTTCTAAATCTTTATGTAACACCACTTCTTCATCTGATTCACTGGATAACACAGTTTCAGATCTACCTCCCACCCCTGGCAATGATTCAGTTGAAGCTTCTTCCCTAACAACCCATACTTCCTCTGATTCACTATCAGAGACTAAATCATTATGGCTCTGCACATCCTGATTGAATGACGCTACCATCCCTGGACCACATGGCCTCAGCTCTGTTCGATGCACATTTTTAGGTGGGCACGATCCATCCAAAGGAGCAATTGTATACACTGCTTTAGAGTCATCTGGCTGAGCAAGCACTTTGAAAGGAGCAGGCATCCACAAATCCTGAATCTTATGTCTTCCTGCAAAATTATGATTTTTACGATAAACCAGTTGGCCCACCTGCAAAGAACTTTGTAATGAAAGTGGACCAATCTGTCTCTTCCTAACTTCGGCAGCATGCTCCATCTGCCCCCTTGCTTTTTGATAAGCCTCTATAATCGCTCCTGATGCCCTACCACCCACTCATCAACTGTCTCTGTAGCATCTGTCGGACCTACCCCAAACTAAATGTCAACTGGTAACTTAGGCGATTGCCCAAAAACCAAATAATATGGGCAATAGCCAGTGCTCGCATGTTCAGTTGTATTATAAGCCAAAACAACTTCTGGTAAATATTCTACCCATCTCTTATTCTTGGATGGTGTTAGAGTCCTTAACAAATTATGCAGGGTTCGATTGAACCTCTCACACTGGCCATTGCCATGTGGGTGATAGGGGGTAGTTCGACTCCGCCCAATCCCATACATCTTACATAAATTTCGAACCACCTCTGCCTCAAAACATCTCCCCTGATCCGAATGAATTCGTTGGGGAACTCCATACTTATGAATCCACTCCCGAACAACTGATTTTGTCACAGTCACTGCTTTTTGGTCCCGGGTAGGTACTGCAACCACAAATTTTGAGAACACGTAAGTGAGAATTGAGACATTCTCCCTACCATCACTGGAAGGCTCTAGCACTGTAAAATCCATGGCTACTACCTCAAATGGTCTTCTAGCCAACAAACTGCCCGTTTCTGTTACTAACTTTGGCACTGGAGCTTTTGCCACAATACATCTCTCACACTGCCTACAGTAGGTTTCCATGTCTTGAAACATCCCTGGCCAATAACATCTAGCTCTGACCAGCTTAAAAGTGCGCTCAACGCCCTGATGCCCGTGTTGGTTATGTAGCCCACGAAGGACTTCCTCCTTCATGCTCTGAGGTAGTAACACCTGTTTAACTCGACCTTGCCTAGTATCAAAAAATTGGCGATACAAAACTCCTTCCTCCTCTACCAACTTCTCCCATTGCCGCAGGAGTTCCAAGGTCTGACCATCTTCTTTAGCCTTTGCCTATCTGCCAGGTTTAACTTGCTGCCTCCAATACACCAGAAAACTTGCAATAAAGGGATCGGCCTGCTGTTGGGCTGCCCACACCTCCGCCGAAAACACAGGGAAACTACATGTGGTCGTCTGCTCATTAACAATCAATGTATGACCATTCTCTTCAAGCTGATTGAATATACTTCCTCCCAACACAAGTTCAGGGACCAACTGGGTCTGCCGTGACAACGCATCTGCACCAGCATTTTGACGCCCTGGTCTATAATGAATTTAAAAGTCAAATCTAGCCAGCTCAGAAACCCATCTCTGCTCAATAGCTCCAAATTTGGCAGTCTGCAGATGGCTTAACGGGTTATTATCTGTAAATACAACAAATTTGTGACCTACTAAATAGTCGTGAAACTTATCGGTGACTGCCCATTTCAGTGCTAACAGCTCTAACTTCATAGCACTATAATTCTCCATGTTCTGCTCAGATGGCCTCAACCCACGACTTGCATACGCAATCGGTCTTCTTCCCCCCTCACCATCTTGGGACAAAATTGCTCCTAAGACTGAAAATGTTGATCACCTAAAATCCTTTCCATTAGTCGCTGAAAAGTTCCGGGGGCGTTGCAAAGCCCAAATGGAATACGATTAAACTGGTACAGACCAAATGGAGTACAAAAAGCAGTCTTCTGTCTGTCTTTCTCCACAACCGCCACTTGATTATAACCACTAGCGAGGTCCAAGGTCGAAAACCACTGGGCCCCGCTAAGGGCATCAAGCGATTCCTCTATCCTAGGGAGAGGATAAGCATCTTTTCTTGTCTTCAGATTTAACTGTCTATAGTCAACGCACATAGGCATATTGCCATTTTTTTTCTTGACAATAACCAAAGGTGAGGAATAGGGACTACAACTCTCACTAATAATACCCTGCTCCAAAAGCTGTCTAATATGATCCTTGACCTCTTCATATTGGCTTGGAGGGAGACGGCGATAACGCTGACGGACTGGAACATCATCAGATCATAACTCTGAGTGGATCATAACTCTGAGTGGATTATAACTCTGAGTGGATCATAACTCTGAGAGGATCATAACTCTGTGTGGATAATAACTCTGAGCGGATCATAACTCTGAGTGGATCATAACTCTGAGAGGATTATAACTCTGAATGGATTATAACTCTGAGTGGATCATAACTCTGAGTGGATCATAACTCTGAGTGGATCATAAATCTGAGAGGATCATAACTCTGAGTGGATCATAACTCTGAGAGGATTATAAAACTGAGTGGATCATAACTCTGAGTGGATTATAACTCTGAGTGGATCATAACTCTGAGTGGATCATAACTCTGAGCGGATCATAACTCTGAGTGGATCATAACTCTGAGAGGATCATAACTCTGAGCGGATCATAACTCTGAGCGGATCATAACTCTGAGCGGATCATAACTCTGAGCGGATCATAACTCTGAGCGGATCATAACTCTGAGCGGATCATAACTCTGAGCGGATCATAACTCTGAGCGGATCACAACTCTGAGCGGATCATAACTCTGAGCGGATCATAACTCTGAGTGGATCATAACTCTGAGAGGATCATAACTCTGAGTGGATCATAACTCTGAGCGGATCATAACTCTGAGCGGATCATAACTCTGAGAGGATTATAACTCTGAGTGGATCATAACTCTGAGTGGATCATAACTCTGAGTGGATCATAACACTGAGCGGATCATAACTCTGAGTGGATCATAACTCTGAGTGGATCATAACTCTGAGAGGATCATAACTCTGAGTGGATCATAACTCTGAGCGGATCATAACTCTGAGTGGATCATAACTCTGAGAGGATCATAACTCTGAGAGGATCATAACTCTGAGAGGATCATAACTCTGAGCGGATCATAACTCTGAGCGGATCATAACTCTGAGTGGATCATAACACTGAGCGGATCATAACTCTGAGTGGATCATAACTCTGAGAGGATCATAACTCTGAGCGGATCATAACTCTGAGAGGATCATAACTCTGAGCGGATCATAACTCTGAGCGGATCATAACTCAGAGCGGATCATAACTCTGAGTGGATCATAACTCTGAGAGGATCATAACTCTGAGAGGATCATAACTCTGAGCGGATCATAACTCTGAGCGGATCATAACTCTGAGCGGATCATAACTCTGAGCGGATCATAACTCTGAGTGGATCATAACTCTGAGTGGATCATAACTCTGAGAGGATCATAACTCTGAGAGGATCATAACTCTGAGCGGATCATAACTCTGAGCGGATCATAACTCTGAGTGGATCATAACACTGAGCGGATCATAACTCTGAGTGGATCATAACTCTGAGAGGATCATAACTCTGAGAGGATCATAACTCTGAGCGGATCATAACTCTGAGCGGATCATAACTCTGAGTGGATCATAACTCTGAGCGGATCATAACTCTGAGCGGATCATAACTCTGAGCGGATCATAACTCTGAGCGGATCATAACTCTGAGTGGATCATAACTCTGAGCGGATCATAACTCTGAGCGGATCATAACTCTGAGTGGATCATAACTCTGAGCGGATCATAACTCTGAGCGGATCATAACTCTGAGCGGATCATAACTCTGAGCGGATCATAACTCTGAGCGGATCACAACTCTGAGCGGATCATAACTCTGAGCGGATCATAACTCTGAGTGGATCATAACTCTGAGAGGATCATAACTCTGAGTGGATCATAACTCTGAGCGGATCATAACTCTGAGCGGATCATAACTCTGAGAGGATTATAACTCTGAGTGGATCATAACTCTGAGTGGATCATAACTCTGAGTGGATCATAACTCTGAGCGGATCATAACTCTGAGTGGATCATAACTCTGAGTGGATCATAACTCTGAGAGGATCATAACTCTGAGTGGATCATAACTCTGAGCGGATCATAACTCTGAGCGGATCATAACTCTGAGAGGATCATAACTCTGAGAGGATCATAACTCTGAGAGGATCATAACTCTGAGCGGATCATAACTCTGAGCGGATCATAACTCTGAGTGGATCATAACACTGAGCGGATCATAACTCTGAGTGGATCATAACTCTGAGAGGATCATAACTCTGAGTGGATCATAACACTGAGCGGATCATAACTCTGAGTGGATCATAACTCTGAGAGGATCATAACTCTGAGCGGATCATAACTCTGAGAGGATCATAACTCTGAGCGGATCATAACTCTGAGCGGATCATAACTCCGAGCGGATCATAACTCTGAGTGGATCATAACTCTGAGAGGATCATAACTCTGAGAGGATCATAACTCTGAGCGGATCATAACTCTGAGCGGATCATAACTCTGAGCGGATCATAACTCTGAGCGGATCATAACTCTGAGCGGATCATAACTCTGAGCGGATCATAACTCTGAGCGGATCATAACTCTGAGCGGATCATAACTCTGAGTGGATCATAACTCTGAGCGGATCATAACTCTGCTGGAGATCCTCTGAACTCCTGGGCCCGTATGTATAAAACAACTAAGAAATGCTCTTAAGAATAGTCTTAAGCTTTGACTTAAGTGTCAAAAAATACTTAGTAAAAAGTAGGACTTCTCTAAGAGTAGGAGACTTTTATAAAGCAGCTAAAATCAACTTTCAGTAAAGTATAAGACTGATTCTTAAGTGCTGCAAACTAAGGACTACAATGTTGTTAACCTAAAATGGCCGCCCTTAATCACTAATTAAGCCAATAGTGAACCAGCAAGGGTGAGGTCACAGCAGCATGACACCAATCATTTAATGTAATTATAATAAAATAATTTAATTAAGACACTGAAACTTTAATATTGAAATGTATTTTTTTTAAATTGCTTTGCATTGTGCCAAATTATCACAAATTAGTATTGAAGGAAAATTGACAGATTCACCCTTTATTCAAATAGTATTAAAAATGTGTTAAATATTTTGTAAGCGTATTGTGTAGTTGTGCCTGGAGTCAATTGTTTATTTGTGATAACACAATGAAACATTCCAAATTGTACAGACATAATTTTTAGCCAGGCTGTGATACAAAGATATTATGAACACGTGAAACAACAACAAAGGACAATTAAATATGTTGCAGACAATGTATGATTTTTTTTTTCTCCTGTGAGCTTTTTAGTTTTTCTAAAACCTGTAGCTGTAGTTTGCCCTTTTTGTCACTTAATATTCAACAATATTATTGATCTCCTGCATTGACACCATTATATGAGAACTGAACTGAGCTGGACGATGACATCACTGTTTTCACCAGAGTGTAGATAAATGAACTAAATAGATAACTAATGATTTTTACAATGGAAATTAAAGCTTTAACGTAAGTTCCTGCCAGGAAGACTAAATTATCACATCACTTAAGTCCGCTCGGTAACGTTACAAAGCGGACCTAACAGTAGGCCTACTGATCCACTTGTCCGTGCGACACTTCTGTCGCGCCGCACTCCACTTTGGGGACGTTCGAAAAGTCCCTTGTTTGCCTTTGAATCTATCCAATCGTGTTCTAATACTTGTAGTATAAAAGATTGGTAGGCCTACTTACACACGTCCGAGTTGGAAGATGCTGGCGCCTACATTCCCCTGCATCCTACCCATCACCACCAGGATTGTCCCTTCCCATACTGTCCCTCCCGGGGGTCCTTCATCTGTCCATACCTCATAGCTCCCGGGGATCCTTCATCTGTCCATACCTCATAGCTCCCGGGGGTCCTTCATCTGTCCATACCTCATAGCTCCCGGGGGTCCTTCATCTGTCCATACCTCATAGCTCCCGGGGGTCCTTCATCTGTCCATACCTCATAGCTCCCGGGGGTCCTTCATCTGTCCATACCTCATAGCTCCCGGGGGTCCTTCATCTGTCCATACCTCATACCTCCCGGGGGTCCTTCATCTGTCCATACCTCATACCTCCCGGGGGTCCTTCATCTGTCCATACCTCATAGCTCCCGGGGGTCCTTCATCTGTCCATACCTCATACCTCCCGGGGGTCCTTCATCTGCCCATACCTCATAGCTCCCGGGGGTCCTTCATCTGTCCATACCTCATAGCTCCCGGGGGTCCTTCATCTGTCCATACCTCATAGCTCCCGGGGGTCCTTCATCTGTCCATACCTCATAGCTCCCGGGGGTCCTTCATCTGTCCATACCTCATAGCTCCCGGGGGTCCTTCATCTGTCCATACCTCATAGCTCCTGGGGGTCCTTCATCTGCCCATACCTCATAGCTCCCGGGGGTCCTTCATCTGTCCATACCTCATACCTCCCGGGGGTCCTTCATCTGTCCATACCTCATACCTCCCGGGGGTCCTTCATCTGCCCATACCTCATAGCTCCCGGGGGTCCTTCATCTGTCCATACCTCATAGCTCCCGGGGGTCCTTCATCTGTCCATACCTCATAGCTCCCGGGGGTCCTTCATCTGTCCATACCTCATAGCTCCCGGGGGTCCTTCATCTGTCCATACCTCATAGCTCCCGGGGGTCCTTCATCTGTCCATACCTCATAGCTCCTGGGGGTCCTTCATCTGCCCATACCTCATAGCTCCCGGGGGTCCTTCATCTGTCCATACCTCATACCTCCCGGGGGTCCTTCATCTGTCCATACCTCATACCTCCCGGGGGTCCTTCATCTGTCCATACCTCATACCTCCCGGGGGTCCTTCATCTGTCCATACCTCATAGCTCCCGGGGGTCCTTCATCTGTCCATACCTCATAGCTCCCGGGGGTCCTTCATCTGTCCATACCTCATAGCTCCCGGGGGTCCTTCATCTGTCCATACCTCATAGCTCCTGGGGGTCCTTCATCTGCCCATACCTCATAGCTCCCGGGGGTCCTTCATCTGTCCATACCTCATACCTCCCGGGGGTCCTTCATCTGTCCATACCTCATACCTCCCGGGGGTCCTTCATCTGCCCATACCTCATAGCTCCCGGGGGTCCTTCATCTGTCCATACCTCATAGCTCCCGGGGGTCCTTCATCTGTCCATACCTCATAGCTCCTGGGGGTCCTTCATCTGCCCATACCTCATAGCTCCCGGGGGTCCTTCATCTGTCCATACCTCATACCTCCCGGGGGTCCTTCATCTGTCCATACCTCATACCTCCCGGGGGTCCTTCATCTGTCCATACCTCATACCTCCCGGGGGTCCTTCATCTGTCCATACCTCATACCTCCCGGGGGTCCTTCATCTGTCCATACCTCATACCTCCCGGGGGTCCTTCATCTGTCCATACCTCATACCTCCCGGGGGTCCTTCATCTGTCCATACCTCATAGCTCCCGGGGGTCCTTCATCTCTCCATACCTCATACCTCCCGGGGGTCCTTCATCTGTCCATACCTCATAGCTCCCGGGGGTCCTTCATCTGTCCATACCTCATACCTCCCGGGGGTCCTTCATCTGTCCATACCTCATAGCTCCCGGGGGTCCTTCATCTGTCCATACCTCATACCTCCCGGGGGTCCTTCATCTGTCCATACCTCATAGCTCCCGGGGGTCCTTCATCTGTCCATACCTCATAGCTCCCGGGGGTCCTTCATCTGTCCATACCTCATAGCTCCCGGGGGTCCTTCATCTGTCCATACCTCATACCTCCCGGGGGTCCTTCATCTGTCCATACCTCATACCTCCCGGGGGTCCTTCATCTGTCCATACCTCATACCTCCCGGGGGTCCTTCATCTGTCCATACCTCATAGCTCCCGGGGGTCCTTCATCTGCCCATACCTCATAGCTCCCGGTATATATGTATATACTATATATGTATATAGTTTGTCTACAGAAATAAAAGTGACTTGAAATTATTGTGTCAGATAAATACATTCTCCAAGTTTAGTGTTTTGTTCTTGCCTCATATTTTAAAAAATATATATATATATAAAAATATTTTCCTCATAATTTGATGGTTTAAGCAAACTTGTAGGGTCATTAAAAAAAAAAAAAAACCTGCACATCACTTTTGGCCACCACTGTATATTTGGTGTGGTTAGTGTCACAATTGTGCTATTCAAGAGCCTGCTAACTGTGGACTGAAGGGCCCCGAGTCATCACAGGTG
>NW_027509030.1:150000-210000 GCF_051911475.1 Siphateles boraxobius
CGTGTGTGAGGGACTCGCCGCCGCACATCTGTATGTTTAACTCGTTCTGTTCATGATGTGTGTGTAAAGTGTGTATTATTCTCTGTCTCACCTCTGTGTAAAAGGTATTAAACGCTTCTTCGCCGCTGCCGCCCGCCGCCATCTTGCTTCTGTGACGTCAGCGGATATCGCGTCACTCACAAAATAAAAGTCCTCGGCCCGCATGACAAACGCTAAACATATATTTAATTATCATTCATTTCACAAATGGAGCACAGGATATATTAGAGGATTTGTGAAAGCATGATCCAGTTGTTACTATACCAAAGTAAAAAAAGTGTTTATATTGGCCTCAACTTTATTTATTTTTCCCTCAGAAATGGTTACCTTTCTTATACATTTAAATTGTAATTATTATTATAACATGCATTTATGATTATCAAAATTTGGAATTATTGTTATAATAACAATTATACGAAAATTATAATGTAACGGAAAATGTTGAAGATAAAACATTAACAAAAGGTAAATTCACAAGTGTGATGCAATTATATTGGTTTTATAGTGTCATATGTTTAACTTTGCTTATATATATTTTAAGGAATATCACCGGCAGACATTAACCTTCCCATTAAGAGCCAATATTTAACCCCTTAAATTGATTTCCAGGGGCATTTTTTCTAACTATGTTTTAACCATTTTTTTTCTAACCATGCATTTACACTGCAATTACAACATCACAAATAATGTTATGAGATTAATTATTAAAATATAATACTTTTATATAGAAATTATTTAAATGTTTTAATTATGAAATTAAAACCACCAAATAGGTGGCGCTAAATCGCCGTCTTAATGTACGAGTCATAGAATCATTCATTCAACTGATTCGTTCAAAACATCAGATTCTTTCAGGAGATAAGCCACTCCCTCAAAAACCCCGGATTTTGTTTGGAACATAGAGCAAAAACAGAGAATATTTGCAATATTACGTCTAAAATGTCAAATCAACAATATTTCACTCTTTGTTTGCTGAACTGTTGTATAAAATCATTATCACATTTGCAATCGTGCCATTATTCTGCAACATTTGAATTTTTTTTTTTTGCTACTTCTAATTGAATGCAAATAATGTCAGTGCACTGAACTTGAAATGTATTTACATGGCTATAATAATAATAACAACAATAACATACTGGTTAATCCAACATTTTAGCCAATTAATACAACAATTAGTATTTGTGTAAACCAAACTACTAACACAACAACCTAACAAAAAATAGGTCGGTGATATTAACCCATCACTGGGTTAGCTTCTGGGTCATTTTTAACACCGCTTTTTTAAACTAGGCGTTTCATTTAGCTATGTTTACTAACTCTATAGTTTTATAAAATTGCTGTAGGCCTACACTAAAATCTGTCAAATAGGCTACAAACGGCAAGATTTAATTTGTTAATTTACCTTTTTTCTAACTGGATGCCTTAAGTAATATAACACTTTTTGCAGTCCTACTATATTAAACTTTGCGTAAATTATATATATATATATATATATATATATAAATTTAAATGCATTTATTGGTTGCAATTGTTTCAATTTACAAACCAAGCAATGAAGACACACAAATAAACAAGCTGAAGTCAAGTAAATGTAATTATAAACTCTCATAAGGAACCACACACACATCACACAGGATCAATGCACAAGATGTAACCAGGCAAAAGAACCGGTAGCAGTCTTTAATTGGGCTTGTTAGTGATGTAACAATATGTATTTATTACCTTTAAAGTCCCTGTAAAGGCAATAAAAAAAAATTTCTAAACACATTATAAATGTTAGAAATGTATTGTTAAAACACATTACAAAGACTGTGAACTGTGAAGTACTGAATTTTGGAGTTAGACCGTTAAACAGTTTTTCACCATTGATATTTTACGGATTTTTTGGGCGGGGCTAAAAGGGTACTCGATGACGCACTGGAGCCCCTGAGCTCCTGGCCCCGCCCCTACCTGATGACGCACTGGAGCCCCTGAGCTCCTGGCCCCACCCCTACCTGATGACGCACTGGAGCCCCTGAGCTCCTGGCCCCACCCCTACCTGATGACGCACTGGACCCCCTGAGCTCCTGGCCCCGCCCCTACCTGATGATGCACTGGAGCCCCTGAGCTCCGGGACACGCCCCTACCTGATGACGCACTGGAGCCCCTTTGCTCCTGGCCCCACCCCTACCTGATGACGCACTGGAGCCCCTGAGCTCCTGGCCCCACCCCTACCTGATGACGCACTGGAGCCCCTGAGCTCCTGGCCCCGCCCCTACCTGATGACGCACTGGACCCCCTGAGCTCCTGGCCCCACCCCTACCTGATGACGCACTGGAGCCCCTGAGCTCCTGGCCCCGCCCCTACCTGATGACGCACTGGAGCCCCTGAGCTCCGGGACACGCCCCTACCTGATGATGCACTGGAGCCCCTGAGCTCCTGGACACGCCCCTACCTGATGATGCACTGGAGCCCCTGAGCTCCGAGACACGCCCCTACCTGATGACGCACTGGAGCCCCTGAGCTCCTGGACACGCCCCTACCTGATGATGCACTGGAGCCCCTGAGCTCCGGGACACGCCCCTACCTGATGACGCACTGGAGCCCCTGAGCTCCTGGCCCCACCCCTACCTGATGACGCACTGGAGCCCCTGAGCTCCTGGCCCCACCCCTACCTGATGACGCACTGGAGCCCCTGAGCTCCTGGCCCCGCCCCTACCTGATGACGCACTGGACCCCCTGAGCTCCTGGCCCCACCCCTAGCTGATGACGCACTAGAGCCCCTGAGCTCCTGGCCCCGCCCCTACCTGATGACGCACTGGAGCCCCTGAGCTCCTGGCCCCACCCCTACCTGATGACGCACTGGACCCCCTGAGCTCCTGGCCCCACCCCTAGCTGATGACGCACTGGAGCCCCTGAGCTCCTGGCCCCGCCCCTACCTGATGACGCACTGGAGCCCCTGAGCTCCTGGCCCCGCCCCTACCTGATGACGCACTGGACCCCCTGAGCTCCTGGCCCCGCCCCTACCTGATGACGCACTGGACCCCCTGAGCTCCTGGCCCCACCCCTACCTGATGACGCACTGGAGCCCCTGAGCTCCTGGCCCCGCCCCTACCTGATGACGCACTGGACCCCCTGAGCTCCTGGCCCCGCCCCTACCTGATGATGCACTGGAGCCCCTGAGCTCCGGGACACGCCCCTACCTGATGACGCACTGGAGCCCCTGAGCTCCTGGCCCCACCCCTACCTGATGACGCACTGGAGCCCCTGAGCTCCTGGCCCCACCCCTACCTGATGACGCACTGGAGCCCCTGAGCTCCTGGCCCCGCCCCTACCTGATGACGCACTGGACCCCCTGAGCTCCTGGCCCCACCCCTACCTGATGACGCACTGGAGCCCCTGAGCTCCTGGCCCCGCCCCTACCTGATGACGCACTGGAGCCCCTGAGCTCCGGGACACGCCCCTACCTGATGATGCACTGGAGCCCCTGAGCTCCTGGACACGCCCCTACCTGATGATGCACTGGAGCCCCTGAGCTCCGAGACACGCCCCTACCTGATGACGCACTGGAGCCCCTGAGCTCCTGGACACGCCCCTACCTGATGATGCACTGGAGCCCCTGAGCTCCTGGCCCCGCCCCTACCTGATGACGCACTGGAGCCCCTGAGCTCCTGGCCCCGCCCCTACCTGATGACGCACTGGAGCCCCTGAGCTCCTGGCCCCACCCCTACCTGATGACGCACTGGAGCCCCTGAGCTCCTGGCCCCGCCCCTACCTGATGACGCACTGGAGCCCCTGAGCTCCTGGCCCCGCCCCTACCTGATGACGCACTGGAGCCCCTGAGCTCCTGGCCCCACCCCTACCTGATGACGCACTGGAGCCCCTGAGCTCCTGGCCCCGCCCCTACCTGATGACGCACTGGACACCCTGAGCTCCTGGCCCCACCCCTACCTGATGACGCACTGGAGCCCCTGAGCTCCTGGCCCCGCCCCTACCTGATGACGCACTGGACCCCCTGAGCTCCTGGCCCCACCCCTACCTGATGACGCACTGGAGCCCCTGAGCTCCTGGCCCCGCCCCTACCTGATGACGCACTGGAGCCCCTGAGCTCCTGGCCCCGCCCCTACCTGATGACGCACTGGAGCCCCTGAGCTCCTGGCCCCACCCCTACCTGATGACGCACTGGAGCCCCTGAGCTCCTGGCCCCGCCCCTACCTGATGACGCACTGGAGCCCCTGAGCTCCTGGCCCCACCCCTACCTGATGACGCACTGGAGCCCCTGAGCTCCTGGCCCCGCACCTACCTGATGACGCACTGGAGCCCCTGAGCTCCTGGACACGCCCCTACCTGATGACGCACTGGAGTGCCTGAGCTCCTGGACACGCCCCTACCTGATGACGCACTGGAGTGCCTGAGCTCCTGGACACGCCCCTACCTGATGATGCACTGGAGCCCCTGAGCTCCTGCCCCCGCACCTACCTGATGACGCACTGGAGTGCCTGAGCTCCTGGCCCCGCCCCTACCTGATGACGCACTTGGACACGCCCCTACCTGATGACGCACTGGAGCCCCTGAGCTCCTGGACACGCCCCTACCTGATGACGCACTGGAGTGCCTGAGCTCCTGGACACGCCCCTACCTGATGACGCACTGGAGCCCCTGAGCTCCTGGACACGCCCCTACCTGATGACGCACTGGAGCCCCTGAGCTCCTGGACACGCCCCTACCTGATGATGCACTGGAGCCCCTGAGCTCCTGGACACGCCCCTACCTGATGACGCACTGGAGCCCCTGAACTCCTGGCCACGCCCCTACCTGATGACGCACTGGAGTGCCTGAGCTGCGTGCCCACCAATGAGTGTAAGTTGCCTTGTGCGCTTATGTTATAATTAACCTAATAAACTGCAAGGAGCATCCATTCCGGCTGTAGCGGGTGACAGTTGATTGTGGCGACGGCAGCTTTACCACGAGTGGGTGTGGTTTCAGCGCAGCCAGCGGACACGCACCCAGCGTTTGAGAGCAGAGACTACTGCTCATTTTTTCAAGATTTTGATAGCTTATTTTATGTACTTGCCGGCTTTTTTATCATTCAAATTTGGCTGGGTGTCTAATAACACATTTTTCTGTGATGACAAAATCAGAACACATACTTCATTTTGACTTTACAGGGACTTTAAACACACATAAGATCAACGACTAACTTTATATGCATATACAGTATAAATGAGATATATATTACTAATAGTGTCTATACTGTTGTACAAGCCACAAAAACATGAAAACAGTGCGTGTTATGATCATATCCCAAATTAAAAAGGTACAATAGTAAAGATAATAGAATTTAGCCTAAGTGTTAATATCCACATATTATGTTTATCCACATGCATGTTATCCAGAAGCAAAGTAAAAAACCCTTTTTCAGCTCCGTCGCCGCTGAAGTGTTGAGGTGTTGAAATGTTGAGGTGTTGAAGTGTAGAGGTGTTGAGGTGTTGAAGTGTAGAGGTGTTGAAGTGTTGAGGTGTTGAAGTGTTGAGGTGTTGAAGTGTTGAGGTGTTGAAGTGTTGAAGTGTTGAGGTGTTGAAGTGTTTAGGTGCTGAAGTGTTGAGGTGTTGAAGTGTTGAGGTGTTGAAGTGTTGAGGTGTTGAGGTGTAGAAGTGTTGAGGTGTTGAGGTGTAGAGTTGTAGAAGTGTTGAGGTTTTGAAGTGTAGAGGTGTTGAGGTGCTGAAGTGTTGAGGTGTTGAGGTGTAGAGGTGTAGAGGTGTAGAAGTGTTGAGGTGTTGAAGTGTAGAGGTGTTGAGGTGTTGAAGTGTTGAGGTGTTGAGGTGTTGAAGTGTTGAGGTGTTGAGGTGCTGAAGTGTTGAGGTGTTGAAGTGTTGAGGTGTTGAAGTGTTGAGGTGTTGAAGTGTTGAGGTGTTGAGGTGTAGAGGTGTTGAAGTGTTGAGGTGCTGAAGTGTTGAGGTGTTGAAGTGTAGAGGTGTTGAGGTGTAGAGGTGTTGAAGTGTTGAGGTGTAGAGGTGTTGAGGTGTTGGGGTGTTAAGGTGTTGAGGTGCAGAGGTCTTGTGGTGTTGGGGTGTTGAGGTGTTGAAGTGTTGAGGTGTTGAAGTGTTGAGGTGTAGAGGTGTTGAAGTGTTGAGGTGTAGAGGTGTTGAGGTGTTGGGGTGTTAAGGTGTTGAGGTGTTGAGGTGCAGAGGTCTTGTGGTGTTGGGGTGTTGAGGTGTTGAAGTGTTGAGGTCTTGGGGTGTTGAGGTGTAGAGGTGTTGAGGAGTAGAGGTGTTGAGGTGTTGAAGTGTAGAGGTGTTGAAGTGTTGAGGTGTAGAGGTGTTGAAGTGTTGAGGTCTTGGGGTGTTGAGGTGTTGAAGTGTTGAAGTGTTGAGGTGTTGAGGTCTTGGGGTGTTGAAGTGTTGAGGTGTTGAGGTGTAGAGGTGTTGAGGTGTTGGGGTGTTAAGGTGTTGAGGTGCAGAGGTCTTGTGGTGTTGGGGTGTTGAGGTGTTGAGGTGTTGAAGTGTTGAGGTGTTGAGGTGTAGAGGTGTTGAAGTGTTGAGGTGTAGAGGTGTTGAGGTGTTGGGGTGTTAAGGTGTTGAGGTGTTGAGGTGCAGAGGTCTTGTGGTGTTGGGGTGTTGAGGTGTTGAGGTGTTGAGGTGTTGAGGTCTTGGGGTGTTGAGGTGTTGAGGTCTTGGGGTGTTGAGGTGTAGAGGTGTTGAGGAGTAGAGGTGTTGAAGTGTTGAAGTGTTGAGGTGTTGAAGTGTTGAGGTCTTGGGGTGTTGAGGTGTTGAAGTGTTGAGGTGTTGAGGTCTTGGGGTGTTGAGGTGTTGAAGTGTTGAGGTGTTGAGGTGTAGAGGTGTTGAAGTGTTGAGGTCTTGGGGTGTTGAGGTGTAGAGGTGTTGAGGTGTTGAAGTGTTGAAGTGTTGAGGTGTGGAGGTGTTGAGGAGGTGTTGAAGTGTTGAGGTGTTGAAGTGTTGAGGTGTAGAGGTGTTGAAGTGTTGGGGTGTTGAGGTGTTGAAGTGTTGAGGTGTTGAAGTGTTGAGGTGTTGAAGTGTTGAGGTGTTAAAGTGTTGAGGTGTTGAAGTGTTGAGGTGTTGAAGTGTTGAGGTGTTGAGGTGTAGAGATGTTGAAGTGTAGAGGTTGTTGAAGTGTTGAGGTGTAGAGTTGTTGAAATGTAGAGGTCATGCGCAACTAATCTAAAATTGCGCATGCGCGTCCGATCTGTGTTTGTGTTTGGAGCTCCGTCGAATTGATTCATTAATCCCTGATTTTCTTCTTTACCACTCATTTATAAACAAGCACTTTCTATTTTTATATCATGTGAACTTATCCTCGACACTATTCCTTATAAAAAAACAATCGGATTGCTTTGATATCGCTACTTAGATCCAACTTTCCGAATCTCGGCTACTAGCCTTTAGCCCGCTAGCATTTCACGCGTGGCCTCGCGCCTATCGACCCTCTCATTTTACACCCGTTTCACAGAAAGGATACGGGTTATATCCATCATTTCAGTCCTAAATTAGTAGTGATATTGGTAGTATCACTACTAATTTACTGTTCATCTGTTATAATGGCGAACATATCGGATGTGTGTCTAACGTTAACTCAGAGTGCAGGTGAGGACACATTCGAGCTGTTTTCGGTACGATTGGAGCTGGAGTCGGTGGAGAAGCAGATCCGTGGTCTGCTGGAGAAACAAGCCGAGCTGCGAGATCGGCGATCAGCGCTTGAAACATCACGCGCCGATGCTCACAAGTCAGTGGTTAGTAACTTTTTGACTCCGACTTCGTCTACTCCGTGCGTTTCTCTGCCCAGGAGGACGCGATCATCTCTGCCTTCATTCACTCCGGCACCGAGGCAACACCATGGACCCTGGGTGATCCCACAGCGGAAGACACGAGCCAGGACCAGACCAAGGACTTCCGCGCCCCTCCCGGTCTTCGAGATCTCCACCCGGAACCGCTTCTCCCCTCTTCGCGAGCCGGAACGTGACGCCGCCGTGATCATCGGCACTTCCATGGTCCGTCATGTCCGTGCTACCTCAGGTAAGCATAAGGTGCGCACTCACTGCTTTCCTGGTGCTCGTGTTCTTGATGTCGCTGCACAGATTCCCGAGATCCTGAACGGTGACGAGCAAGTCGGAGCTGTGGTGCTACACGCGGGGACGAACGACATCAGGCTGGGACAGACGGAGGTTCTGAAGAAGGACTACAGAAGCCTGATCGAGACGGTTCGCAGCATATCGCCTGAAGCAACGATCATCGTGTCTGGACCGCTTCCCACGTACCGACTAGGACAAGAAAGGTTCAGTAGATTATTTGCTCTAAATGAATGGTTAATGTCATGGTGTAATGAACAGAAACTGCTCTTTGTAAATAATTGGAATCTGTTCTGGGGGCAACCTAGGCTCTACCGTGCTGATGGCCTGCACCCCAGCAGAATCGGAGCGGCTGTTCTGTCGGACAACATCTCCAAGACGTTACACACCATATGACTAGTAAGTCAAAGTCCAAATCACAGTCTTTGCTGTCCCAACTTAATTGATTTAAGTAGTGTAGAACATTATATAGAAACTGTGTCTATTCCTCGCTTAGTGAGGCCAAACAATAAATCTAGTGTAGGATCTAGCAAAAATCTTATTGTAATTAAACCTGAAAATCTAAATATCAGTGAACAAAAACAATTTCTAAAGCTAGGTCTTCTAAACATTAGATCGCTCACACCTAAGGCGGTTATTGTAAATGAAATGGTCACAGATAATAGTTTCGATGTACTTTGCCTTACTGAAACCTGGCTTAAACCAAATTATTATTTCGGTCTAAATGAGTCTACTCCACCAGGATACTGTTATAAGCATGAGCCCCGTCTGATCGGTCGTGGCGGCGGTGTTGCAACAATCTATAGAGATATTCTTAATGTTACTCAGAAAACAGGTCACAGGTTTAATTCGTTTGAAGTACTTGTGCTATATGTTACGCTCTTAGATTTAAGAAACAAATCTATATTATCTCTAGCCTTGGCTACCCTATATAGACCTCCAGGGCCCTATGCTGATTTCCTAAAAGAGTTTGCATACTTTCTCTCAGATCTATTGGTCAATGTCGATAAAGCAATAATTGTTGGAGACTTTAACATACACGTAGATAATACAAATGATGCGTTAGGGACTGCGTTTACAGATTTATTAAACTCCTTTGGGGTCACGCAAAACGTCAGTGGTCCCACTCATCGTCTAAATCATACACTAGATTTAATTTTATCATATGGAACCAATCCAACTGATATAGATATTATACCGCAAAGTGATGATCTCACTGATCATTACATGGTAACTTGTATAATACGTACTGCTGAAATTTGTCATGTTGCGCCACGTTATAGACCAGGCAGAACAATCCTTCCAACCACTATAGATAGATTCTCAAATAGCTTACCTGATCTATCTCAGCTGCGCAGTGCACCCAAACAAACAGATGAACTAGAGGAAATGACTAGCAGTTTGAGCACCATGTTCTCTAGTACACTAGATATTGTTGCACCAATTAGATTAAAAAAGGTTAGAGAGAAAACTAAAGCACCTTGGTACAACAGTGCTACGCATGCAATCAAGAGAGAAACTCGTAACTTAGAGCGTAAATGGAAACAAACTAATTTAGAGGTCTTTAGAATCGCGTGGAAAGACAGTATGTCACGTTATAAAAAGGCTCTAAAAGCAGCCAGGGCTGAGCATCTCCGCAAACTAATAGAAAATAACCAAAATAATCCAAGGTTTTTATTTAATACCGTGGCTAGACTAACAAATAAACAAACATCACCAGAGCAAAATATTCCGTTACAATATAGTAGTAATGATTTTATGAATTACTTCAATGAGAAAATAGAAAGCATCCGAAACACAATTGTAAATATACAATCCTCTATGATGTCTTATGATTCAGCCTCAATTATCGCCCCTCTAGAACAGCTACACCGCTTTACAACTATAGGACAGGAAGAGCTAAATAAACTTATCATTGCATCTAAACCAACAACATGTTTATGTGCGTCAAAACTACCCACAACATCCCTTACAATACAACTTTAATTTAGAAGGATGTCCTGTTACTTTATCCACTACAGTAAAAGACCTGGGTGTTATACTAGACCGCAACTTGACTTTCGAAAATCATATTTCATATATTACAAGAACAGCCTTTTCCACCTTAGAAACATTGCTAAGCTACGTAACATGCTATCTGTTTCTGATGCAGAAAAGCTAGTTCATGCATTCATGACATCGAGAATAGATTACTGTAATTCTTTATTAGCTGGCTGTCCTGCATCTTCAATAAACAAGCTACAGTTAGTGCAAAATGCAGAGCTAGAGTTCTTACTAGATCAAGAAAATATGATCATATAACACCTATTTTATCATCTCTACACTGGTTACCTATTAAGTTACGTATCAATTACAAAGTATTCCTACTGACCTATAAAGCCCTAAATGGTTTAGCTCCTGTGTATTTAACAGACCTTCTATCGCCATACAATCCATCGCGCTCTTTAAGATCACTAAATTCGAGGCTTCTGGTCATTCCTAGGATATCTAAGTCCACTAAAGGAGGGAGGGCGTTCTCGCATTTAGCTCCTAAACTCTGGAATAGCCTTCCTGATATTGTTCGAGACTCAGACTCGCTGTCCCAGTTTAAAACTAGATTAAAGACGCATCTCTTTAACCAAGCATTCACTTAATGCTTAACCTTTAATACTACTGCTGAATCAGTTCGAATGCATTAACATTATGAACGTCAGCTATGCTAATTATTTCCCATCTGCCTTTCTGCTGTTATCTCGGGACGCTAGTCCCGAGGTAAATAGTGTTCGTCAGCTCCAGTTTGTATCCAGCCTCTCACAGAGACTTTAGATGCCCCAACGCCTGTGAAGAGACGAGACGACTCAAAGCCGGCGATATGTTATGCCATAAATTAATACATGATTAACTAACTGTATTTTTCTATGTACATTTCCGAAATGCACTTTCTGTAAAGCTGCTTTGAGACAATGTGTATTGTGAAAAGCGCTATACAAATAAATTTGAATTGAATTGAGGTGTTGAGGTGTAGAAGTGTTGAGGTGTAGAAGTTTTGAGGTGTGGAAGTGTTGAGGTGTTGAGGTGTTGAAGTGTTGAGGTGCTGAAGTGTTGAGGTGTTGAAGTGTTGAGGTGTTGAAGTGTAGAGGTGTTGAAGTGTTGAGGAGGTGTTGAGGTGTTGAAGTGTTGAGGTGTTGAGGAGGTGTTGAGGTGTAGAGTTGTTGAAGTGTAGAGGTGTTCAGGCGTTGAGGTGTAGAGTTGTTGAAGTGTAGAGGTGTTGAGGGGTTGAAGTGTTGAGGTGTAGAGGTGTTGAAGTGTTGAGGTAGAGGTGTTGAAGTGTTGAGGTGTTGAAGTGTAGAGGTGTTGAAGTGTTGAGGTGTTGAGGTGTAGAGGTGTTGAGGTGTTGAAGTGTTGAGGTGTTGAAGTGTTGAGGTGTTGAAGCGTTGAGGTGTTGAAGTGTTGAGGTGTTGAAGTGTTGAGGTGTTGAAGTGTTGAGATGTTGAAGTGTTGAGGAGGTGTTGAGGTGTTGAAGTGTTGAGGTGTTGAAGTGTAGAGATGTTGAAGTGTTGAGGAGGTGTTGAGGTGTAGAGTTGTTGAAGTGTAGAGGTGTTGAAGTGCTGAGGTGTTGAGGTTTTGAGGTGTTGAGGTGTAGAGGTGTTGAGCTGTTGAAGTGTTGAGCTGTTGAAGTGTTGAGGTGTTGAAGTGTAGAGGTGTTGAAGTGTTGAGGTGTTGAAGTTTTAAGGTGTTGAAGTTTTGAGGTGTTGAAGTGTTGAGGTGTTGAAGTGTTGAGGTTTTGAGGTGTTGAAGTTTTGAGGTGTTGAGGTGTTGAAGTGTTGAGGTGTTGAAGTTTTGAGGTGAGGTGTAGAGGTGTTGAGGTGTTGAAGTGTTGAGGTGTAGAGGTGTTGAAGAGTAGAGGTGTTGAAGTGTAGCGGTGTTGAGCTGTTGAAGTGTTGAGGTGTTGAAGTGTAGAGGTGTTGAGGTGTTGAAGTGTTGAGGTGTAGAGTTGTTGAAGTGTAGAGGTGTTGAGCTGTTGAAGTGTTGAGGTGTTGAAGTGTAGAGGTGTTGAGGTGTTGAGGTGTTGAAGTGTTGAGGTGTAGAGGTGTTGAAGAGTAGAGGTGTTGAAGTGTTGAGGTGTTGAGGAGGTGTTGAGGTGTTGAAGTGTAGAGGTGTTGAGGTGTTGAAGTGTTGAGGTGTTGAGGTGTAGAGGTGTTGAAGAGTAGAGGTGTTGAAGTGTTAAGGTGTTGAGGAGGTGTTGAGGTGTTGAAGAGTAGAGGTGTTGAAGTGTTGAGGTGTTGAGGAGGTGTTGAGGTGTTGAAGTGTTGAGGTGTTGAGGAGGTGTTGAGGTGTTGAAGTGTTGAGGTGTTGAAGTGTAGAGGTGTTGAGGAGGTGTTGAAGTGTTGAGGTGTTGAAGTGTAGAGGTGTTGAGGTGTTGAAGTGTAGAGGTGTTGAGGAGGTGTTGAAGTGTTGAGGTGTTGAAGTGTAGAGGTGTTGAGGTGTAGAGGTGTTGAAGTGTTGAGCTGTTGAGGTGTAGAGGTGTTGAAGTGTAGAGGTGTTGAGGTGTTGAAGTGTTGAGGTGTTGAGGAGGTGTTGAGGTGTTGAAGTGTTGAGGTGTTGAAGTGTAGAGGTGTTGAGGTGTTGAAGTGTAGAGGTGTTGAAGTGTTGAGCTGTTGAGGTGTAGAGGTGTTAACACGGGCTCTTCAGTGTCAATCCTGTACAAACCACACTTTCCAGATTGTTCACTTACCGCTGCTAAAGTGAAACTGGTCACGTACTTGACAGAAGATATTCCTGTCCTAGGATGTTTACATGCGGACGTCTCACTGAATGAAAAGGTAACCACTGCTTGTTGTGTAAGGTGGCGCTGCTTCGATGGGCATGGACTTAATTCGAGCCTTGAACTGTTCTGTTCACTTTGGTACTGTTACTGGACCTGACGAACTACACACTGTCGTTAGTGAAGCTCCTCCTGCTCCAGATTCCTCTGTGGGCTGCGTGAGAGGCTTTGTTCATAAGCCTACAGTCAAACCTGATGCTACTCCAGTCTGACAGAAGCTTCGTCGACTCCCAGTCTCTGTTCGACAAGCTGTTTCTGCAGAACTGGACTCGTTATTGCAGAGGCATAATTGAGAACGGCCTAAAATGCCTGATGTTGCGGCCACTTTTCTAAAAAGTTGCGATGAAAGTTGCGATGTTCTTGGCATTTGTTTTTATAGTTTAAAACGGCAAAGGTAGATCGATTTTTACTTAAAGGGATACTTTTAGTGATTGGTCAAAATTGCAAGCCGCACTGAATTCATGGGGATTTCTTGAAGTTGCGTTAATTGTTGCGATCGCAACATCGCGAAATCCTGGAGGGACTGGCTTACCATCATTTACCATACATGAGGAGTGCCGGGACATCACAGCTTTTATTACGCACGATGGCCTCTTCAGACACTGCCGGGTCCCACATGGTCTTGCTTCCGTGCCATCTGCGTTTCAAAGATGATGGAAACTGTCCTGAAAGGCATACGTGGGTTAGGAGAGCCTGGATGATATTATAGTGAGTGGTGCCACCCAGGAAAGTCACGATGCGATGCTGCGCTCAGTCATGCAGCGCTTGTCAGATGCAGGACTACAACATGTTGTATTGGACATGTTGTATCCAAACATGGAACTTTTCCAGATGAGGAACACAAGTCTGCGATCAATGAGGCCCCTGCGCCGCACGATGTTGATCCCTTACGCTTGTTTCTGGGACTGATTTCAATCTTTTCCATTGTCTGAATGAACTGGGTGATGATTCACTGATGCAGGAGATCCAAGATTATCTGAAATCTGGAAGAATAGGAAGAACCAGACTCTCCTCTTCACAGTGGTCAGCTCTGGTTTATGTGCTGCTGACATCAGAAGATTGATGTTTTTAATCTAAAACAGTTTATTGAAGCACAAAATACAGCAGATGAAGTTCTTCAGAAGATGCTGTCTGTGGTTAAAGAATCCAGATCAGTTCGGTAAGTCACACTGACAACAATCATTACACTGATTAAACATGATCATATTTATGATTTTAGCATGTGCTTTCATACCAAAGCAATACGGTAAGAGGAGAAATTCATATATATCATATAATTTATATCAGTGTTTCCTGACCAGAGAGACTGACGAGTGTCATTGTTCTCTACAGGTTGAGGGATTGTGGTGTTACAGTTGAAGGTTGTGTTGCTCTGACTTCAGCTCTGAGATCAAACCCCTCACACCTGAGAGAACTGGATCTGTCATGGAATAAAGTAGGAGATTCTGGAGTTAAGCAGCTCTCTGATCTACTGCAGGATCCTCACTGTAAACTGGAGATACTCTGGTAAGATTGTATAAAATGTCCCAACATAGTCCTCTATTTTAATAGTAAATAACTTTTGCCATACAACAAATTTACTGTGAAACTAATAATGGGTCTTTTACTTTTTTCATTAGATTCTTTCCAATGTGTCTGACATAACTTTACAATATTAATGATAGTATAAACATGACTGGATGATGTAAAGATGAACCGTGTTCATATACAGATATGTTGATAACAGTGGCGGCTGCTGGTCTTTCAAAGAGGGGAAGCTCTTTTTTTTAAACTCGACTGTCAGGTGTGGGGATGGAGAAAGAAGCGAGGACTTAGGTGCAGACTTGATGGGCTTTATTTTAATACTAACCACTAGGTGTCAGTAGCATTACACTGCCATGTAGAGTATGCAGACTGAGAGTCAGTAGAGTAGATGTGCTGTTGCTGTTCCTGCTCGCGACCTGAAAGAGAATAAGATACGTTTCTTACAAAACTGTTTCTTTACTGGATTAAAAAACATGACATCCGTCTGGTATCCTCTCATTCCATACAGTAATCCGGAAGAGTGTGAGCGAGGCAAACGTTCCTCCTCGCTCTGATAGTGTTCTTACTAATGTGCTCTGCATCCCCGATGATGTAAAGTAGTGTTGTAGTACTCAAGACCGGTCTTGGTCTCGTCTCGGACTCGACCGCATTTGTACTCGGCCTTGTCTCGGTCTAGGACATTGAGGACTCGTGATTTTTTTTCAAGACCAGTCAAGACCATAACTGTGGAAATATCACTAAATTGCCAGTATATTGTCTAACTTTTTTGTTAACATCCTTGCTTTTATTGGATGTAAAACATACTGATTCAAATCCAAGCAATAACGGGACTCATTGCTAATTATGTATTTTTGTTACCGCTGTCACCCATCCTCATCCCCGCTCCCTGCAGCAGAAAACCCTGGGTGAATGTTTGATGTTGCTGTATAGATTGACTTTAAAGTTAATGTTTTGAAGTATCAACTCAAAACAACCACTGAATATGTATCATTTTTGCACACTGTAAAAGATGCTGGATATAATTTACTGTACATCAAATGGTCAGTCAGTCATGTTTTTGTGGTGTTGTGCAACTACTTATCTATGGGTTTGTCCATTGCAGTGAGCTTGAACTTATGAAGAGGGTTTTGCCACTGCAGTTTAAGGTTTGGCATATGATGAAACTGCTCACAATTAAATAAATTTTGTACTTTTATAAATCACATGCAGTTAGGTCACTGACTTTCTGACCTCTTTGTATTAGATATCTTTTGTTGCTTTAATTACACATAAAAGCTATACAATACTCTTACTTACAATAGTTGTTCCTAGACATCAACATTTCACATAGAATTCCTGTATTCATTACAATACACAGCTTTTCTGCATTTTAAATGTTGAATGTTTGACATTTTTTTTACACATTTAGCCGTGTGGTTTTGAAAAAAAAAAGGATTGTTGTTGGTTTAAAAACAACAATTTTATGTATTGTTATAAAAGGCGGAGAAAAGTGAAGACTTTAGTGATGAAAAATGAATAATTGTTTTACATTCTGTACTAAATGAAGGAAGTCACCCAGGAGTATTGAATAAAGATGGTTATGTTTATTTCAGCTTTGAGTGTTTAATATCTAGGTGTTTTTATGGGAATGTGGATCTTTCAGATCAATTTGAGAAGCTCTTTTGATCATGTTTCACATTTTATTGTGTCGTGTGTGGGGCGCTGGTCTTGGTCTCGACTCGTTCTCAGCCCCTAAAGGTCTTGGTCTTGTCTCGGTCTCGATACACTCTGGTCTTGGTCTTGTCTCGGTCTCGATACACTCTGGTCTTGGTCTTGTCTCAGTCTCGATACACTCTGGTCTTGGTCTTGTCTCGGTACACTCTGGTCTTGGTCTTGTCTCGGTCTCGATACACTCTGGTCTTGGTCTTGTCTCGGTCTTGATACACTCTGGTCTTGGTCTTGTCTCGGTCTTGATACACTCTGGTCTTGGTCTTGACTCGGTCTCGATACACTCTGGTCTTGGTCTTGTCGCAGTCTCGATACACTCTGGTCTTGGTCTTGTCTCGGTCTCGATACACTCTGGTCTTGGTCTTGTCTCGGTCTCGATACACTCTGGTCTTGGTCTTGTCTCGGTCTCGATACACTCTGGTCTTGGTCTTGACTCGGTCTCGATACACTCTGGTCTTGGTCTTGTCTCGGTCTCGATACACTCTGGTCTTGGTCTTGTCTCGGTCTCGATACACTCTGGTCTTGGTCTTGTCTCGGTCTCGATACACTCTGGTCTTGGTCTTGTCATTATACACTCTGGTCTTGTCTCGGTCTCGATACACTCTGGTCTTGGTCTTGTCTCGATACACTCTGTCTTGGTCTTGTCTCGATACACTCTGGTCTTGGTCTTGACTCGGTCTCGATACACTCTGGTCTTAGTCTTGTCTCGGTCTCGATATTCTCTGGTCTTGGTCTTGACTCGGTCTCGATACACTGTGGTCTAGGTCTTGTCTCGGTCTCGATACACTCTGGTCTTGGTCTTGTCTCGGTCTCGATACACTCTGGTCTTAGTCTTGTCTCGGTCTCGATACACTCTGGTCTTGGTCTTGACTCGGTCTCGATACACTCTGGTCTTAGTCTTGTCTCGGTCTCGATATTCTCTGGTCTTGGTCTTGACTCGGTCTCGATACACTGTGGTCTAGGTCTTGTCTCGGTCTCGATACACTCTGGTCTTGGTCTTGTCTCGGTCTCGATACACTCTGGTCTTGGTCTTGTCTCGGTCTCGATACACTCTGGTCTTGGTCTTGTCTCGATACACTCTGGTCTTGGTCTTGTCTCGATACACTCTGGTCTTGGTCTTGACTCGGTCTCGATACACTCTGGTCTTGGTCTTGTCTCGGTCTCGATACACTCTGGTCTTGGTCTTGTCTCGGTCTCGATACACTCTGGTCTTAGTCTTGTCTCGGTCTCGATATTCTCTGGTCTTGGTCTTGACTCGGTCTCGATACACTGTGGTCTAGGTCTTGTCTCGGTCTCGATACACTCTGGTCTTGGTCTTGTCTCGGTCTCGATACACTCTGGTCTTAGTCTTGTCTCGGTCTCGATACACTCTGGTCTTGGTCTTGGTCTTGTCTCGATACACTCTGGTCTTGGTCTTGTCTCGGTCTCGATACACTCTGGTCTTGGTCTTGTCTCGATACACTCTGGTCTTGGTCTTGTCTCGATACACTCTGGTCTTGGTCTTGACTCGGTCTCGATACACTCTGGTCTTGGTCTTGTCTCGATACACTCTGGTCTTGGTCTTGACTCGATAAACTCTGGTCTTGGTCTTGACTCGATACACTCTGGTCATGGTCTTGACTCGGTCTCGATACACTCTGGTCTTGGTCTTGTCTCGATACACTCTGGTCATGGTCTTGACTCGGTCTCGATACACTCTGGATTTGGTCTTGTCTCGATACACTCTGGTCTTGGTCTTGACTCTGTCTCGATACACAAGTCTTGGTCTTGTCTCGATACACTCTGGTCTTGGTCTTGTCTCGGTCTCGATACACTCTGGTCTTGGTCTTGTCTCGATATACTCTGGTCTTGGTCTTGTCTCGATACACTCTGGTCTTGGTCTTGTCTCGGTCTTGATACACTCTGGTCTTGGTCTTGTCTCGATACACTCTTTTCTTGGTCTTGACTCGGTCTTGATACACTCTGGTCTTGGTCTTGTCTCAGTCTCGATACACTCTGGTCTTGGTCTCGATACACTCTGGTCTTGGTCTTGTCTTGGTCTCGATACACTCTGATCTTGGTCTTGTCTCGATATACTCTGGTCTTGGTCTTGTCTCGATATACTCTGGTCTTGGTCTTGTCTCGATACACTCTGGTCTTGGTCTTGTCTCGGTCTTGATACACTCTGGTCTTGGTCTTGTCTCGATACACTCTTTTCTTGGTCTTGACTCGGTCTTGATACACTCTGGTCTTGGTCTTGTCTCAGTCTCGATACACTCTGGTCTTGGTCTCGATACACTCTGGTCTTGGTCTTGTCTTGGTCTCGATACACTCTGATCTTGGTCTTGTCTCGATACACTCTTGTCTCGGTCTCGATACACTCTGGTCTTGGTCTTGTCTCGATACACTCTGGTCTTGGTCTTGTCTCGGTCTCGATACACTCTGGTCTTGGTCTTGACTCGGTCTCGATACACTCTGGTCTTGGTCTTGACTCGGTCTCGATACACTCTGGTCTTGGTCTTGTCTCGATACACTCTGGTCTTGGTCTTGACTCGGTCTCGATACACTCTGGTCTTGGTCTTGACTCGTTCTCGATACACTCTGGTCTTGACTCTGTCTCGATACACTCTGGTCTTGGTCTTGTCTCGACACACTCTGGTCTTGGTCTTGATACACTCTGGTCTTGGTTTTGTCTCGATACACTCTGGTCTTGGTTTTGTCTCGATACACTCTGGTCTTGGTCTTGTCTTGGTCTCGATACACTCTGGTCTTGGTCTTGACTCGGTCTGTTGTGGTTTTCAATCTTTCTGAAAAATAACTTCGCAGAGATCTTTGATGCCAGAAATAATTAGACTTTATTTTTTCGAACGCCGTCCCGTTCCATAGAACGGCGCTCTAACGCTCTCTGGCCGTCTGGCCTTCCAGTCCGCGCTCCCAAGTACATTTTGGTTCAGAGTTATATACATACTTCTTCTTCCAAAGAAGGTAACACACCCTATAGATAGTTTTGGGTAAAGGTCTTTTACCATGTGACTTCTCAGAATAGAATTTTCTGCAGCAAACAACATTCCATTCAAGGTCTTTCACATACACAGAGGAAATCCAAAGTCACAGACAGAAGAAATAATTGTGTCCAAATATATAGCAAAATTACTTGTTTTCTAAATAATAAAATCTTCAACATTCCCTCCTCTGAGGCTTATTAAGCCTCACATTCACTATCTTTTTTCCAGAGTGTAGTTTCAAAATCCAGCTCCCTCAGTTATGCTACCTAGTGACCCAACTGAGTCACCCATTCTCCTTTCCAATTACTAGATTAAGCCACCACACTCCGGAGGAGCACTCGAGCCAAACATCTTCTTCCATACATTTTATTTCTTTTAGTTGTTCTTTCTTTTTTGTTTAATGGAAAAAGTAAAAAACTCGAATTCTCCCTAATCAAAATTAAACCAAAGAATAAGACAGTGTTATAAGTGTGTGTATACATTTGGTTCAGCATTGCCTGTTATTGACACAGTTATGTAGAGTATGTCAAACATAAAAGTCTCTTATACTATTGAAAGTTTTCTTGCGGTGTAGATATCCTCTAGGGTCTGGGTCATCAATCATCTTCTTCGTCCTCAATTCCTCATTTACTGGAATCAACATCCAGGGTTTGTAAATATCAATTTGGTTGCCCTCTCAAATTAGTTTTCATTATCTTTTTTCCGCATTTCCATTCGTTTAACCGTGGTTTTCCAACTAGTGATCTTAATATACAAAGTACCCAACAGAATAATAACCCACTTTTAATGTCCCTAATTGAGCAAACCTTAATTTTCAAAACTTTTCATTAAGTTTTCCTTAACTTCTGCTCTTAAGTTTTTCTTGTCTCAATCGTAATCGCTAAATTTTTCCCCTGCGCAATATTATTCAGTGAAAGTGCAACACTGATCACCAAACATGAGTCATTCTACTTTTTTCATATAATTGTTTTTCTCCTAATGCAGACAAAGCATTATAATAAATATCTGCTTATTATAGTAGTCTAATTGATTTATTATGCATTTTTGTTCTACTTGATCCATATGACTATTAATTCAAAATATGGCTGGGTAAACATAACTCTCTCATTTTTATCACTTCTTATGAGAGAATATCATTTCTTAAATTCGAAGAATCCATCTTTTAGTCAGTCAATTTTAGTGAACAGAACACTTTACACCCATCTAATAAATTGCAATACATTTCACTTACTTTCTATTTTATTACCAAATTTAAACAATAAATTCCATTTTGACCTTTTTAATCTCGCGTGTTGCTTCCTATTCTCACTGTAGCTCCTCAGTTCAAGACTAAACTGAATACATTTTCTTCGTTTCTACTAATTTCTAAATAAACTATCATGAATAAACCAATTATGTCTCATGTAATCACTCTAACTAAGAAAGCTTCAGAGCAATGTTACATTTATCTCATAATAGTCATTCAATAAACTCATTAGACAATTAGAAAAATAACTCTAGCAAATAACGTTTTGCACTATCTTACATATTCCTTATATGTACATTTCTTTTTCTTTATATCTAACAATCCAAAAGTTTTTCTATCAACCTTTTAAACCATTAGCATTATAACTTAATCATTATTAAAACTTCCTTGTGTTCGTATGCAACTTATTTTTAATCTTCAATACTTCTGTTTAGTTGACATATAATCTGACCTTATTTCTGATAGTTTTCCAATCTAAGGATTACTTCTGTTAGAAATATAATTTCTGTTCCTGTCCCTCCTCTGTTGATTTCATTGCTTTTACCCATCTATATCATGTCCACATGGTATACTGACATATGGCCTATTTTTGTCGCTGTTCTTTTCTTAACTTTGCTTTTTGCCACAAATTTCACAAAACTTTGCGAAAATGCCTTTTAATTTAAAATGCCTATAATTTTATATTCATTTTAATTTTTAATTCCTTTCCTTACTATTCCTTTCCTTACTCCCCCCTTTGCGCACTGGTTTAAAACCATTGCGCATCTGGACTGAGAATATTCAAAAGTATTCATTGGTTCAACAATCTGTCCTTCATGTGAAATGCCAAATATCTATTCTTGACCCCCCTCTGGTGCCGTTTAGATTGTTCACAAGGGCCTGTTAGTTATTGGATTTCAATAAGTTCTTGTAAGTCTATAAACTTTCTATCCTTTCTATCGAGCACTACTTGATATCATTTTAATTAATCAATTGCATTTTGAATCAAATTGTATTCTTATCAATTAAAATTAAAATTTAATATTTGTTAATACTTGCTTTAATTTCAACTGTAGCCTTAAACTAATTAAGTATACCCTTGTATTGACAAGTTACATCTGAGTACCCCTTAAAATGTATTTTAAAGTTATTTTTAGTTCTAATTTTTTCCTTCATTAATTGTCTTAATTCCCATTATGCTATATTAATTGTTAACATTATTTTAGTTTGTTTTCTTAATTAGTCATTATCATTGTTTTCTATGTTGCGTAATATATTTTTCTCCGCAATAATTTTTTGTTTTGATGGGGTTATTATTAAGTTGCTACTGAATCTATTCAAGGGCTGAACATCCAATCATAGGAAAGTTGGTTGATGTTGACTATTGTTTGAGCTTGTACTCATCTCTGTTGATTCTCTTTTCTTTGCACAGTTCCTCTCATTACTGTGTTTCTGGTCAAGTTTGTCTTTTCTTCCATTCATGATTTGATCATTCTGTTAACCTTGTCATCAATCATTACATCTTTCTCCAGGGTGTCTCCAGTGAGTCGTTCGTTGCAATGGACTCTTTCTCTCATTGTCAGCATGTCCTTGATCCCTCACTTCAGTTGGGGGGGGTTGCTGAAGTCAGTTGGTTTATTTTAAGTTGAGAGGCATGGACTCAAATGTCACTCTGTTGATCACTTCTTCTGAAATTACAAAGCATAGTTACTGGTTCTTTTTGTCAGACTTGTCCCAGAATCCTTCCTGGAATTGAGCTGCTGCTATCTGTAAATTAAAGCTTAATTATTTTTGTTAGTGAAAACATCATGTGATTTCAATCATCTGCTCATCTGTCCCATTGTCCTTCTCGCTGTTACCTGTAGAAAGGTCATGTGGGCTGAGTGGTGTCCTTTCTGCCTTCATTAACAGCAGGACTTTAATCCATATATTCTCATTTGTTTTTCATAAATTTGACTTTTCATCCTTATTTGCAACTTTTTGCATTTTTCTCACAATAAATTTCCAATGTACTCTTATAATTAGTCAATTCAACTCAGTTATCTCTTTGTCTTGAGTTCCAATATCAACCCACTATTTATTAGGCATCTTGGACAATACTCAACCCACTTTGACAAAAGTTACAAGACAATATTTCATACTTTTGACAAAGATCAGCTCCATCATGATATTCTGAAAAGAAAGTCAGATATGTTAAGCTGCAAAGGAAGTCAGATATGTTATGCGCTGCGCAAATGTGGCACTGTTTTTATATTTTTTATTTTTCTCTTTTCATTCTTTGTTTTTTCATATTGTTACTTCAGTTCCTGACCAGGAAATTTAACCAAATCCATCCATGGTCATTATTTTACTGGGCAGAATTTGCCCTGTGGCCCCACATATTAAATTTTAAATACAGCTGTATTGGCAAAATAATTGATTTGCCTTAATGTTTCTTCAAACACCATCTCTCACTCATTCACACTCAGTGTCTCTCACACACACACTGGCCAGCATACACTCTTGCAGGTTGTGCTCTAAATGTGGCATCCTATAATTTTAGCCAAGGGTTGATCAGGTCAACACAGCTATGTGAAACACTATTGAGAAGTGTCAATGATCATAAGGTTTAGTTTAACACCGTTGTTATAATCCTTTTTTTCTTTTTACAAATTCTAATAGACTAAGTATTTTAGAATAATAGGCCTGCCATTGTAATTTTTCAAATACATTTTGTCATTTGTTTTTCTGATTTTTCCTATTCTTTTTTTGTTTTTTGCTCATGAGCTGCTTTAAGAAATAAATTGGAGATCTCTGCATAATCTTGGATCCATGGCCAACAACATTTCCATCTCATTATCCCAGTTTTGACAGCATTTTTTGCGATTTCATAATTTTGAACTTTTGGAGTAATTTTTTCTCCAATCTATCTCTAAAAAATTATCAAAACAAAATGGAGTGACCAGTATCATTGTTTTGCAAACAATAATAATAATTCTTTGACATTTTGCGTCTATCTTTTTCTTTGCTACAGAATAATTTTTCTCAAGCTTTTAAGCCCTATAGTTGTTTCTAATAGCCCTCACTATAACAAATCCAGCCTCAGATTGAACTATTTAGTGAGTTGAGCACCAACTTGTCTTTTTCAGTGTATTCTCTTTCTTTTTTATATGGCTGGACTTGAACCTACTGGAAAAGCAAAGAGGGTTAGTTTAGCAGAGAATATAAAGAATTGCTTATGAGATCAGTGAATAATCAGAATGAATAAAGTTAATATAATAACTAAATTTGAAGCAGTCTCTAGAGGGATCATTGAAGTTGCCACACCTGTGGTCCCCGTAAGGGAAGGGTTTCGGTCAGTTCTTCTGTTTTTAGATTATCAGTCTGTTAAAGCTTCTTGGCTGTCGCTCTGCATGTGTCGTCAGCCTAGCTGTCACTCAAGGCTTGGTGTAGACTGGAATATTGGCTCTGTTTTTTCTCTGCCTCTGCTGAGTTTGGGCTTTTGATAGATTTTGCCACAGCTTTGCATCTCAGGATTTTCCTCTTGTCCTCAGGAAAAAGTCTCCAGTGAAATAGTGAAAGTTTCACCTTTTCCAGCATTAAATCAGTCTTTCTCCATGCTGAGTTTTCCAGAGAGTGGTCATCTTCAGAAGGGGAGCTGAACGCCCCTCACCCTCTCTTCTTCTTCTCTCTGCAGTCGTGTCTTTGACCTTTCACCTCTTCCATTCGACACTGAAGCCATCTGAAACTTGAACACTCAGAGAGCTGCATAGATCAAATTCATCTTTATAAATATTTGTTCCTGAGCTATTAGCTCTTTATCTAAATTCCACTTTTAACCATCTTTTTCCTAGATCTTTTATATTATATAATAATCACTGGTTGACAACAGCAGTTCTCCCATTCTGTTTTTAGTAAAGCAAGTTTTTCGTTGCAGGAAAAAGCAAGCTATTTCTTCATTGCAATATGAGCAATAATCTAACTTTGATTTTCTGAGTATAATACAATTAAATAATTTTCCCTATCATAAAATCAGCCTTCAATCGTTCTTCTGTATTTGCATGCTGTGCTCAAAATAATCTAACATGGTGAATAAACTTTTCCTCACCCATTTCCAACAATTCACATTTACTACAATTCTAAGATTGCTGTAAATTATTTATGACTGTTTAAACTTGGTCACCCAATCTTGTTCACTTTTAGCACACTGCACAAGTTATTTTTTTCTTAGCACAAACTTAATTATCTACAATGGAATCATTTTTCTCTCACTTTGTCTTCAGGGATAATGAGATACAAATTTTAGACGTCTTCAGATATAAGATAGAATATATTAAGCACGTGCATTTTTATTTATTTATCCATTAATATATATCAGTCCATTTATTAATATATATTTTATACTTTAACTTATTTATACTACAATAATCTGCAAGATTAATATCTTGAAACAATTGTTTTCTTTTACTATTTCCTTTACTTTTAATACTCATTTATACATTACTTGTCTCTCAAGCACATTCACACATTCCTTGTCACCTATTTTTAACCACAGTCACAGTCAAGCAGACACACAGGACAGGATCCTACATACACACACAGAGCTATATTCTACTCACAGTGTTTCTCACTGTTTTTACAAACAATACTTCACTGAATAACTTTGAACTATCACAGACCTCTGCGATTCACTTCCTCCGACACAACAAAGTCATATACTACATAGCTTTTCCGTACAGTCCCTTGTTAACCTATAACAAGGCGGTAACCAAAAGCTAAACTTATCTGTGCAATATTCGCCATCCTTCCAGGCCCTCTTGGCGAAATCCACATAAATCTTACCCAGTCCCTTGTTAACCTATAACAAGGCGGTAACAATAAACCAAACTTAATCTGTGCACATGCAATTAACTTATTATCCTCAAGGCCCTCTTAATAAGTAACACAGAGTTCTAGTAACCTTTCCCAGTATACTTAACTTCATCTGTGTACATGCTAATCCCATTATCCGTCAAGGCCCTCTTAATAGGAAACACAGAAACCTGATACCCTTTATCAGTATACTTAAATCTATAAGAAACCTGATAACCTCTATCAGTACACTTGTCATCCTCAAGGCCCTCTTGACAAGAAAAAACAATAATTGTTATCCTTTAACAGTAAACATAAATTTTTACGTACATACGACAAAACCTTTAGCGGCACATCAGCATCCTACCAATATTCACACAATCTGCATCAGATTATATAAACACTGGCAAACACTAACGGGAGCTCCGCCGCGCTTTAACACATTACTTGATATCATCAACAACAATAGACAATTATTTCTAGAATCAAAGATCCTCTTTTCAATTTTTTAGTTCTTTAAACTTGGAGAAGCATTTTAAAGGGTCTTACCACTCTGGCTCACTGGTGACAACACATACTTTTTCAAAAGCAAAAATCTGCTCACCTCAAAGTACAGTGGCCACTGTTGTCTGTGTCGGTCACCAGAGTCGCCTTTCGTGGTTCCTTTTGCCTCAAAACCCAAGCCCCACGTTGGGCGCCAAATGTTGTGGTTTTCAATCTTTCTGAAAAATAACTTCGCAGAGATCTTTGATGCCAGAAATAATTAGACTTTATTTTTTCGAACGCCGTCCCGTTCCATAGAACGGCGCTCTAACGCTCTCTGGCCGTCTGGCCTTCCAGTCCGCGCTCCCAAGTACATTTTGGTTCAGAGTTATATACATACTTCTTCTTCCAAAGAAGGTAACACACCCTATAGATAGTTTTGGGTAAAGGTCTTTTACCATGTGACTTCTCAGAATAGAATTTTCTGCAGCAAACAACATTCCATTCAAGGTCTTTCACATACACAGAGGAAATCCAAAGTCACAGACAGAAGAAATAATTGTGTCCAAATATATAGCAAAATTACTTGTTTTCTAAATAATAAAATCTTCAACAGGTCTCGATACACTCTGGTCTTGGTCTTGTCTCGGTCTCGATACACTCTGGTCTTGGTCTTCTCACGATACACTCTGGTCTTGGTCTTGTCTCGGTCTCGATACACTCTGGTCTTGGTCTTGTCTCGATGCACTCTGGTCTTGGTCTTGTCTCGGTCTCGATACACTCTGGTCTTGGTCTTGTCTCGATAAACTCTGGTCTTGGTCTTGTCTGGATACACTCTGGTCTTGGTCTTGTCTCGATAAACTCTGGTCTTGTCTCGATAAACTCTGGTCTTGGTCTTGTCTCGATACACTCTTGTCTTGGTCTTGTCTCGGTCTCGATACACTCTGGTCTTGGTCTTGTCTCGGTCTCGATACACTCTGGTCTTGGTCTTGTCTCGATACACTCTGGTCTTGGTCTTGTCTCGATACACTCTGGTCTTGGTCTTGTCTCGATACACTCTGGTCTTGGTCTTGTCTCGATACACTCTGGTCTTGGTCTTGTCTCGATACACGCTTATCTTGGTCTTGACTCGGTCTTGATACACTCTGGTCTTGGTCTTGTCTCGGTCTCGATACACTCTGGTCTTGGTCTCGGTCTCGATACACTCTGGTCTTGGTCTTGTCTCGATACACTCTTGTCTTGGTCTTGTCTCGATACACTCTGGTCTTGGTCTTGTCTTGGTCTCGATACACTCTGGTCTTGGTCTTGTCTCGGTCTCGATACACTCTGGTCTTGTCTCGATACACTCTTGTGTTGGTCTTGGTCTCGATACACTCTGGTCTTGGTCTTGTCTCGATACACTCTTATCTTGGTCTCGATACACTCTGGTCTTGGTCTTGTCTCGGTCTCGATACACTCTGGTCTTTGTTTTGTCTCGATACACTCTTATCTTGGTCTTGACTCGGTCTTGATACACTCTGGTCTTGGTCTTGTCTCGGTCTCGATACACTCTGGTCTTGTCTCGATACACTCTGGTCTTGGTCTTGTCTCGGTCTCAATACACTCTGGTCTTGGTCTCGGTCTCGATACACTCTTGTCTTGGTCTTGTCTCGTCTCGATACACACTGGTCTTGGTCTTGTCTCGGTCTCGATACACTCTTGTCTTGGTCTTGTCTCGGTCTCGATACACTCTGGTCTTGGTCTTGTCTTGGTCTCGATACACTCTGGTCTTGGTCTTGTCTCGGTCTCGATACACTCTGGTCTTGGTCTCGATACACTCTTGTCTTGGTCTTGTCTCGGTCTCGATACACTCTGGTCTTGGTCTTGTCTCGGTCTCGATACACTCTTGTCTTGGTCTTGTCTCGGTCTCGATACACTCTGGTCTTGTCTCGATACACTCTTGTCTTGGTCTTGATACACTCTGGTCTTGGTCTTGTCTTGGTCTCGATACACTCTGGTCTTGGTCTTGTCTCGATACACTCTTATCTTGGTCTCGATACACTCTGGTCTTGCTCTTGTCTCGGTCTCGATACAGTCTGGTCTTGGTCTTGTCTCGATACACTCTTATCTTGGTCTCGATACACTCTGGTCTTGGTCTTGTCTCGGTCTCGATACACTCTGGTCTTGGTCTTGTCTCGATACACTCTTATCTTGGTCTTGACTCGGTCTTGATACACTCTGGTCTTTGTCTTGTCTCGGTCTCGATACACTCTGGTCTTGGTCTTCTCACGATACACTCTGGTCTTGGTCTTGTCTCGGTCTCGATACACTCTGGTCTTGGTCTTGTCTCGATACACTCTGGTCTTGGTCTTGTCTCGGTCTCGATACACTCTGGTCTTGGTCTTGTCTCGATAAACTCTGGTCTTGGTCTTGTCTGGATACACTCTGGTCTTGGTCTTGTCTCGATAAACTCTGGTCTTGTCTCGATAAACTCTGGTCTTGGTCTTGTCTCGATACACTCTTGTCTTGGTCTTGTCTCGGTCTCGCTACACTCTGGTCTTGGTCTTGTCTCGGTCTCGATACACTCTGGTCTTGGTCTTGTCTCGATACACTCTGGTCTTGGTCTTGTCTCGATACACTCTGGTCTTGGTCTTGTCTCGATACACTCTGGTCTTGGTCTTGTCTCGATACACGCTTATCTTGGTCTTGACTCGGTCTTGATACACTCTGGTCTTGGTCTTGTCTCGGTCTCGATACACTCTGGTCTTGGTCTCGGTCTCGATACACTCTGGTCTTGGTCTTGTCTCGATACACTCTTGTCTTGGTCTTGTCTCGATACACTCTGGTCTTGGTCTTGTCTTGGTCTCGATACACTCTGGTCTTGGTCTTGTCTCGGTCTCGATACACTCTGGTCTTGTCTCGATACACTGTTGTGTTGGTCTTGGTCTCGATACACTCTGGTCTTGGTCTTGTCTCGATACACTCTTATCTTGGTCTCGATACACTCTGGTCTTGGTCTTGTCTCGGTCTCGATACACTCTGGTCTTTGTTTTGTCTCGATACACTCTTATCTTGGTCTTGACTCGGTCTCGATACACTCTGGTCTTGTCTCGATACACTCTGGTCTTGGTCTTGTCTCGGTCTCAATACACTCTGGTCTTGGTCTCGGTCTCGATACACTCTTGTCTTGGTCTTGTCTCGTCTCGATACACACTGGTCTTGGTCTTGTCTCGGTCTCGATACACTCTTGTCTTGGTCTTGTCTCGGTCTCGATACACTCTGGTCTTGGTCTTGTCTTGGTCTCGATACACTCTGGTCTTGGTCTTGTCTCGGTCTCGATACACTCTGGTCTTGGTCTCGATACACTCTTGTCTTGGTCTTGTCTCGGTCTCGATACACTCTGGTCTTGGTCTTGTCTCGGTCTCGATACACTCTTGTCTTGGTCTTGTCTCGGTCTCGATACACTCTGGTCTTGTCTCGATAACACTCTTGTCTTGGTCTTGATACACTCTGGTCTTGGTCTTGTCTTGGTCTCGATACACTCTGGTCTTGGTCTTGTCTCGATACACTCTTATCTTGGTCTCGATACACTCTGGTCTTGCTCTTGTCTCGGTCTCGATACAGTCTGGTCTTGGTCTTGTCTCGATACACTCTTATCTTGGTCTCGATACACTCTGGTCTTGGTCTTGTCTCGGTCTCGATACACTCTGGTCTTGGTCTTGTCTCGATACACTCTTATCTTGGTCTTGACTCGGTCTTGATACACTCTGGTCTTTGTCTTGTCTCGGTCTCGATACACTCTGGTCTTGGTCTTGACTCGGTCTCGATACACTCTGGTCTTGGTCTTGTCTCGGTCTCGATACACTCTGGTCTTGGTCTTGTCTCGGTCTCGATACACTCTGGTCTTGGTCTTGTCTCGATACACTCTGGTCTTGGTCTTGTCTCGATACACTCTGGTCTTGGTCTTGTCTCGATACACTCTGGTCTTGGTCTTGTCTCGATACACTCTGGTCTTGGTCTTGTCTCGATACACGCTTATCTTGGTCTTGACTCGGTCTTGATACACTCTGGTCTTGGTCTTGTCTCGGTCTCGATACACTCTGGTCTTGGTCTCGGTCTCGATACACTCTGGTCTTGGTCTTGTCTCGATACACTCTTGTCTTGGTCTTGTCTCGATACACTCTGGTCTTGGTCTTGTCTTGGTCTCGATACACTCTGGTCTTGGTCTTGTCTCGGTCTCGATACACTCTCGTCTTGTCTCGATACACTCTTGTGTTGGTCTTGGTCTCGATACACTCTGGTCTTGGTCTTGTCTCGATACACTCTTATCTTGGTCTCGATACACTCTGGTCTTGGTCTTGTCTCGGTCTCGATACACTCTGGTCTTTGTTTTGTCTCGATACACTCTTATCTTGGTCTTGACTCGGTCTTGATACACTCTGGTCTTGGTCTTGTCTCGGTCTCGATACACTCTGGTCTTGTCTCGATACACTCTGGTCTTGGTCTTGTCTCGGTCTCAATACACTCTGGTCTTGGTCTCGGTCTCGATACACTCTTGTCTTGGTCTTGTCTCGTCTCGATACACACTGGTCTTGGTCTTGTCTCGGTCTCGATACACTCTTGTCTTGGTCTTGTCTCGGTCTCGATACACTCTGGTCTTGGTCTTGTCTCGGTCTCGATACACTCTGGTCTTGGTCTTGTCTCGGTCTCGATACACTCTGGTCTTGGTCTCGATACACTCTTGTCTTGGTCTTGTCTCGGTCTCGATACACTCTGGTCTTGGTCTTGTCTCGATGCACTCTGGTCTTGGTCTTGTCTCGGTCTCGATACACTCTGGTCTTGGTCTTGTCTCGATAAACTCTGGTCTTGGTCTTGTCTGGATACACTCTGGTCTTGGTCTTGTCTCGATAAACTCTGGTCTTGTCTCGATAAACTCTGGTCTTGGTCTTGTCTCGATACACTCTTGTCTTGGTCTTGTCTCGGTCTCGATACACTCTGGTCTTGGTCTTGTCTCGGTCTCGATACACTCTGGTCTTGGTCTTGTCTCGATACACTCTGGTCTTGGTCTTGTCTCGATACACTCTGGTCTTGGTCTTGTCTCGATACACTCTGGTCTTGGTCTTGTCTCGATACACGCTTATCTTGGTCTTGACTCGGTCTTGATACACTCTGGTCTTGGTCTTGTCTCGGTCTCGATACACTCTGGTCTTGGTCTCGGTCTCGATACACTCTGGTCTTGGTCTTGTCTCGATACACTCTTGTCTTGGTCTTGTCTCGATACACTCTGGTCTTGGTCTTGTCTTGGTCTCGATACACTCTGGTCTTGGTCTTGTCTCGGTCTCGATACACTCTGGTCTTGTCTCGATACACTCTTGTGTTGGTCTTGGTCTCGATACACTCTGGTCTTGGTCTTGTCTCGATACACTCTTATCTTGGTCTCGATACACTCTGGTCTTGGTCTTGTCTCGGTCTCGATACACTCTGGTCTTTGTTTTGTCTCGATACACTCTTATCTTGGTCTTGACTCGGTCTTGATACACTCTGGTCTTGGTCTTGTCTCGGTCTCGATACACTCTGGTCTTGTCTCGATACACTCTGGTCTTGGTCTTGTCTCGGTCTCAATACACTCTGGTCTTGGTCTCGGTCTCGATACACTCTTGTCTTGGTCTTGTCTCGTCTCGATACACACTGGTCTTGGTCTTGTCTCGGTCTCGATACACTCTTGTCTTGGTCTTGTCTCGGTCTCGATACACTCTGGTCTTGGTCTTGTCTTGGTCTCGATACACTCTGGTCTTGGTCTTGTCTCGGTCTCGATACACTCTGGTCTTGGTCTCGATACACTCTTGTCTTGGTCTTGTCTCGGTCTCGATACACTCTGGTCTTGGTCTTGTCTCGGTCTCGATACACTCTTGTCTTGGTCTTGTCTCGGTCTCGATACACTCTGGTCTTGTCTCGATACACTCTTGTCTTGGTCTTGATACACTCTGGTCTTGGTCTTGTCTTGGTCTCGATACACTCTGGTCTTGGTCTTGTCTCGATACACTCTTATCTTGGTCTCGATACACTCTGGTCTTGCTCTTGTCTCGGTCTCGATACAGTCTGGTCTTGGTCTTGTCTCGATACACTCTTATCTTGGTCTCGATACACTCTGGTCTTGGTCTTGTCTCGGTCTCGATACACTCTGGTCTTGGTCTTGTCTCGATACACTCTTATCTTGGTCTTGACTCGGTCTTGATACACTCTGGTCTTTGTCTTGTCTCGGTCTCGATACACTCTGGTCTTGGTCTTCTCACGATACACTCTGGTCTTGGTCTTGTCTCGGTCTCGATACACTCTGGTCTTGGTCTTGTCTCGATACACTCTGGTCTTGGTCTTGTCTCGGTCTCGATACACTCTGGTCTTGGTCTTGTCTCGATAAACTCTGGTCTTGGTCTTGTCTGGATACACTCTGGTCTTGGTCTTGTCTCGATAAACTCTGGTCTTGTCTCGATAAACTCTGGTCTTGGTCTTGTCTCGATACACTCTTGTCTTGGTCTTGTCTCGGTCTCGATACACTCTGGTCTTGGTCTTGTCTTGGTCTCGATACACTCTGGTCTTGGTCTTGTCTCGGTCTCGATACACTCTGGTCTTGGTCTCGATACACTCTTGTCTTGGTCTTGTCTCGGTCTCGATACACTCTGGTCTTGGTCTTGTCTCGGTCTCGATACACTCTTGTCTTGGTCTTGTCTCGGTCTCGATACACTCTGGTCTTGTCTCGATACACTCTTGTCTTGGTCTTGATACACTCTGGTCTTGGTCTTGTCTTGGTCTCGATACACTCTGGTCTTGGTCTTGTCTCGATACACTCTTATCTTGGTCTCGATACACTCTGGTCTTGCTCTTGTCTCGGTCTCGATACAGTCTGGTCTTGGTCTTGTCTCGATACACTCTTATCTTGGTCTCGATACACTCTGGTCTTGGTCTTGTCTCGGTCTCGATACACTCTGGTCTTGGTCTTGTCTCGATACACTCTTATCTTGGTCTTGACTCGGTCTTGATACACTCTGGTCTTTGTCTTGTCTCGGTCTCGATACACTCTGGTCTTGGTCTTCTCACGATACACTCTGGTCTTGGTCTTGTCTCGGTCTCGATACACTCTGGTCTTGGTCTTGTCTCGATACACTCTGGTCTTGGTCTTGTCTCGGTCTCGATACACTCTGGTCTTGGTCTTGTCTCGATAAACTCTGGTCTTGGTCTTGTCTGGATACACTCTGGTCTTGGTCTTGTCTCGATAAACTCTGGTCTTGTCTCGATAAACTCTGGTCTTGGTCTTGTCTCGATACACTCTTGTCTTGGTCTTGTCTCGGTCTCGATACACTCTGGTCTTGGTCTTGTCTCGGTCTCGATACACTCTGGTCTTGGTCTTGTCTCGATACACTCTGGTCTTGGTCTTGTCTCGATACACTCTGGTCTTGGTCTTGTCTCGATACACTCTGGTCTTGGTCTTGTCTCGATACACGCTTATCTTGGTCTTGACTCGGTCTTGATACACTCTGGTCTTGGTCTTGTCTCGGTCTCGATACACTCTGGTCTTGGTCTCGGTCTCGATACACTCTGGTCTTGGTCTTGTCTCGATACACTCTTGTCTTGGTCTTGTCTCGATACACTCTGGTCTTGGTCTTGTCTTGGTCTCGATACACTCTGGTCTTGGTCTTGTCTCGGTCTCGATACACTCTGGTCTTGTCTCGATACACTGTTGTGTTGGTCTTGGTCTCGATACACTCTGGTCTTGGTCTTGTCTCGATACACTCTTATCTTGGTCTCGATACACTCTGGTCTTGGTCTTGTCTCGGTCTCGATACACTCTGGTCTTTGTTTTGTCTCGATACACTCTTATCTTGGTCTTGACTCGGTCTCGATACACTCTGGTCTTGTCTCGATACACTCTGGTCTTGGTCTTGTCTCGGTCTCAATACACTCTGGTCTTGGTCTCGGTCTCGATACACTCTTGTCTTGGTCTTGTCTCGTCTCGATACACACTGGTCTTGGTCTTGTCTCGGTCTCGATACACTCTTGTCTTGGTCTTGTCTCGGTCTCGATACACTCTGGTCTTGGTCTTGTCTTGGTCTCGATACACTCTGGTCTTGGTCTTGTCTCGGTCTCGATACACTCTGGTCTTGGTCTCGATACACTCTTGTCTTGGTCTTGTCTCGGTCTCGATACACTCTGGTCTTGGTCTTGTCTCGGTCTCGATACACTCTTGTCTTGGTCTTGTCTCGGTCTCGATACACTCTGGTCTTGTCTCGATAACACTCTTGTCTTGGTCTTGATACACTCTGGTCTTGGTCTTGTCTTGGTCTCGATACACTCTGGTCTTGGTCTTGTCTCGATACACTCTTATCTTGGTCTCGATACACTCTGGTCTTGCTCTTGTCTCGGTCTCGATACAGTCTGGTCTTGGTCTTGTCTCGATACACTCTTATCTTGGTCTCGATACACTCTGGTCTTGGTCTTGTCTCGGTCTCGATACACTCTGGTCTTGGTCTTGTCTCGATACACTCTTATCTTGGTCTTGACTCGGTCTTGATACACTCTGGTCTTTGTCTTGTCTCGGTCTCGATACACTCTGGTCTTGGTCTTGACTCGGTCTCGATACACTCTGGTCTTGGTCTTGTCTCGGTCTCGATACACTCTGGTCTTGGTCTTGTCTCGGTCTCGATACACTCTGGTCTTGGTCTTGTCTCGATACACTCTGGTCTTGGTCTTGTCTCGATACACTCTGGTCTTGGTCTTGTCTCGATACACTCTGGTCTTGGTCTTGTCTCGATACACTCTGGTCTTGGTCTTGTCTCGATACACTCTGGTCTTGGTCTTGTCTCGATACACGCTTATCTTGGTCTTGACTCGGTCTTGATACACTCTGGTCTTGGTCTTGTCTCGGTCTCGATACACTCTGGTCTTGGTCTCGGTCTCGATACACTCTGGTCTTGGTCTTGTCTCGATACACTCTTGTCTTGGTCTTGTCTCGATACACTCTGGTCTTGGTCTTGTCTTGGTCTCGATACACTCTGGTCTTGGTCTTGTCTCGGTCTCGATACACTCTGGTCTTGTCTCGATACACTCTTGTGTTGGTCTTGGTCTCGATACACTCTGGTCTTGGTCTTGTCTCGATACACTCTTATCTTGGTCTCGATACACTCTGGTCTTGGTCTTGTCTCGGTCTCGATACACTCTGGTCTTTGTTTTGTCTCGATACACTCTTATCTTGGTCTTGACTCGGTCTTGATACACTCTGGTCTTGGTCTTGTCTCGGTCTCGATACACTCTGGTCTTGTCTCGATACACTCTGGTCTTGGTCTTGTCTCGGTCTCAATACACTCTGGTCTTGGTCTCGGTCTCGATACACTCTTGTCTTGGTCTTGTCTCGTCTCGATACACACTGGTCTTGGTCTTGTCTCGGTCTCGATACACTCTTGTCTTGGTCTTGTCTCGGTCTCGATACACTCTGGTCTTGGTCTTGTCTTGGTCTCGATACACTCTGGTCTTGGTCTTGTCTCGGTCTCGATACACTCTGGTCTTGGTCTCGATACACTCTTGTCTTGGTCTTGTCTCGGTCTCGATACACTCTGGTCTTGGTCTTGTCTCGGTCTCGATACACTCTTGTCTTGGTCTTGTCTCGGTCTCGATACACTCTGGTCTTGTCTCGATACACTCTTGTCTTGGTCTTGATACACTCTGGTCTTGGTCTTGTCTTGGTCTCGATACACTCTGGTCTTGGTCTTGTCTCGATACACTCTTATCTTGGTCTCGATACACTCTGGTCTTGCTCTTGTCTCGGTCTCGATACAGTCTGGTCTTGGTCTTGTCTCGATACACTCTTATCTTGGTCTCGATACACTCTGGTCTTGGTCTTGTCTCGGTCTCGATACACTCTGGTCTTGGTCTTGTCTCGATACACTCTTATCTTGGTCTTGACTCGGTCTTGATACACTCTGGTCTTTGTCTTGTCTCGGTCTCGATACACTCTGGTCTTGGTCTTCTCACGATACACTCTGGTCTTGGTCTTGTCTCGGTCTCGATACACTCTGGTCTTGGTCTTGTCTCGATACACTCTGGTCTTGGTCTTGTCTCGGTCTCGATACACTCTGGTCTTGGTCTTGTCTCGATAAACTCTGGTCTTGGTCTTGTCTGGATACACTCTAGTCTTGGTCTTGTCTCGATAAACTCTGGTCTTGTCTCGATAAACTCTGGTCTTGGTCTTGTCTCGATACACTCTTGTCTTGGTCTTGTCTCGGTCTCGATACACTCTGGTCTTGGTCTTGTCTCGGTCTCGATACACTCTGGTCTTGGTCTTGTCTCGATACACTCTGGTCTTGGTCTTGTCTCGATACACTCTGGTCTTGGTCTTGTCTCGATACACTCTGGTCTTGGTCTTGTCTCGATACACGCTTATCTTGGTCTTGACTCGGTCTTGATACACTCTGGTCTTGGTCTTGTCTCGGTCTCGATACACTCTGGTCTTGGTCTCGGTCTCGATACACTCTGGTCTTGGTCTTGTCTCGATACACTCTTGTCTTGGTCTTGTCTCGATACACTCTGGTCTTGGTCTTGTCTTGGTCTCGATACACTCTGGTCTTGGTCTTGTCTCGGTCTCGATACACTCTGGTCTTGTCTCGATACACTGTTGTGTTGGTCTTGGTCTCGATACACTCTGGTCTTGGTCTTGTCTCGATACACTCTTATCTTGGTCTCGATACACTCTGGTCTTGGTCTTGTCTCGGTCTCGATACACTCTGGTCTTTGTTTTGTCTCGATACACTCTTATCTTGGTCTTGACTCGGTCTCGATACACTCTGGTCTTGTCTCGATACACTCTGGTCTTGGTCTTGTCTCGGTCTCAATACACTCTGGTCTTGGTCTCGGTCTCGATACACTCTTGTCTTGGTCTTGTCTCGTCTCGATACACACTGGTCTTGGTCTTGTCTCGGTCTCGATACACTCTTGTCTTGGTCTTGTCTCGGTCTCGATACACTCTGGTCTTGGTCTTGTCTTGGTCTCGATACACTCTGGTCTTGGTCTTGTCTCGGTCTCGATACACTCTGGTCTTGGTCTCGATACACTCTTGTCTTGGTCTTGTCTCGGTCTCGATACACTCTGGTCTTGGTCTTGTCTCGGTCTCGATACACTCTTGTCTTGGTCTTGTCTCGGTCTCGATACACTCTGGTCTTGTCTCGATACACTCTTGTCTTGGTCTTGATACACTCTGGTCTTGGTCTTGTCTTGGTCTCGATACACTCTGGTCTTGGTCTTGTCTCGATACACTCTTATCTTGGTCTCGATACACTCTGGTCTTGCTCTTGTCTCGGTCTCGATACAGTCTGGTCTTGGTCTTGTCTCGATACACTCTTATCTTGGTCTCGATACACTCTGGTCTTGGTCTTGTCTCGGTCTCGATACACTCTGGTCTTGGTCTTGTCTCGATACACTCTTATCTTGGTCTTGACTCGGTCTTGATACACTCTGGTCTTTGTCTTGTCTCGGTCTCGATACACTCTGGTCTTGGTCTTGACTCGGTCTCGATACACTCTGGTCTTGGTCTTGTCTCGGTCTCGATACACTCTGGTCTTGGTCTTGTCTCGGTCTCGATACACTCTGGTCTTGGTCTTGACTCGGTCTCGATACACTCTGGTCTTGGTCTTGTCTCGATACACTCTGGTCTTTGTCTTGTCTCGGTCTCGATACACTCTGGTTTTGGTCTTGACTCAGTCTCGATACACTCTGGTCTTGGTCTTGACTCGGTCTCGATACACTCTGGTCTTGGTCTTGTCTCGATACACTCTGGTCTTGGTCTTGTCTCGGTCTCGATACACTCTGGTCTTGGGTTAGGTGGTCTTGACTACAACACTAATATATAGAACAATGCGCAATGAAGGAAGTAACTGCACTGCAAAAATGCTTTTCTTACTTAGCCTTTTTGTCTTGTTGTTTCCAGTCAAAATATCTAAATATCATTAAATCAAGATGCATTTACTATCTAAGAAAAACTATGGGTTTACCGAAGAAAACCTGCTGTAAACCAGGTGAGGTTCACAGAGTAAGTCACCATGGTAACTGACTCTGAGTATAAGTGACTCTCTTTCAGAAACGGGCTCGAAGCGCCTGAAGAAGTGTAACCCAGCGGCTACAGCAGGACGGCTCCGATGTTTACGAAGTAATGTGTTGTATGGGGGTCTGGGGCATCATCGCCCATGAGACCATTTTTAAGATTTTAACATGTAAATGAAGCATTCTGAAAAGAAAACATTTTGCTTCAAGTAAAAAAAAAAAGAAAAAAGAAAATTGACAAATTGATTCCTGATTAAGTTGGGCCTATCAGGTACAGTACATAAGATAAAAATCTCTCTACTAATGCTGTACAGTAAACCATAAGGAACCCCAGTTGGTACATCATTCTAATATTAAAGGTTAAAAATGGTTTAATTTTAAGCAACTTACATTTAATCACAAGGAAGTTTTTATAATAATGTTATAATATATTTTTAGTGACAATTATGTTTCTACTTTTTAAATAGTGTCTGTCACTCATAAGTAAATATAATTTATTTTTAAGCAATATTCTCATCAGCTTTTACATATTAAATCTGCGTATTCGTGATTTTTACACCAGGGAGTTATTAACCTTTATAAAGGACTATTTTTTCAAAACACTCACACACACACACTCTCTCATACACACACTCTCACTCTCTCACACACACACACACACACACACACACACTCACTCACACACACACACACACTCTCTCTCATACACACACACACACACACACACACACACTCTCTCTCTCATACACACTCTCACTTTCTCTCTCACACACACACACACTGTCACTCTCTCTCACACACACACACTCTCTCTCATACACACACACTCTCTCTCACACACACTCTCTCTCTCACACACACACTCTCACACTCACTCACACACACTCTCACACACACTCTCTCACACACACACTCTCAAACACACTCTCTCATACACACACTCTCACACACACACTCTCTCACACACACTCTCTCACACACACACACACACACACACTCTCTCTCTCACACTCAAACACACTCTTCCTCTCTCACACACATTCTCAAACACTTTGCCACACACACTTTCTCAAACACTCTGCGTCACACACACACACACTTTCTCAAACACTCTCTCTGCGTCACACACACACACACACACACAGACACACACACACACACACACACACACACACACACACACTTTCTCAAACACTCTCTCTGCGTCACACACAAACACACAAAGTCTTCTCTCATTATGACACAGAACTCAGAGTTCCCGGAAGCAGAGGAAGTTGCTTGATTGAGTTTTATTGAAACCGAACAAACAAAAAATAAAAGTTATAAATACAAACATCAGACCAGCGGCCGTGGCTCTTAGGGTCAGCCGGACCAAAACCCTCACCAGCAAATCCCAAATGGAAAAAAACATCTGAAGTTATAATATCAGTATATCAGTTTTTAAAAAACACAATTCAACTACTTCTAGAAATGCTAAACAGACACTTAAACAGCAAATCCTGCTACAAAACTCTTTCCTTCTCGTGGATTTCTTTCTCCACTTCTGCAAAACAACGGGGAACGGAAACGCTGAAACGAAGCTCTAGTCTACAGCCGTATGTACACGCGAGTCCCTAAGCCACTAGCACTGAGGAGACGGGGACGAGGACAACACTTCTTTCTGGAAGGCCATTTCATGATCAAACGTCCTCGCACACGGAAGTATCAGTGTCTTCTTTTAAAATGTTCATTGTGGAGTTTAAAAGAGGAAGATGTGGGAATAAAAGTGGTCAGTGTGAGGGCCACGCACGGGATCTACAGGCTATTGGAGGATAGAAAAGTCAAAAAAACACTGCTGGCCAATCACCATCTTGATTCTCAGGAGGGGGCGGAGTAGCGCTGGCTAAACTAGCGACTTCGCTAGCGAGTCCACACTGATTTTAAAACTGTGAGGCTTTGAGCGGGATCGTAAACGCCTCTGATTGGCTGCTGTTCACGAGCTCATCGGATATGTCTGTGATTGGCTACAATGATCAGCGCTTCATAAACGTAAATAAACATCAATGAGGCACTTCAGCGAACGCTAACACACACACACGCCAGCGTTTGACGCAGGAGCGCTTTAAAAAGAGATAAAGACAGAAAAGACCTTATAATTTGATTATAATTCATTATAATTTTTTTGTTTGCTTAATTTTTTCTTCTATTCTAAAAAAAAAAAAGAATTAAGCAGGGGCGTTTGAAAGGACTGATCCGCTGATTTCAAACTCTCCTGCTTGCTTTTTTTTTAAATGCAGAAATACATACAGAAATATTACAAAATACAGACCAAACAACCCCCCAAAAAAGGTAAGCAAAAGAAAAGTCCTTAAAATTTGATTGTAATTCATACACTCTGAAACGCTGGCGTGTGAGTGTGTGTTAGCGCTCGCTGAAGAGCGTCATTTATGTTTATTTACAACATGTTTATGAAGCGCTCATTATTGTAGCCAATCACAGAGATATCTGAAGAGCTCATGAACACAACGGCCAATAAGAGGCGTTTACGATCCCGCTCAAAGCGTCACATTTTCTAAATCTCAGTGTCGACTGGGTAGCGTGGTCGCTAGTTTATCCAGCGCTAGGCGTGAGGGTGTGCGCCTCTACTTCCACTGCTGGCCGTAGGAGTCCTGAGAGAACTCGAGCGTGTCGTTGCTGTAGCCGTAGCTGGAGGCGTAGTCGGAGCCCTGCTGCAAGGGCTGCTGGGCGATGGGTTGCGAGCCCCAGTTCTGCTGGTTCGTCTGGCGCCGTTTCGAGTCCGGCTGGTTGAACACGTCGGCCTTGCGTTTCCCGCCCACGTTCCCGCCACGGTTTCCTCGCGCGCCTCTGGTGCCGCGGCCCCTGGGCGGCTGGAAGGGCCCGCCACGCCCCCCACGGCCACGCCCCGCCCCCATCGGGGCCCCGCCCCTCGGAGCGTACCCGCCCCTGCCACGGGTGGGCGGAGCCGCGCGGGCTCGGGGAGGGGGCGGAGCTCCACGGCTGCCGCGACTGCCCCGTCCCCTCATGGTGTAGCCGTCGTCATAACCGTAGTAGGGGTCGTCGTAGCCGCCCCGGTAGTCGTGGTAATCGTAACCGTAGTAGTCGTCGTAGTACTCCTCGTAGCCGTAGTAATCGGGCGGGTAAGAGTATCCGCCGCGCGTGCCACGCCCACGGCCACGCCCCGGAGGAGGCATGCGGGGGGGAGGGTAGTAGTAGTAGTCGTCATACCTGGAAACACACACACACACACACACACACAGCGTTGAGACAAAATTCTACCCATAAACCTCCTTTGAGGGATGTCCTCGTTTGTAAAAACAGTTTAAAAATAGTGTTACATTTTATCTTAAGGTGCCTTTGTTACACTGTAATTATACATTTAAGTAATATTAAGTAACTACATGTACTTACTATAGGGTTAGTTACTCACTACGCTGGTAGCTCCTATCGCTGGTTTAGAGCGACTCTGAAGTCGCAGGCTGTTGTCTAATATAATAGTGGACGTGTCGGGTGACGAGACAGTATTTTTAAGAAATCCACAAATGACAAAATTCCTGTGTGTGTGTGTGTGTGCCTCACCCGGTGTTTCTGCTGGTCTGTCGGGCTGTGTGTGTGTGTGTGTGTGTGTGCCTCACCCGGTGTTTCTGCTGGTCTGTCGGGCTGTGTGTGTGTGTGTGTGTGTGTCTCACCCGGTGTTTCTGCTGGTCTGTCGGGCTGTGTGTGTGTGTGTGTGTGTCTCACCCGGTGTTTCTGCTGGTCTGTCGGGCTGTGTGTGTGTGTGTGTGTGTCTCACCCGGTGTTTCTGCTGGTCTGCCCGGGCTGTGTGTGTGTGTGTGTGTGTGTGTGTGTGCCTCACCCGGTGTTTCTGCTGGTCTGTCGGGCTGTGTGTGTGTGTGTGTGTGTGCCTCACCCGGTGTTTCTGCTGGTCTGTCGGGCTGTGTGTGTGTGTGTGTGTGTCTCACCCGGTGTTTCTGCTGGTCTGTCGGGCTGTGTGTGTGTGTGTGTGTCTCACCCGGTGTTTCTGCTGGTCTGCCCGGGCTGTGTGTGTGTGTGTGTGTGTGTGTGTGTGCCTCACCCGGTGTTTCTGCTGGTCTGTCGGGCTGTGTGTGTGTGTGTGTGTGTGCCTCACCCGGTGTTTCTGCTGGTCTGTCGGGCTGTGTGTGTGTGTGTGTGTGTCTCACCCGGTGTTTCTGCTGGTCTGTCGGGCTGTGTGTGTGTGTGTGTGTGTGTCTCACCCGGTGTTTCTGCTGGTCTGTCGGGCTGTGTGTGTGTGTGTCTCACCCGGTGTTTCTGCTGGTCTGTCGGGCTGTGTGTGTGTGTGTGTGTGTGTGTGTGTGTGTCTCACCCGGTGTTTCTGCTGGTCTGTCGGGCTGTGTGTGTGTGTGTTTGTGTCTCACCCGGTGTTTCTGCTGGTCTGTCGGGCTGTGTGTGTGTGTGTGTGTGTGTGTCTCACCCGGTATTTCTGCTGGTCTGTCGGGCTGTGTGTGTGTGTGTGTGTGTGTGTGTGTGTGTGTGTGTGTGTGTGTCTCACCCGGTGTTTCTGCTGGTCTGTCGGGCTGTGTGTGTGTGTGTGTGTCTCACCCGGTGTTTCTGCTGGTCTGTCGGGCTGTGTGTGTGTGTGTGTGTGTGTGTGTGTGTGTGTGTGTGTGTGTGTGTGTCTCACCCGGTGTTTCTGCTGGTCTGTCGGGCTGTGTGTGTGTGTGTGTGTGTCTCACCCGGTGTTTCTGCTGGTCTGTCGGGCTGTGTGTGTGTGTGTGTGTGTGTGTGTGTCTCACCCGGTGTTTCTGCTGGTCTGTCGGGCTGTGTGTGTGTGTGTGTGTGTGTGTGTGTGTCTCACCCGGTGTTTCTGCTGGTCTGTCGGGCTGCTTGTCTCTCTTTCCTCTTCTTATCTGGAGGCTTGGCTAACACGATCTCGATCTCCTCACCGCCCAGCTCTTTACCGTTCATCTCCTGCATTGCCTGCACACACACACACACACACACACACACACACACACACAAGCTCAGACAGGAGCACCGGCGCAAAATAACACATTTGCTGAATAAAGTTTTTTGATGTAATTGACAGAGAAACAGTGGCTGATGAATATTTGATTGTTTATTATGTCCTGATGACACACAGATCTGCTACACTGACATCATCACATCTCAATCCCTCAAGTTTGATTTAATCTGTTAGCATTTTCTTTTTGTATATTTATATACAGTGTTTAACATTTGAATTGGATCAAAACCTTTGAAAGTTCTACATTTGAACAATAGTCTTGTCTGAGAACAACTGATGAGCGTTTGATCAGGCTGGAGTCGTCCAAGCGTTCACTACTGTATATTCACATTTAAGTTGGAGAATTAGATTTAATGTAGCAGTGTTTAACAATAATTCCTTTTTGATATTTGAAGAGGATTAATAAAAGTAAAAGCTCATTCTATAAAAATTAACCTCAAGCTCAAATTAACCTCATTTTCTTAACTTGTGCACAAAGCTCAACCTCTCCGCACATATCAACAAAATCTAACAATATTTTACATTTATATATTTTTTTTTTAGTCAAATCACAAATTTGTGATAAATATTTTCATTTTAAATGCATCTCCTTTGCTTATGATTTATAATTACGAATTTAGACTAAATCTATAACCCTGTTACTCGACTCTTGCAGAAATAATGAAATCTAACAGTGTTTGTGCATGTTTGGTCAGGAACATGTATATCTCATATAATATTCAGTATAGGGCTGCAACAACGAATCGACACAATTTGATTATTAAAAGAGTTGGCAACAAATTTCATTATCGATTCGTTGTGAAAGATTAATTGATTTTTTAAATAATGTTTAGTTGCAGCCCTAATTCAGTATTTCACACACTTCCCCCTGAGTGACAGCACCTTGACGGCGGAGTCGCGCTCCTCGAAGTGAACGAAGGCGTAGTCCTTCAGCTTCTTCACGCGCTCCAGCTTCCCGAACTGGGAGAAGGTTTTCTCCAGCAGCTCCTCGGTCACCGGCGTGGCCAGCTTACGCACAAACAGCACCTTCACCTGATGGACAGATCATCGTTACACACACACTCACAGACACACACACAACTGTTCTTCTGCAGGACAGAGATTACGCCTCATTCTGATCAACACATGTCGAGTGTGTTTGCTGGCGATGCGTAAACAAAACCTCACATTATTCGTAGCTCCTGCCATCCAATCATCTTTCTGCTTTTATATGAAGCAAAGTCTCAGCTTTGCAATCCTGTCAGATTCAGTCAGTAAAAGTGTGTTTAATGTGTGTGAACCGATCATCTCTTCCTCTTTACTGCGAGTTACAGCAGCAAATAAACATGATGAACATCAGAAGGAATGTTGAAAGATACAGAACAATTTCCTGAAATCCATCATGTCTGGTGTAATCCATCAATCAGTGTTTCAGCCTCACTAAAACAGCGATACGGTCACGTTTAAAGCCATTCGCTGACCATTCCCTCGATACACCTCACTGAAAGCTCATTTTTAGAGATATCAAGATCAAAACTTGTTTAGATTTATGGCTTTGGTTTTCTCACAGTTTTAAGAGTAAAACGTGATATTGAAAATATAAATTTCATATAAAAATTTAAAATAGTATTTGTGCGCATTTTACATTTAGTCATTTAGCAGACGCTTTTATCCAAAGCGACTTACATCTGAGGACTAAAGCAAGCGAGTCATCGTGAAGAACGACGCAAGAAGTGCTCAAAATACACAGTTCAGGCATTGCTCAGAGAAGCAAAAGCCAGACAAGGGAAGATTTAAAAGAGAATAAATTTTTTTATATATATTTTTTTAAATTATTTTTCATAAACAAAATTCTGTAACTTTTTTAAACTTTCTTCACTTCAGTCTGTCGCTCTAAAGTGTTCAAGATAAATGGATTATAAATAGAACGTAAATATAGTGCAGTATGCCCCCAGCAGCAGCGTGTGTGTGTGTGTGTGTGTCTGACCTTGGCCATGACCTCGGGGTCGGGCTCGGCCACCGGGTCGGCCCACTCCACGGTCACCGGGTTCCCCCACACCTTCACCTTCCCGCTCATGAGCCGGCGCCGGGCCTGGGCCGCAGACTTGTGGTCCTCGTACTCCAGAAAACAGAAGCCGCGGTTCTTCTTCTTATCGTCCGGCTGCGTGTAGAGGATCACCTCCTGCAGGCCCTCTGCACACACACACACACACACACACACACAAACACAACCACACACACACACAACCACACAACCACACACACAACCACACACACACAACCACACACACACAACCCCACACACACCCACCCACACACACCCACCCACACACACCCACACACACACACAACCACACCACACGCACAACCACACACACACAACCACACACACACAACCACACACACACAACCACACACACACAACCACACACGTTATGTAATATTTTTTTATATTAGATATTAATGTTAAAGATATTAATATTTAATATCACATCTTTGTTATCAAAAATAAGCAAAATATGCAGAATTTGCTATATGGTGTAACACACACACACACACACACACACACACACACACACACACCGGTGACTTTTCCGAAGTCCTCCAGGATACTCTCCCGGGTCTTGTTCTTGGGAATGGACCCGACGAACAGGCGGTTGTTGGCCACGGAGATGCAGACGCCCAGGTACTTCCCCGAGCGGATCTCGTAGTTATCACACTGATGGGAAACACACACACACACACTGTAAAACCTCGGCTGATTATATATGCATGTCCTCCGGCAATAATCGGTGATGTGGATTTAACCCTCTGGTGCTCTTCACGTGTCAGCCAAAAATTATCAAATTCATTTTTTTCATTCATTTTTTAACTATTTTAGTTTGATGTTTTTTATTTAATATTTTTAGTGGATTTTTTATACTAACTTATAGGTGTATTTATAATCCATTTATTTCCTTTTTGAGAATAGACCTGAAAATGTAATTTCCAACTGAATCTTGAACGCTTTAAAGCACAGACTGAAGTTTGATCTCTCTTCAGAGACGACACTTGGCAGATTATTGCTGAAATGAAAACAGTTTTAAAAAGTGAACGTAAAAAACGTTTAATTCTACCTATATTGTTGGCGAAAAATACACAAAAACACTTTTTTCATTTTATGTGAAATATATATTTTCTATATCACGTTTTACTTCTAAAACGGCAAGAAAATCTAAAGCAGTGGTGTTCCACATGTGAGCTGATGTCTCAGTATATGAGCGGCTGCAGTACCTAACGCTTCCACTAGAGGAAACTCGTCTCGCATTCATTTCCAATGCGTCATTTCTGCCCGCGAGGAGCACAGGTGTGACTGTTGTTTTCAGGACCATTTAACCTGTTCCAATCATGTCCATGATATTTTTGTTCACACAGCAAGTGCCAAAACCTTTTCCAAATTTCATACCATTCTGATGAAGTGAAAAAAAACCCTGAAGAGCACCAGAGGGGAGGGTTAAGACATTGCGTAAAATGTGCAAGCCTATCGTGAGCATGTTGTATTGAATATTATAAAGTACTTTAACAGTGTTATTTAATAATATCATCACTTTTGTCTTGAGCAGAGTTCGCCTCATTACTGATGTTTGCACTGTATAGAATAGTGAAGTGAAACCCAGACGCGCACCAGTTTGACAGCTTCCTGCGCGGCGTCTTTGCTGCAGAATGTGATGAAGGCGTAGCCGCGGTTTTGCCCGGTGAGCGGATCCATCATGAGCCTCAGATCCCAGATCGCACCGGCCTTCTCGAACAGCGGAACCAGCTCGTCCTCGTACAGGTCACGCGGGATCTTACCCACAAACACCTGCGGGAACACACACACACACACACACACACACACACACACACACACACACACACACACACACACACACACACACACACACACACAAAGGTCAGCTCCAGCGCTCAGCACAGACAGAAGCACTGGTGAGTGTGTGTGTGTGTGAATGAGACCTCGGTGCCGATGCCGGGCTGTGGGCCGGAGAACACTTCATCTGGAGGCGGGCCGCCATATTTCCGCTGACCCGTGGTGACGTCCAGTGTGTATCCGGTCCGGTCCAGCAGAGCCTGCAGGAGAGGACACGGGTCAGAACACGAGAACACGGGTCAGAACACGAGAACACGGGTCAGAACACGAGTCAGAACACGAGAACACGAGTCAGAACACGAGAACACGGGTCAGAACACGAGTCAGAACACGAGAACACGAGTCAGAACACGAGAACACGGGTCAGAACACGAGGATCGAATGAAACACTGTGTGTCTGTGTGATGAGGCACGGCTCTACAGCCTCCCGACATTAGAGGTCTAACAATACACCAATCAAACGTCTAGCGATACGACGCAACGATCAAACGTGTAACGATAAGATCAAACGTGTAACGATAAGATCAAACGTGTAACGATAAGATCAAACGTCTAACGATAAGATCAAACGTCTAACGATAAGATCAAACGTCTAACGATAAGATCAAACGTCTAACGATAAGATCAAACGTCTAACGATAAGATCAAACGTCTAGCGATAAGATCAAACGTCTAACGATAAGACCAAACGTCTAGCGATAAGATCAAACGTCTAGCGATACGGTGCAGATCAAACGCCTAACGATAAGATTAAATGTCTAGCGATACGGTGCAGACCAAACGTCTAAAGATAAGATCAAACGTCTAACGATAAGATCAAACGTCTAACGATAAGATCAAACGTCTAACGATAAGATCAAACGTCTAGCGATAAGATCAAACGTCTAGCGATACGGTGCAGATCAAACGCCTAACGATAAGATTAAATGTCTAGCGATAAGATCAAACGTCTAGCGATAAGACCAAACATCTAGCGATACGGTGCAGATCAAACGCCTAACGATAAGATTAAATGTCTAGCGATAAGATCAAACGTCTAGCGATAAGACCAAGCGTCTAACGATAAGATCAAAGTCTAGCGATAAGATCAAACGTCTAGCGATAAGATCAAACGTCTAGCGATACGGTGCAGATCAAACGCCTAACGATAAGATTAAATGTCTAGCGATAAGATCAAACGTCTAGCGATAAGATCAAACGTCTAGCGATAAGACCAAACGTCTAGCGATACGGTGCAGATCAAACGCCTAACGATAAGATTAAATGTCTAGCGATAAGATCAAACGTCTAGCGATAAGACCAAAGGTCTAGCGATACGGTGCAGATCAAACGTCTAGCGATAAGATCAAACGTCTAGCGATAAGACCAAACGTCTAGCGATACGGTGCAGATCAAACGTCTAACTATAAGATTAAATGTCTAACGATAAGATCAAACGTCTAACGATAAGATTAAATGTCTAACGATAAGATCAAACGTCTAACGATAAGATTAAATGTCTAACGATAAGATCAAACGTCTAACGATAAGATCGAACGTCTAGCGATACGGTGCAGATCAAACGTCTAACGATAAGATGAAACGTCTAGCGATAAGACCAAACGTCTAACGATAAGATCAAACGTCTAACGTTAAGATTAAATGTCTAACGATAAGATCAAACGTCTAACGTTAAGATTAAATGTCTAACGATAAGATCGAACGTCTAGCGATACGGTGCAGATCAAACGTCTAACGATAAGATGAAACGTCTAGCGATAAGACCAAACGTCTAACGATAAGATCAAACGTCTAACGTTAAGATTAAATGTCTAACGATAAGATCAAACGTCTAACGATAAGATTAAACGTCTAACGATAAGATCAAACGTCTAACGATAAGATCGAACGTCTAGCGATACGGTGCAGATCAAACGTCTAACGATAAGATGAAACGTCTAGCGATAAGACCAAACGTCTAACGATAAGATCAAACGTCTAACGTTAAGATTAAACGTCTAACGATAAGATCAAACGTCTAACGTTAAGATTAAATGTCTAACGATAAGATCACACGTCTAGCAATAAGACCAAACGTCTAGCGATAAGATCAAACGTCTAGCATTAAAGATCACACGTCTAGCGATAAGACCAAACGTCTAGCGATACGGTGCAGATCAAACGTCTAACGATAAGATTAAATGTCTCGCAATAAGATCAAACGTCTAACGATAAGATCAAACGTCTAACGATAAGATCAAACGTCTAACGATAAGACCAAACGTCTAGCGATAAGACCAAACGTCTAGCGATACGGTGCAGATCAAACGTCTAACGATAAGATTAAATGTCTCACAATAAGATCAAACGTTTAACGATAAGATCAAACGTCTAGCGATAAGATCAAACGTCTAGCGACAAGACCAAACGTCTAGCGATACGGTGCAGATCAAACGTCTAACGATAAGATCAAACGTCTAACGATAAGATCAAACGTCTAACGATAAGATCAAACGTCTAGCGATACGGTGCAGATCAAACGTCTAACGATAAGATTAAATGTCTAACGATAAGATCAAACGTCTAACGATAAGACCAAACGTCTAGCGATAAGACCAAACGTCTAGCGATACGGTGCAGATCAAACGTCTAACGATAAGATTAAATGTCTCACAATAAGATCAAACGTTTAACGATAAGATCAAACGTCTAGCGATAAGATCAAACGTCTAGCGACAAGACCAAACGTCTAGCGATACGGTGCAGATCAAACGTCTAACGATAAGATCAAACGTCTAACGATAAGATCAAACGTCTAACGATAAGACCAAACGTCTAGCGATACGGTGCAGATCAAACGTCTAACGATAAGATTAAATGTCTAACGATAAGATCAAAGTTCTCGCGATAAGACCAAGCGTCTAACGATAAGATCAAACGTCTAGCGATAAGACCAAACGTCTAGCGATACGGTGCAGATCAAACGTCTAACGATAAGATTAAATGTCTAACGATAAGACCAAACGTCTAGCGATAAGACCAAGCGTCTAGCGATAAGACCAAGCGTCTAACGATAAGATCAAACGTCTAGCGTTAAAGATCACACGTCTAGCGATAAGACCAAACGTCTAGCGATACGGTGCAGATCAAACGTCTAACGATAAGATTAAATGTCTCGCAATAAGATCAAACGTCTAACGATAAGATCAAACGTCTAACGATAAGACCAAACGTCTAGCGATAAGACCAAACGTCTAGCGATAAGACCAAGCGTCTAGCGATAAGACCAAGCGTCTAACGATAAGATCAAACGTCTAGCGTTAAAGATCACACGTCTAGCGATAAGACCAAACGTCTAGCGATACGGTGCAGATCAAACGTCTAACGATAAGATTAAATGTCTCGCAATAAGATCAAACGTCTAACGATAAGATCAAACGTCTAGCGATAAGATCAAACGTCTAGCGTCAAGACCAAAAGTCTAGCGATACGGTGCAGATCAAACGTCTAACGATAAGATCAAACGTCTAACAATAAGATCAAACGTCTAACGATAAGATCAAACGTCTAGCGATAAGACCAAACGTCTAGCGATACGGTGCAGATCAAACGTCTAACGATAAGATTAAATGTCTAACGATAAGATCAAACGTCTCGCGATAAGACCAAGCGTCTAACGACAAGATCAAACGTCTAACGATAAGATCAAACGTCTAGCGATAAGACCAAACGTCTAGCGATACGGTGCAGATCAAACGTCTAACGATAAGATTAAATGTCTAACGATAAGATCAAACGTCTCGCGATAAGACCAAGCGTCTAGCGACAAGACCAAACGTCTAGCGATACGGTGCAGATCAAACGTCTAACGATAAGATCAAACGTCTAACAATAAAATCAAACGTCTAACGATAAGATCAAACGTCTAGCGATAAGACCAAACGTCTAGCGATACGGTGCAGATCAAACGTCTAACGATAAGATTAAATGTCTCGCAATAAGATCAAACGTCTAACGATAAGATCAAACGTCTAGCGATAAGACCAAATGTCTAACGATAAGATTAAATGTCTAACGATAAGATCAAACGTCTAGCGATACGGTGCAGACCAAACGTCTAACGATAAGATTAAATGTCTAACGATAAGATAAAACGTCTAGCGATAAGACCAAATGTCTAACGATAAGATAAAACGTCTAGCGATAAGACTAAACGTCTAACGATAAGATCAAACGTCTAACGATAAGATTAAATGTCTAACGATAAGATTAAATGTCTAACGATAAGATCAAACGTCTAACGATAAGATCAAACGTCTAGCGATAAGACCAAACGTCTAGCGATACGATGCAGATCAAACGTCTAACGATAAGATTAAATGTCTAACGATAAGATCAAACGTCTCGCGATAAGACCAAAGGTCTAGCGATAAGACCAAAGGTCCAGCGATACGGTGCAGATCAAACGTCTAACGATAAGATCAAACGTCTAGCGATACGGTGCAGATCAAACGTCTAACTATAAGATTAAATGTCTAACGATAAGATCAAACGTCTAGCGATAAGACCAAAGGTCTAGCGATACGGTGCAGATCAAACGTCTAACGATAAGATCAAAAGTCTAGCGATACGGTGCAGATCAAACGTCTAACGATAAGATCAAACGTCTAGCGATACGGTGCAGATCAAACGTCTAACGATAAGATTAAATGTCTAACGATAAGATCAAACGTCTAGCGATACGGTGCAGATCAAACGTCTAACGATAAGATTAAATGTCTAACGATAAGATCAAACGTCTAGCGATACGGTGCAGATCAAACGTCTAACTATAAGATTAAATGTCTAACGATAAGATCAAACGTCTAACGATAAGATTAAATGTCTAACGATAAGATCAAACGTCTAACGATAAGATTAAATGTCTAACGATAAGATCGAACGTCTAACGATAAGATCGAACGTCTAGCGATACGGTGCAGATCAAACGTCTAACGATAAGATGAAACGTCTAGCGATAAGACCAAACGTCTAACGATAAGATCAAACGTCTAACGTTAAGATTAAATGTCTAACGATAAGATCAAACGTCTAACGATAAGATCACACGTCTAGCATTAAAGATCACACGTCTAGCGATAAGACCAAACGTCTAGCGATACGGTGCAGATCAAACGTCTAACGATAAGATTAAATGTCTCGCAATAAGATCAAACGTCTAACGATAAGATCAAACGTCTAACGATAAGATCAAACGTCTAACGATAAGACCAAACGTCTAGCGATAAGACCAAAAGTCTAGCGATACGGTGCAGATCAAACGTCTAACGATAAGATTAAATGTCTCGCAATAAGATCAAACGTTTAACGATAAGATCAAACGTCTAGCGATAAGATCAAACGTCTAGCGACAAGACCAAACGTCTAGCGATACGGTGCAGATCAAACGTCTAGCGATACGGTGCAGATCAAACGTCTAACGATAAGATCAAACGTCTAACGATAAGATCAAACGTCTAGCGATAAGACCAAACGTCTAGCGATACGGTGCAGATCAAACGTCTAACGATAAGATCAAACGTCTAACGATAAGATCAAACGTCTAACGATAAGACCAAACGTCTAGCGATACGGTGCAGATCAAACGTCTAACGATAAGATTAAATGTCTAACGATAAGATCAAAGTTCTCGCGATAAGACCAAGCGTCTAACGATAAGATCAAACGTCTAGCGATAAGACCAAACGTCTAGCGATACGGTGCAGATCAAACGTCTAACGATAAGATTAAATGTCTAACGATAAGACCAAACGTCTAGCGATAAGACCAAGCGTCTAGCGATAAGACCAAGCGTCTAACGATAAGATCAAACGTCTAGCGTTAAAGATCACACGTCTAGCGATAAGACCAAACGTCTAGCGATACGGTGCAGATCAAACGTCTAACGATAAGATTAAATGTCTCGCAATAAGATCAAACGTCTAACGATAAGATCAAACGTCTAACGATAAGACCAAACGTCTAGCGATAAGACCAAACGTCTAGCGATAAGACCAAGCGTCTAGCGATAAGACCAAGCGTCTAACGATAAGATCAAACGTCTAGCGTTAAAGATCACACGTCTAGCGATAAGACCAAACGTCTAGCGATACGGTGCAGATCAAACGTCTAACGATAAGATTAAATGTCTCGCAATAAGATCAAACGTCTAACGATAAGATCAAACGTCTAGCGATAAGATCAAACGTCTAGCGTCAAGACCAAAAGTCTAGCGATACGGTGCAGATCAAACGTCTAACGATAAGATCAAACGTCTAACAATAAGATCAAACGTCTAACGATAAGATCAAACGTCTAGCGATAAGACCAAACGTCTAGCGATACGGTGCAGATCAAACGTCTAACGATAAGATTAAATGTCTAACGATAAGATCAAACGTCTCGCGATAAGACCAAGCGTCTAACGACAAGATCAAACGTCTAACGATAAGATCAAACGTCTAGCGATAAGACCAAACGTCTAGCGATACGGTGCAGATCAAACGTCTAACGATAAGATTAAATGTCTAACGATAAGATCAAACGTCTCGCGATAAGACCAAGCGTCTAGCGACAAGACCAAACGTCTAGCGATACGGTGCAGATCAAACGTCTAACGATAAGATCAAACGTCTAACAATAAAATCAAACGTCTAACGATAAGATCAAACGTCTAGCGATAAGACCAAACGTCTAGCGATACGGTGCAGATCAAACGTCTAACGATAAGATTAAATGTCTCGCAATAAGATCAAACGTCTAACGATAAGATCAAACGTCTAGCGATAAGACCAAATGTCTAACGATAAGATTAAATGTCTAACGATAAGATCAAACGTCTAGCGATACGGTGCAGACCAAACGTCTAACGATAAGATTAAATGTCTAACGATAAGATAAAACGTCTAGCGATAAGACCAAATGTCTAACGATAAGATAAAACGTCTAGCGATAAGACTAAACGTCTAACGATAAGATCAAACGTCTAACGATAAGATTAAATGTCTAACGATAAGATTAAATGTCTAACGATAAGATCAAACGTCTAACGATAAGATCAAACGTCTAGCGATAAGACCAAACGTCTAGCGATACGATGCAGATCAAACGTCTAACGATAAGATTAAATGTCTAACGATAAGATCAAACGTCTCGCGATAAGACCAAAGGTCTAGCGATAAGACCAAAGGTCCAGCGATACGGTGCAGATCAAACGTCTAACGATAAGATCAAACGTCTAGCGATACGGTGCAGATCAAACGTCTAACTATAAGATTAAATGTCTAACGATAAGATCAAACGTCTAGCGATAAGACCAAAGGTCTAGCGATACGGTGCAGATCAAACGTCTAACGATAAGATCAAAAGTCTAGCGATACGGTGCAGATCAAACGTCTAACGATAAGATCAAACGTCTAGCGATACGGTGCAGATCAAACGTCTAACGATAAGATTAAATGTCTAACGATAAGATCAAACGTCTAGCGATACGGTGCAGATCAAACGTCTAACGATAAGATTAAATGTCTAACGATAAGATCAAACGTCTAGCGATACGGTGCAGATCAAACGTCTAACTATAAGATTAAATGTCTAACGATAAGATCAAACGTCTAACGATAAGATTAAATGTCTAACGATAAGATCAAACGTCTAACGATAAGATTAAATGTCTAACGATAAGATCGAACGTCTAACGATAAGATCGAACGTCTAGCGATACGGTGCAGATCAAACGTCTAACGATAAGATGAAACGTCTAGCGATAAGACCAAACGTCTAACGATAAGATCAAACGTCTAACGTTAAGATTAAATGTCTAACGATAAGATCAAACGTCTAACGATAAGATCACACGTCTAGCATTAAAGATCACACGTCTAGCGATAAGACCAAACGTCTAGCGATACGGTGCAGATCAAACGTCTAACGATAAGATTAAATGTCTCGCAATAAGATCAAACGTCTAACGATAAGATCAAACGTCTAACGATAAGATCAAACGTCTAACGATAAGACCAAACGTCTAGCGATAAGACCAAAAGTCTAGCGATACGGTGCAGATCAAACGTCTAACGATAAGATTAAATGTCTCGCAATAAGATCAAACGTTTAACGATAAGATCAAACGTCTAGCGATAAGATCAAACGTCTAGCGACAAGACCAAACGTCTAGCGATACGGTGCAGATCAAACGTCTAGCGATACGGTGCAGATCAAACGTCTAACGATAAGATCAAACGTCTAACGATAAGATCAAACGTCTAGCGATAAGACCAAACGTCTAGCGATACGGTGCAGATCAAACGTCTAACGATAAGATTAAATGTCTAACGATAAGATCAAACGTCTCGCGATAAGACCAAGCGTCTAACGATAAGATCAAACGTCTAGCGATAAGACCAAACGTCTAGCAATACGGTGCAGATCAAACGTCTAACGATAAGATTAAATGTCTAACGATAAGACCAAACGTCTAGCGATAAGACCAAGCGTCTAACGATACGGTGCAGATCAAACGTCTAACGATAAGATTAAATGTCTAACGATAAGATCAAACGTCTAACGATAAGATTAAATGTCTAACGATAAGATTAAATGTCTAACGATAAGATCAAATGTCTAGCGATAAGGTCAAACGTCTAGCGATAAGACCAAACGTCTAGCGATAAGGTCAAACGTCTAGCGATAAAACCAAACGTCTAGCGATACGGTGCAGATCAAACGTCTAACGATAAGATTAAATGTCTAACGATAAGATCAAACGTCTCGCGATAAGACCAAGCGTCTAACAATACGGTGCAGATCAAACGTCTAACGCAGGGGTCTCCAACCTTTTTTCATTTGAGAGCTACTTTTTAAAAAAGATAGTGGCCGAGAGCTACTCATGTAGGCTAATACAATAGTTAAATCTCTTAATGTCTCATAACTCTCATATAAACAACTAGTTTTTGTAGAACGATATATGTCACCCTTAAATGTCAGAGAAAAGAACAGAATCAGAGATTAATTTTTTTAAGGAAAATTGTACTTTGCATATTATACTGTAAAAACACATAATTATAGTTGATTTTATAGTGCATCTTAACTAGAGATGAAATGGCATGAAAATTTCATGATTATAGTGACCAAATTGATCACGGTTTTCACAGAATCCTGTTCAAAAAGTACTAATACTACACAATAAAATCAATTCACCAAGGTTTATGTCGAAAAACAGCAAATAACTAATATAATTAGAATTCATTTGCACTTTTTGTTTACATAAACAAAATAACAACATTAAAAATGATGGCCAGATTTTAAAGGAGTGTCTTGCGACATTTTATCTACTAACATGTAGCCTACAAGTTCAAATAAAGTTTTGACAAAAAAAGATTTATAATAAGCTTGCATATTTCGGCCTTTAAATCATTTTTATAAAAAGAATGAGTCAAAAAAGATACATTACTGACGTTCACAATGCACATTAGCTTATCTTTCATTATTAATAGTAAAATTCGGTCCGATTTTCCCGTGGCGTCTGTCGTTGCTAAGCAACCATGCACTGCGCTCTCCACAATGACGAAGAAGTTTTAGTAGCTAATGTATTTTTCATCTCGCTGCGCCTGGAAAAAATGAGCGCGTCGCTTCAATCAAGAGCTTCCTACATTTGAAATAACGAACTTGAGCACAATCAGGCCACGAGCTACTGGTAGCTCTCGAGCGACGTGTTGGAGACCCCTGCCATAGACCATTGGCAACCGAAATGCTAGCTCCACAGATGAGGCATACAGGTTTATCTTTAACGTTAGTGAAGAGGAATTCTGTTTCCCACTCCTCGTTAAAATAATAAGTCTTCTTCTTTTTTGCATGACTTGCATCATCAGCCATAATTAATCTTTTTTTCTTTTTTATAGTTCAATTTATCTTATGTATGTACCGTCTGCCCGCGACCGCCTCAACTCACAGAAGTTACGTTGCGTTTTTGGTTTTTTTGAAACCCGCTCGACGTGCAGATTCTAAATATTTCAAATTATTTTATTATGTTTTAATGGTATATGAAATTTTACCATTAGTTATTTTCTCATTTTATGCCATCATCATAAATAAAAAAATAAAAAAAAGCAAAATGAAAGATTACAATTCAGGCTATTTATAGAACGTTCTCGGCGGGCGACTCAGAGACTCCATGCGGGCTACCAGGTGCCCGCGGGCACCATGTTGGAGACCACTGGTCTAACGATAAGATTAAACGTCTAGCGATAAGATCAAACGTCTAGCGATAAGATCAAACGTCTAACGATAAGATCAAACGTCTAACGATAAGATTAAATGTCTAACGATAAGATTAAATGTCTAACGATAAGATCAAACGTCTAACGATAAGATTAAACGTCTAGCGATAAGATCAAACGTCTAGCGATAAGATCAAACGTCTAACGATAAGATTAAACGTCTAGCGATAAGATCAAACGTCTAACGATAAGATTAAATGTCTAACGATAAGATTAAATGTCTAACGATAAGATCAAACGTCTAACGATAAGATCAAACGTCTAACGATAAGATCAAACGTCTAGCGATAAGATCAAACGTCTAGCGATAAGATTAAACGTCTAACGATAAGATTAAATGTCTAACGATAAGATTAAATGTCTAACGATAAGATCAAACGTCTAACGATAAGATCAAACGTCTAACGATAAGATTAAATGTCTAACGATAAGATCAAACGTCTAGCGATAAGATCAAACGTCTAACGATAAGATCAAACGTCTAACGATAAGATCAAACGTCTAGCGATAAGATTAAATGTCTAACGATAAGATTAAATGTCTAACGATAAGATCAAACGTCTAACGATAAGATTAAACGTCTAACGATAAGATCAAACGTCTAACGATAAGATCAAACGTCTAGCGATAAGATCAAACGTCTAACGATAAGATCAAACGTCTAGCGATAAGATTAAATGTCTAACGATAAGATTAAATGTCTAACGATAAGATTAAATGTCTAACGATAAGATCAAACGCCTAACGATAAGATTAAATGTCTAACGATAAGATCAAACGTCTAGCGATAAGATCAAACGTCTAGCGATAAGATCAAACGTCTAGCGATAAGATTAAATGTCTAACGATAAGATCAAAAGTCTAGCGATAAGACCAAACGTCTAACGATAAGATTAAATGTCTAACGATAAGATCAAACGTCTAACGATAAGATCAAACGTCTAACGATAACGTCTAACGATAAGATCAAACGTCTAACGATAAGATCAAACGTCTAACGATAAGATCAAACGTCTAACGATAAGACCAAACGTCTAGCGATAAGACCAAACGTCTTGCAATAAGGTGCAGACCAAACGTCTAACGATAAGACCAAACGTCTAACGATAAGATTAAATGTCTAACGATAAGATCAAACGTCTAACGATAAGATTAAATGTCTAACGATAAGATCAAACGTCTAACGATAAGATCAAACGTCTAACGATAAGATCAAATGTCTAACGATAAGATCAAACGTCTAGCGATAAGACCAAACGTCTTGCAATACGGTGCAGATCAAACGTCTAGCGATAAGATTAAATGTCTAACGATAAGATCAAAAGTCTAACGATTAGATCAAAAGTCTAGCGATAAGACCAAACGTCTAACGATAAGATTAAATGTCTAACGATAAGATCAAACGTCTAGCGATAAGACCAAACGTCTTGCAATAAGGTGCAGACCAAACGTCTAGCGATAAGACCAAACGTCTAGCAATACGGTGCAGATCAAACGTCTAACGATAAGATTAAACATCTAACGATAAGATCTAAGATCAAACATCTAACGATAAGATCAAACATCTAACGATAAGATCAAACGTCTAACGATAAGATCAAACGTCTAACGATAAGATCAAACGTCTAACGATAAGATCAAACGTCTAACGATAAGATCAAACGTCTAACGATAAGACCAAACGTCTAACGATAAGATCAAACGTCTAACGATAAGATTAAATGTCTAACGATAAGATCAAACATCTAACGATAAGATCAAACGTCTAGCGATAAGACCAAACGTCTTGCAATACGGTGCAGATCAAACGTCTAGCGATAAGATTAAATGTCTAACGATAAGATCAAAAGTCTAACGATTAGATCAAAAGTCTAGCGATAAGACCAAACGTCTAACGATAAGATTAAATGTCTAACGATAAGATCAAACGTCTAGCGATAAGACCAAACGTCTTGCAATAAGGTGCAGACCAAACGTCTAGCGATAAGACCAAACGTCTAGCAATACGGTGCAGATCAAACGTCTAACGATAAGATTAAACATCTAACGATAAGATCTAAGATCAAACATCTAACGATAAGATCAAACATCTAACGATAAGATCAAACGTCTAACGATAAGATCAAACGTCTAACGATAAGATCAAACGTCTAACGATAAGATCAAACGTCTAACGATAAGATCAAACGTCTAACGATAAGACCAAACGTCTAACGATAAGACCAAACGTCTAACGATAAGATCAAACGTCTAACGATAAGATCAAACGTCTAACGATAAGATCAAACGTCTAACGATAAGATTAAATGTCTAACGATAAGATCAAACATCTAACGATAAGATCAAACGTCTAACGATAAGATTAAATGTCTAACGATAAGATCAAACGTCTCGCGATAAGACGAAGCGTCTAACGATAAGATCAAACGTCTAACGATAAGATTAAATGTCTAACGATAAGATCAAACGTCTCGCGATAAGACGAAGCGTCTAACGATAAGATCAAACGTCTAGCAATAAGATCAAACGTCTCAACGACATCCTCACGTCACATCCGTCTACGCATTTCCGCCAAAGTGCTCATTTTCGTTTACTCCCCATTCTGTCTGCCGGTGTCTCTTTATAGCGTTAATCTCCTCTGCTGAAATAGACGCCTGACAAGATTGACTGAACCCTAAACACGTTTTGTAACAAAAGCCGGTATTGTCCACTCTCAAGGCATCGCACCTCCATGTTTCACAGCAGAAACCGACACGCACCCGCGTTGTATGTGAACACAACCTGATAAATTTGTTTTAGCGAATCCGCGCGCAGTATTCAGCTGACATGAATTCTAGTCACTTGGAAAAGACATGCTAGCTGAGAGGAGTTTTGTCAAAGCTGACTAAAAGTGTTCGAGGATGGATCATTTAAACGAACTTGATAAACCCGTGATAAAAAAAGTAAAATAAAAGCGGACACTTATTCACGTAACCTAGCTAAAGCAGCTCGTGTGTGGTGAGGGAAAAGCTGAGTCTAATCACAACAACACACGCTAGTCATGCGTCCATGTCAGCGGAGGAGATGAACGTCACAAAGATTTACCGAGTGTTTTAT